>NC_056032.1:22617469-23217469 GCF_004379255.2 Salvia splendens | reverse complement strand
ATCTACATATCGTACCCCTTGATTGTTTTCCCCTTTCTTCCCCGCTTCTTTATTCCCCCATTAGTCGCGACTCACCGTACTTTCTATCCTTAGGAAGTGCGGTCGTGACAGAATGGTATCAGAGCCAGGTTTTTCCTTCCGCTCTGGACCGAGAGTCTCTTATTCAATCTAGTCTAGACTCGTTTCGCTAGACTAAAAGAGTATTCATTGAAGGCTCAACATTCCGTCTCGCCGCGCTCAACGAAAGAGAAGGTAAAATGTTTTGAAATGAGAAATGTTTATGCAATTGATGTTGGACGGGATGATGAATGGAGTATGATTGATAATATTATGAGATGTAGAGGCCTTAGATGTAGGCTAAGTCATATACGCACGGACTATACTTTCTATTAAGGCAATATATTTATCGATGGAACTAATGAGGCTTGGAAAAGAGCAAATTCCAAGGGATGATGAGACGACGAGACAATGGCAACCCTGGGAAGAACGACTTGTTCTAGTTCGAAAGATTGACGAGATTGCAAATTACTACGTTTCTTCATACCAGGGCGAGATGCTCAAACAAAAATAACGCACGAAACATCTATCCTTAGATGATAACTTTAAAAGAAATAATCATTTGGATGAATGCAGAATTGGGACTAGTATGTGCTACAAATGTTGTGGAGTTGGACACTTTTCCAAAGATTGCCCGAGCAACAACAATGCTGGTTATGAGGAGGCTACATGAGAACTCGAGGATAAAAGGAAAAAGAAGTACCCGAAGTTGTTTGTTAGAGATGAGCAAATTTCGGGACGAAATTTCTGTTAAGGTGGGTAGAATGTAACACCCATACTTTTTAAGTACTAAATTAATATATTTCATATAATAATTAATAAAATTGGAGTCCAAATGTTTATATAAAAAGGGCTTTGAGCCATGGAAAATAGAAGAACTCTATGGTAAATAAGTAAAGTTTGGGCTTGATTTATTTACAACAAAATAAATCATTTTGGGCCTATAAATTTCAACAAATAAATAAAGTGTGGGAGCCCAATTCTTTTCCAAACAAATGGGAGCAAGCCCAAGAATTCTTTTCTTCTTCCTTCTTTCTTTCCCTTTCTCAGCCGAATGCTTCCATAGAGACTCTCCACCTCCAACTCTCTTCACCTTCCATCTTCCTCAATTAACTCTACAAAGAAATCAAGAGTCACCCAAGAGTTAAACTTATTTATCTTCCACTACTCTTCTACTTCAACATCTCAAGAAAGAAAAAAAATTAAGAGAGAGGGCCGAGAGTTAAAGTGAGAGCCGAAAGAGAATGAAGTAGGATTTGCTACCATTCTTGCTCCTTCCCCACCAAGTTCAATCCTTCTTGAGGTATAATCTCTTTTCAATCCCCAAAGCATGAATTTTCGTATATATATTTTTACATCATTTCATAATTCACCGTACTTTCTAAGCTATTGAGGTGGGCTTTATTACTTAAACTCCTTTATTTGCAATGATATGTATATGGTGAGATAAGGGTGGTTTAAATGTTATGTCATGCCGTATTTTATGTTTTGAATTGCCTATCTGATTGTCTACTAGGATAATGTCCTACTAGACTTTGATGGTTAACGAATTCGGGTCTGACTAGGGAGTGAGTCCCTACTCAGACTAGTGCACTGATGGGGATCGTGAGCCGTCCTTTGTGGTCGGCCGGTCCAGTGATCGAGTTTGTGGCCACATTCTCGTTTCACATGATGGTTCAGATATGGTACATGATGGAGGATGATGATGATATTTGTCTGCGCAGACACCTTTTTATTTATGGAAATGATTTTAGTGATTCTCAACATTTTTTAAAGTAAAACCCGAGTTTCACTCAATGATGGCTTGACATAACTTTATTGATGAAATGTATTTTGGGCATGAGTTCACTAAGTGCATCAAGTACTCAGCCCTGCATATGTTTTCCCTATGTGCAGGTTGAGCGTGGACGGGAGACGAAGGATGTTGAGCATTGGACCGAGACCATATTCAATAAACGTTCTGGTTGCTATTGTGTCTTCATACATAGTAGTAGCTAACTCTCAAATGCTTCTGCTACGTCAAGTTTTAGAACTCTGATGTTATATCTATTCTGTTGAACTATTTTTCCTACGAACTTTGTTGCTTCGTTATTTCAGACTGTAATTTGGTAATAAAGTTCATCTTTTGATCTACATATCGTACCCCTTGATTGTTTTCCCCTTTCTTCCCCGCTTCTTTATTCCCCCATTAGTCGCGACTCACCGTGCTTTCTATCCTTAGGAAGTGCGGTCGTGACAGAATGGTATCAGAGCCAGGTTTTTCCTTCCGCTCTGGACCGAGAGTCTCTTATTCAATCTAGTCTAGACTCGTTTCGCTAGACTAAAAGAGTATTCATTGAAGGCTCAACATTCCGTCTCGCCGCGCTCAACGATAGAGAAGGTAAAATGTTTTGAAATGAGAAATGTTTATGCAATTGATGTTGGACGTGATGATGAATGGAGTATGATTGATAATATTATGAGATGTAGAGGCCTTAGATGTAGGCTAAGTCATATACGCACGGACTATACTTTCTATTAAGGCAATATATTTATCGATGGAACTAATGAGGCTTGGAAAAGAGCAAATTCCAAGGGATGATGAGACGACGAGACAATGGCAACCCTGGGAAGAACGACTTGTTCTAGTTCGAAAGATTGACGAGATTGCAAATTACTACGTTTCTTCATACCAGGGCGAGATGCTCAAACAAAAATAACGCACGAAACATCTATCCTTAGATGATAACTTTAAAAGAAATAATCATTTGGATGAATGCAGAATTGGGACTAGTATGTGCTACAAATGTTGTGGAGTTGGACACTTTTCCAAAGAGTGCCCGAGCAACAACAATGCTGGTTATGAGGAGGCTACATGAGAACTCGAGGATAAAAGGAAAAAGAAGTACCCGAAGTTGTTTGTTAGAGATGAGCAAATTTCGGGACGAAATTTCTGTTAAGGTGGGTAGAATGTAACACCCGTACTTTTTAAGTACTAAATTAATATATGTCATGAAATAATTAATAAAATTGGAGTCCAAATGTTTATATAAAAAGGGCTTTGAGCCATGGAAAATAGAAGAACTCTATGGTAAATAAGTAAAGTTTGGGCTTGATTTATTTACAACAAAATAAATCATTTTGGGCCTATAAATTTCAACAAATAAATAAAGTGTGGGAGCCCAATTCTTTTCCAAACAAATGGGAGCAAGCCCAAGAATTCTTTTCTTCTTCCTTCTTTCTTTCCCCTTCTCGGCCGAATGCTTCCATGGAGACTCTCCACCTCCAACTCTCTTCACCTTCCATCTTCCTCAATTAACTCTACAAAGAAATCAAGAGTCACCCAAGAGTTAAACTTATTTATCTTCCACTACTCTTCTACTTCAACATCTCAAGAAAGAAAAAAAATTGAGAGAGAGGGCCGAGAGTTAGAGTGAGAGCCGAAAGAGAAGGAAGTAGGATTTGCTACCATTCTTGCTCCTTCCCCACCAAGTTCAATCCTTCTTGAGGTATAATCTCTTTTCAATCCCCAAAGTATGAATTTTCGTATATATATTTTTACATCATTTCATAATTCACCGTACTTTCTAAGCTATTGAGGTGGGCTTTATTACTTAAACTCCTTTATTTGCAATGAAATGTATATGGTGAGATAAGGGTGGTTTAAATGCTATGTCATGCCGTATTTTATGTTTTGAATTGCCTATCTGATTGTCTACTAGGATAATGTCCTACTAGACTTTGATGGTTAACGAATTCGGGTCTGACTAGGGAGTGAGTCCCTACTCAGACTAGTGCACTGATGGGGATCGTGAGCCGTCCTTTGTGGTCGGCCGGTCCAGTGATCGAGTTTGTGGCCACATTCTCGTTTCACATGATGGTTCAGATATGGTACATGATGGAGGATGATGATGATATTTGTCTGCGCAGACACCTTTTTATTTATGGAAATGATTTTAGTGATTCTCGGCATTTTTTAAAGTAAAACCCGAGTTTCACTCAATGATGGCTTGACATAACTTTATTGATGAAATGTATTTTGGGCATGAGTTCACTAAGTGCATCAAGTACTCAGCCCCTGCATATGTTTTCCCTATGTGCAGGTTGAGCGTGGACGGGAGACGAAGGATGTTGAGCATTGGACCGAGACCATATTCAATAAACGTTCCGGTTGCTATTGTGTCTTCATACATAGTAGTAGCTAACTCTCAAATGCTTCTGCTACGTCAAGTTTTAGAACTCTGATGTTATCTCTATTCTGTTGAACTATTTTTCCTACGAACTTTGTTGCTTCGTTATTTCAGACTGTAATTTGGTAATAAAGTTCATCTTTTGATCTACATATCGTACCCCTTGATTGTTTTCCCCTTTCTTCCCCGCTTCTTTATTCCCCCATTAGTCGCGACTCACCGTACTTTCTATCCTTAGGAAGTGCGGTCGTGACAGAATGGTATCAGAGCCAGGTTTTTCCTTCCGCTCTGGACCGAGAGTCTCTTATTCAATCTAGTCTAGACTCGTTTCGCTAGACTAAAAGAGTATTCATTGAAGGCTCAACATTCCGTCTCGCCGCGCTCAACGAAAGAGAAGGTAAAATGTTTTGAAATGAGAAATGTTTATGCAATTGATGTTGGACGTGATGATGAATGGAGTATGATTGATAATATTATGAGATGTAGAGGCCTTAGATGTAGGCTAAGTCATATACGCACGGACTATACTTTCTATTAAGGCAATATATTTATCGATGGAACTAATGAGGCTTGGAAAAGAGCAAATTCCAAGGGATGATGAGACGACGAGACAATGGCAACCCTGGGAAGAACGACTTGTTCTAGTTCGGAAGATTGACGAGATTGCAAATTACTACGTTTCTTCATACCAGGGCGAGATGCTCAAACAAAAATAACGCACGAAACATCTATCCTTAGATGATAACTTTAAAAGAAATAATCATTTGGATGAATGCAGAATTGGGACTAGTATGTGCTACAAATGTTGTGGAGTTGGACACTTTTCCAAAGATTGCCCGAGCAACAACAATGCTGGTTATGAGGAGGCTACATGAGAACTCGAGGATAAAAGGAAAAAGAAGTACCCGAAGTTGTTTGTTAGAGATGAGCAAATTTCGGGACGAAATTTCTGTTAAGGTGGGTAGAATGTAACACCCATACTTTTTAAGTACTAAATTAATATATGTCATATAATAATTAATAAAATTGGAGTCCAAATGTTTATATAAAAAGGGCTTTGAGCCATGGAAAATAGAAGAACTCTATGGTAAATAAGTAAAGTTTGGGCTTGATTTATTTACAACAAAATAAATCATTTTGGGCCTATAAATTTCAACAAATAAATAAAGTGTGGGAGCCCAATTCTTTTCCAAACAAATGGGAGCAAGCCCAAGAATTCTTTTCTTATTCCTTCTTTCTTTCCCTTTCTCAGCCGAATGCTTCCATAGAGACTCTCCACCTCCAACTCTCTTCACCTTCCATCTTCCTCAATTAACTCTACAAAGAAATCAAGAGTCACCCAAGAGTTAAACTTATTTATCTTCCACTACTCTTCTACTTCAACATCTCAAGAAAGAAAAAAAATTGAGAGAGAGGGCCGAGAGTTAAAGTGAGAGCCGAAAGAGAAGGAAGTAGGATTTGCTACCATTCTTGCTCCTTCCCCACCAAGTTCAATCCTTCTTGAGGTATAATCTCTTTTCAATCCCCAAAGCATGAATTTTCGTATATATATTTTTACATCATTTCATAATTCACCGTACTTTCTAAGCTATTGAGGTGGGCTTTATTACTTAAACTCCTTTATTTGCAATGATATGTATATGGTGAGATAAGGGTGGTTTAAATGTTATGTCATGCCGTATTTTATGTTTTGAATTGCCTATCTGATTGTCTACTAGGATAATGTCCTACTAGACTTTGATGGTTAACGAATTCGGGTCTGACTAGGGAGTGAGTCCCTACTCAGACTAGTGCACTGATGGGGATCGTGAGCCGTCCTTTGTGGTCGGCCGGTCCAGTGATCGAGTTTGTGGCCACATTCTCGTTTCACATGATGGTTCAGATATGGTACATGATGGAGGATGATGATGATATTTGTCTGCGCAGACACCTTTTTATTTATGGAAATGATTTTAGTGATTCTCAACATTTTTTAAAGTAAAACCCGAGTTTCACTCAATGATGGCTTGACATAACTTTATTGATGGAATGTATTTTGGGCATGAGTTCACTAAGTGCATCAACTACTCAGCCCCTGCATATGTTTTCCCTATGTGCAGGTTGAGCGTGGACGGGAGACGAAGGATGTTGAGCATTGGACCGAGACCATATTCAATAAACGTTCCGGTTGCTATTGTGTCTTCATACATAGTAGTAGCTAACTCTCAAATGCTTCTGCTACGTCAAGTTTTAGAACTCTGATGTTATCTCTATTCTGTTGAACTATTTTTCCTACGAACTTTGTTGCTTCGTTATTTCAGACTGTAATTTGGTAATAAAGTTCATCTTTTGATCTACATATCGTACCCCTTGATTGTTTTCCCCTTTCTTCCCCGCTTCTTTATTCCCCCATTAGTCGCGACTCACCGTACTTTCTATCCTTAGGAAGTGCGGTCGTGACAGAATGGTATCAGAGCCAGGTTTTTCCTTCCGCTCTGGACCGAGAGTCTCTTATTCAATCTAGTCTAGACTCGTTTCGCTAGACTAAAAGAGTATTCATTGAAGGCTCAACATTCCGTCTCGCCGCGCTCAACGAAAGAGAAGGTAAAATGTTTTGAAATGAGAAATGTTTATGCAATTGATGTTGGACGTGATGATGAATGGAGTATGATTGATAATATTATGAGATGTAGAGGCCTTAGATGTAGGCTAAGTCATATACGCACGGACTATACTTTCTATTAAGGCAATATATTTATCGATGGAACTAATGAGGCTTGGAAAAGAGCAAATTCCAAGGGATGATGAGACGACGAGACAATGGCAACCCTGGGAAGAACGACTTGTTCTAGTTCGAAAGATTGACGAGATTGCAAATTACTACGTTTCTTCATACCAGGGCGAGATGCTCAAACAAAAATAACGCACGAAACATCTATCCTTAGATGATAACTTTAAAAGAAATAATCATTTGGATGAATGCAGAATTGGGACTAGTATGTGCTACAAATGTTGTGGAGTTGGACACTTTTCCAAAGATTGCCCGAGCAACAACAATGCTGGTTATGAGGAGGCTACATGAGAACTCGAGGATAAAAGGAAAAAGAAGTACCCGAAGTTGTTTGTTAGAGATGAGCAAATTTCGGGACGAAATTTCTGTTAAGGTGGGTAGAATGTAACACCCATACTTTTTAAGTACTAAATTAATATATGTCATATAATAATTAATAAAATTGGAGTCCAAATGTTTATATAAAAAGGGCTTTGAGCCATGGAAAATAGAAGAACTCTATGGTAAATAAGTAAAGTTTTGGCTTGATTTATTTACAACAAAATAAATCATTTTGGGCCTATAAATTTCAACAAATAAATAAAGTGTGGGAGCCCAATTCTTTTCCAAACAAATGGGAGCAAGCCCAAGAATTCTTTTCTTCTTCCTTCTTTCTTTCCCTTTCTCAGCCGAATGCTTCCATAGAGACTCTCCACCTCCAACTCTCTTCACCTTCCATCTTCCTCAATTAACTCTACAAAGAAATCAAGAGTCACCCAAGAGTTAAACTTATTTATCTTCCACTACTCTTCTACTTCAACATCTCAAGAAAGAAAAAAAATTGAGAGAGAGGGCCGAGAGTTAAAGTGAGAGCCGAAAGAGAATGAAGTAGGATTTGCTACCATTCTTGCTCCTTCCCCACCAAGTTCAATCCTTCTTGAGGTATAATCTCTTTTCAATCCCCAAAGCATGAATTTTCGTATATATATTTTTACATCATTTCATAATTCACCGTACTTTCTAAGCTATTGAGGTGGGCTTTATTACTTAAACTCCTTTATTTGCAATGATATGTATATGGTGAGATAAGGGTGGTTTAAATGTTATGTCATGCCGTATTTTATGTTTTGAATTGCCTATCTGATTGTCTACTAGGATAATGTCCTACTAGACTTTGATGGTTAACGAATTCGGGTCTGACTAGGGAGTGAGTCCCTACTCAGACTAGTGCACTGATGGGGATCGTGAGCCGTCCTTTGTGGTCGGCCGGTCCAGTGATCGAGTTTGTGGCCACATTCTCGTTTCACATGATGGTTCAGATATGGTAAATGATGGAGGATGATGATGATATTTGTCTGCGCAGACACCTTTTTATTTATGGAAATGATTTTAGTGATTCTCGGCATTTATTAAAGTAAAACCCGAGTTTCACTCAATGATGGCTTGACATAACTTTATTGATGAAATGTATTTTGGGCATGAGTTCACTAAGTGCATCAAGTACTCAGCCCCTGCATATGTTTTCCCTATGTGCAGGTTAAGCGTGGACGGGAGACGGAGGATGTTGAGCATTGGACCGAGACCATATTCAATAAACGTTTCGGTTGCTATTGTGTCTTCATACATAGTAGTAGCTAACTCTCAAATGCTTACGCTACGTCATGTTTTAGAACTCTGATGTTATCTCTATTCTGTTGGACTATTTTTCCTACGAACTTTGTTGCTTCGTTATTTCAGACTATAATTTGGTAATAAAGTTCATCTTTTGATCTACATATCGTACCCCTTGATTGTTTTCCCCTTTCTTCTCCGCTTCTTTATTCCCCCATTATTCGCGACTCACTGTACTTTCTATCCTTAGGAAGTGCGGTCATGACACTCATAGACAGCTGCGGGCTCAGTGGGAGTGCAGCGGTGCTGAATTAGGGTAATTTCCCTATGCGCGACGCTCACGCGGGCGGGACCCGCGCGACGTCGCATCGGCTCATCTCGTGACTTCGATTTCCAAATTTGATTAGGGTTTCCAAATCCTTTGATTCAATTTTGGAAATAATTCAAGATAAATATGAAAATAACATTTGAATATATCTCAAGGATTTTATATATTATATAAGATTTGATTTGGTATCAAGATTAATTAGATTCTTTCCTTATTTTATGGATTTATATGGATTTTATTCCTAGATGAATCCTAGTTATATTTGGAAAATAATAATCTAATTTTTATCTATATGCTATGGATTTATATGGATTTATTCCTACACAAATCCTAGTTGGATTTAGATAATGATAATATTATTTTATTCTTATCCTATGAGTTTATATGAATTTATTAATAGATAAATTATAGATGGATTTGGATAGTGATAATATAATATTTTATCCTTATCTTATAGATTTATATGGATTTGTTCCTAGATAAATCTTGGATAGATCTGAATAATTATAATATAATGTTATCTTATTCTATGGATTTATATGGATTTACTCCAAGATAAATTCTAGATGAATTATGATAAAGATTTATATTAACTTATTTTATCCTATGGATTTGAATAGATTTAATTCTATTAAGTCTAATCTTAGATGGATTAAAATAAGCATTAATCCAAGTTATCCTTATCTTTTGGATTTATATCCTAGATACATTAGGATAAAGATAATATATAAGAAAATCGTTATTTAATTGGATTTAGATAAATTTATTAATCGAAGAAATCCTAAGTAATGTTTGATATATTCTAGATGTCTATTCTAAATAAAATTAAGATTTGTATAAATCTTGGTTGATTGGATTTTATTTATCGTATGGATTATGATGGAATCGTTTCTATCTAGTAATATCCTAGAACGATTTAAATAATGATAATCATATATCAACGTTATCTTGAATTGAAGGATTTGATTTTATCGAAATAAAATATAGAATCCTAAATGGATTTAGATAGTTAACACTATCTTGATAAATCCTAAATGAATTTGGATAATCATTATCCAAGATAAAACTTAATTACTTAATTTTAAATAATTGTCGTTAATTATCCAGCGTGTTTAAATGTCATGCATTAAATGGATTTATCTGTTTATTTGGTATTTATCTTTATAAGTGGATTATCTGCCTTATTTGCTTATGTGATAATTATGCAAAAACCATATAAAATATCTAAGCGATAATTACAACAAGTGCGTTGTATATGGTCTCCATCAATTGGTCTGCAATTTATGAAGTTTTTTTCTAATATTATCGCCACCCGCTCTGTGGGGACAATAATCCTAAGAAATAGCGAGTTCATGAGGGCGGACATCTCAAAAAATAAATAGTATGAACTAGAATGTGGTTTCCAATATTATCGCCACCTGCTCTGTGGGGACAATAATCCTAAGAAACTGCGAGATTCAGAAGTTCACACATGATTTATAAGATAGCTTGATCTTGTTAGCAACACATGAGCATTGTTATGGGAGTGTGTTGTAGAAATGAGACTCTGTAATGCTAAATTCGGTGGTCTTGCTTAGGCAACATTAGGCGGCCATGCCATTTTGTGGTCTCTGGACTATTCGTCGGTGTTGTGACCAGTAAAAATTGTAAAATTTTAATGCGTATTGACTTCCCCTGGAGGGTACAAAATTTTAATTTTACAGTTGCAAGAAACATAATTGTTTTGTGGTTATTTGCGATTATGTATTGAGCATAAGTATGTGATAATAAGTTTAATTGCCAAATCTTCATTACGTCATTTAATATTTTGTCTCGGTCCTTAAAGAAATAAACTCGAATGCCAAAATTATGTAGACTAGAAACGTAAATGGATAAGATTCTCATCACTAAAACTTGGAGTTTATACTCACTGATTCATGTCCTCCATTTCTCGACATAATTCCACGAAGATTGTTCGAGAATGCATTTTGCATGTATTTGACAAGTTCTTTGAGGAATAAGGTCAAGCTATTTTCTTTTAAGTAGCACGAAAAGTCTTGGTTAGTGACGATGAAAGATAGATATCAATAGAATCTGTCAAGATGATTCGATTCGAATATCCTAGAGGGACAGAATGTTTTAAGCAATCTTTTGATCACTCGAATAGTTTTCTGGCTCAAGTCATCGCCTAAAGTAATAAGAAATGACTAGAAGAAGGTTTAACTGACAAGTAGAAAACCTTCAGAACATTAGTCGTTATATTACTGTTAGAGGAAAGTAACATGATTGATGACGAATTCATCAAGGCTGCAGTTTTCCTAAGTCCTAATTCACTTGGACAAAAGACTAGATAAGGAAATGAAAGAGTCTGAATTGTCATCAAAGTTTGTTTAAAAGCGAGTGAAGATGCTTTGTAAGTTGGATTGACCTCTTTTAAAGAAGGACAATGACTTACATGACAATGCAACTTCTAAGTAAGAGATCTTGATCCAGTTAGGCTTTTGTTGCAGTGGGAGCTATTTTTGCTCAATTATTGTTTTATGGTTGATGTTTAAGGCATCATAGTATTGAAACAATAAAAATGCAACAAGTTTGAGTATGAAACAACACATCAACTTCTTAAACAATGAATGATAAAGTATTTATGGCTCTTAGTCTTAAGGCCAAGAAAACACTTAGCTATTGTTCAAACTGATCTAGACTATCAAGATTTTAACAACTTGTTTGTTAAATAGCTTGAAAGTCGAGTATGTCTGCTTGATGCACTGTAAATTAGAATCATTTGATTCAGAACGCTTGTAGAAGTGCAACATAGAAAGACTAGCAAGTCTCAATGGTTTACACCATAAAGAGACGAGCAATGGGTTATGATCAGTAGTGGGAGTCAAATCTCCATTGACGAATCCAAGCATTCTTCTAAAGAATGGGATAGTTATGTTAGAAGGAATCGAAGTCTTTCTAAGACAAGTTTGATTAAATGATGAGTTGTACTCATGAAAATCTTATCATTGGTGGGATAAGCGTTAGATATAACGAGATACACCTTAAAGAAACTACCAACATCAGTACCTTCTACAAAACACGAGTTGTGGACTAAACCGACTCTAGTCTAGCACATCTCAAGGTGTAATGTTGTTCCAATGCATGTTGGAAAGGTATCCAAGTAATTGGAGTTGAGTACTAAGGTATGTTTTAAGGTTATCCCAAATAATGTAAGATTATAAGTTCTGTAATCTTCAAAGATAGAATTCTTGTATGAAGATCAGGAGATAAACTATAAGCCTAACAATGTGATAACTCTCAAGAGAGATATCGGATTTCCACATTACCAAGGAGTCATACCATTAGAAACTTTTGCACTAATCAAATCAACTTCAACACCTAAGATTGTAAAAACCATGTCGAGAAGACTGAAGATTGAAGATTCAACCTTGGGTTTTATCAATGTCTTTCATGTCTCGTACTTTCTTTGTAGTTTTTACTTGTCTATGAGTTAAACATCAATTGTAGAATTTTTGGTGAAGATATTCGATTGATTTTCCTTGTTAGCTCTTGTAGTTATTTGATTTATCCTTGCGCTTTCTATATTCAATTGATTAGCTACCTCTTGAATACATGTTAGAGTTGATTAGAGTACTCGGGAGACAAAATAGTTGACTTGGAAAATGGATAATTCACACTTTAATTCAATAGAACTCGGGAGAGTTGAGGTCATTGGTCTTAACGATCTTTTAGGAGTTAGATGTTAGAGATTTAAAGGGGACTTTGATTTCAACACCTAATCTACGGATTTCTCACCTCGGGAGAGAGTTTAATCCAGTTAAGTGACCGACTTAATAACTCTAGAGACCGTAATTCAAGAAAGTCGATTGTGTTTTGGATCCTAATATTCTACATTCCTATGTCTGCTTTGTATCATTGTTTATATGCTTTCTTTTTATTTGTTTATTTATTTTTCAGTCTAGTTTAATAAAATCAAACCAAAAAAAAAACATATGTGTCTTTAAATCGTATATGACGCTTAGTACATGATAGCCAGTTGCAATCTTATTCCATGTGTTCGATATCCCGGTAGTGTCCTTTAGCTATACTAGATCTACCCTGTAAACTTGCAGGTATTTTTAGTGCTAATAAATAGTGCATAATGGATCTCAAATGGCTAGACAATGACAATAGGTTATACCCAAAGAGAACAATCTTCTCGCTGTCGTTGTGCCAGGTTTAATTCGATCATACTCACATAATTAGAATGCATGTATCATGATTGTCAAGATAGCTTTCTATTAATAGAAGTTTTAACGAAATCATCTACTTGGAACATCCTAATGGGTATGTAACACATGATTAGAAGCTTGTGAAGACCTTTGTAGGCTTAGGCATGCATCTAAATCAGAATATATGTGTTTTGTCAAGATTGTCAAATGTTTGGAATTTGACATGTGCCCTTAAGTCAGTTGTAAGCACAAGGAAGCTGAAAGTGCATTAAATATGGTATTAGTGGTACTCTACGATGATGAAATCTATAAAAGTTGCACACAACTAAGATTGGCATCTAGCGTAGGAAACTGGTTGTCTACCCAGTTTAAGATAAAGGATTTAAGAGAAACTAATTACATTCTAAGCATCTAAGTCTTTCAGATTGCTAGAAAGAATGTTGAGATTCTCTTAGGAATCCTATATCTATACATTGCTTGGAACATTTTAGCATTAAAATTTCAATGCAAAGGTTTTTACCTTTTAAGATGGAATTTTCTTGTCTCTAGTCAAGTGTCGTTTGACGCTTAGTGAGAACAAGAATTATGAGACTAGTTTTGGAGATAGATGTCTCATATATGCTATGATATGTACTAAGTTTGATATTAGTTGTGCTTTTGCATAGCAAGTATACATAATATTAACCATGGCAAAGGACTTTTAGTGAGGTAATGGATATACCAAAGTACTTGAAAAAGACTAATCGCTATATTCTAGTTTACCAGTCATTCATGTAATGTCCTTGGGGTTACACTGACTAAGTCTTATGACTAATCAGTGATCGAGTAAGTCATCCTCATTATATGTGTTTACCTTAGGAGTATACTCCTATTAGCTTTGATCGTAAGTTTGAGTATGACTATGAGTATTTTTACTCTAGCAAAGGCTAACTCAAGGGACGCACGAGATCATAAGCTAAGCAATCACATAGAGAGATGAAATTAATTAAATATCAAGTATGCAACAAAGACATAATGATAGAAAAGATATGATCAGAGAACAACCAAGCAGATTTTTAACAGAAAATGCCTTTGTGGCAACATGTTTCAAATGTGATGTGAAATGAATTGTAGTTCGATATACCTGCTTTGTGTATAAGTGGGAGAGTTTTTTGGCAGTGGGTATACTCGAAGGCATGTTTTAAGTATAAGTGGGAGATTGTTAGGTTTAGTATACTGAAAAGCATGTTTCGAGTGAGTTCGCGCAAATAGAATCTTGCTTGTATACGGAAAAACTCTACAATCCACTTTTAACCCGTTTCAGTATTTTGAGCAGTTTACACAACTAGAATCATTATATTATTACATTGTGTTTACTTGTGTGTTTATAAGATGTTATATAAACATTTAAATGCATAAGAAGTAAACAAAGTCTAAGTCTTTGTTTTAGTAGACCGGTTGTGGGCCGCGTCCAATTTAAGGCAACACGGTCAGTTCTGAACAAAGAAAAATAAGAATTTCACAACCTAGATAGGCCTAGACTACCTATCGTGAAAGGTTGCAATGTCAGTCCGATTATTTTTAAGCCTTATTGAAATAAGATGACGTTGGTGTGGTATAACATTGAATTGGATCTAAACGGCAAGACGAGTATTTATGCTATCTACTGAAAGACGAGGTCTTGATAATTAATTTCTTAATCAATGTACGTTAGCATACGATATTGAGTATCTACTACTTTGAATTACCAAAGGTGCGGGTTTTTAGTCACCCAACGATCCAGGTATATTGGGTAGTGGTGATCATTATCTAGTTGTGCTAGGATTGTTATTATGTTGAATCGTGCGCGAGGTGAGTCTCGTTTGATAATGTCCTCAAGAGGATCTTGAACAAGGTTTTATTATTCGGAAAGTGGTCAGTTAGAGTTTTATTACTCTATGAATAATAAATAAGTGTTTCTTGCTAAGTCCACTCTTGGAATTAATAAGATGTTAATTAATTAAGTTCATAGCAGACTTTAATTAATTAATAGACATTTATATCTTAAGCGCGGGAAATAAATAATAAACAAAATAGAAACCCGGATTACTTGTAATTTCGGATTTGGATGGGGAGTTCAATATTACTTCTGTAGTGGCTGCTCGTAATATTCCAATATAAGCTTGTATTAAATTGTGGGTTCAATTTAATTAGTAAAAATTTAATTGGGGGAGCCCATATCCAAACCTTCCATAGATCCCTGACTGGGCCCAATACGTAACTATTATAAATAGGAGAATAAAGGAGACAGAAAATTGATTGATTTCATAATAAAATTTTCGTCCCTCTCTAACTAGTAGAGGAGATCGAATTTTTCAGCTCTCCTCCTTGCGAAAGTTCTGTCTTCTTTATTCGAGTCCTAGTGTTTCGACAAGATCAACCCGTCCTGATTTCGGAATACAGTTCGGGACACCAGTCAGAAGATCCGTGGTCTAGTATTGAAGATCATCGTGGAGAAGGCGCGAGCAATCGACGATTCTTTGGAGAATCAAATCGGTAACTCTAAACCGTAGTATTCATGTTTAGGATTTACATTATATGAGCATGAATTATTTGCGTTCTAGCATGCAATTCTATGTTAACATGTGAATTGATTAATCCCACAATCTATCAAATAGATCCTACGTCTGATTTATTTATTTTGTACAAGTCTTCCGTTGTGCAAGGGGCTCCAAAACAACAACACAGACCCAGACTTACGCCTTTGCAAAAGTGCACGGTTGCGCTCCGACAGTTGGCCCACGGCATCACGGCGGACATGTTCGATGATTACCTTCACGTCGGGGAGACAACTAGCCGCGAGTGCCTGAAGAATTTTTTGTAGGGGAGTTGTGGAGGCGTATAGCAACACATATTTGCGAAAGCCGACTGCTGAGGATTGCCAGGCCCTTATGATGATGCACGAGACGACGCACGTCTTTCCTGGAATGCTAGGGAGCATCGATTGTATGCACTGGGCAGAATTTCCCGACGGCGTGGAGAGGACAATTTACTAGTGGATACAAGGGCAGCCACCCGACGATGATCCTCGAAGCCGTTGCTGACCATCGGCTCTGGATCTGGCATGCTTACTTCAGTGTATCAGGGTCGAACAACGACATCAACGTCATCAACTAATCCAACCTCTTCACCGAGCAATGCAATTGCAACGGCCCGGCCATCGAGTTCACTGCCAACGGACGCCAATATCATATGGGGTACTACTTGGCTGATGGCATATACCAAAGGTGGCCTGTTTTTGTAAAGACGATCAGCTGCCCAATGGATGACAGGAGAGTTTTATTTGAGCAAAAGTAGGAGGCTGCGCGGAAGGATGTGGAGCGGGCATTTGGTGTGCTCCAAGCGCGGTGGGCAATAGTGAAAGGTCCAGCGCGTTTCTGGTTCAAGGAAGTCATCGCCGATGTCATGTATGCTTGCATCATCTTGCATAACATGATAGTCGAACATGATGGTGGAAGAGTCACCGATTGGGGCGATGATGAAGGTGGATCTAGCTCCAGCACGGCGAACCCGCCCCACGTTCGAGGATTACCGATGGGCTTCAATGAGGTTCTATCTAGACAGGCCTCAATGCGCAACCAACAAGATCATGCTCAGCTCATGAACGACATGATTGAAGAAGTTTGGAACCGTAACCGCCATTGAGAATTTGGTGTTTTTTTATTTAGTACTGTAACCTTTGAACTTTCAATGAAATGAAGTTTTTTTTTTCCAATTTTTGTAGTGTTTTAAATATTCAAATAAATAAAATACTTAGGGTGGACTATAGGGCGGCCTATAGGGCATCCCACTGCAGGTGAATGGGTAGGAGGATAAAATGTTAATGTGACGGAGCATAGGGCGCCCTATAGAGCGGACTATAGGGCACCCCATTGTGGATGCTCTTATGCATTTTTGAACTTTTAATCTCCTATCTCTTGTGACTAGTCCAACATGCAATTAATTAGGTTTTCAAATAACAGCTCATAGAGTACATCAATTTCACTTTAAAGCGATTAGGGCATCCACAATGGGGCACCCTATGGCGCGCCACGTCAGCAGTTTTATCCTCCTACCCTCCCACCTGCAATGGGGTCCCCTAAGGCGCGCCCTATATGTTTTAATATTATTTTGTTAATTAATTTAAATGTTTTCAAATATATAATGCAAACTAATTTAAAAGCACAACGAGAAACCAAAAACCGGTGAATATTGCATTAATAAATATACAAAAGTTACACGATTCAAGTTGGCTAATCTACGCAATTCCCAACTTCCGGTGCAACTCATCGATCAACCCCTGGAGAATTTCGACTTCGGCGGGGTCCGTACATTTCTTGAGGGCCTTATGCGTCTGCAACAACGTCTTCGCCATCGAGGCTGCTGCCAACGACTCATACGCGACTGCCATCGCGCTCGGGGCCGGGATCGGGACTGGGATCGGCGATGGCGCGCCGGCGGTCTAGGATGATGTCGCCACCGCCTTCCCCTTGGCCTTCGCAGCCTTGACGCCTATGGGACGCAGGGAGGACATCGGTGTGCCGGTACTATATCGTCCTCCATGTACATCTGGTTGAGGTCCACCGGACAAGTTCCGCTTTCGCTGCTCGTGTAACCACCAGCTTCGGTGGTCTTCATCTTCTTTGTCGCCCCGGTGTGCAGAATCCCGCCTTGGAACTTCTGCTTGTCCCTCAAGAGCGCCCAGATGGCCTTGTGCTTGAAGTCGCCGTGCAGGGACTGAACCGACAACAGCGCTTTAGCGCGCACTTCGCTCAAGCTCTCGCCGCTCCCCTGCTCCCTCGCGCACTTCTCGTACTCCGACGAGAACAGGTTGATTTGTCCCTTTACCTGGTCCCAGTGCTTGCGGAGCTGCTCCCGTTGGCGCTGTACGCGCTCAGCGGCTTCGCCGCATTGTAGCGCTCGGCGATGCACTCCCAGTACGCCTGCTGCCTCTGGTTGTTCGCGAATATCGGGTCCTCCAATGAATCCACCCAACACCTCGCCAATACGAGGGTCATCCGGCTGGTAGTTTGTACGGCCGGGGGCGTACACTTCACATACTCCGGAGGTGGCAACTTCTGCGCGCGCTGCCGGTTCTACTTGTTTTTCACGGGGGCGGAAGCGGATGGGGTGGCGTAGGCGGCGGCGGATGGGGTGTCATCGGCGTCGAATGGCCGATATTCGTCGGGTTCTGTACCCGGCCAACGCGCCTCCCCAAACATCGGACTGTTGGGACTTGCATCCATTTCGTTGAAATAATAAAAATGTGAGTTTCGAGAGTGAAATCGTGAAAATGAAACGTTACAAATGAAGGTGGGGTAGAGGTATTTATACAAAAATAAAAAACGCGTGGCATCGTCCGCCGATCCCGCAATAGGGCGCCCGATGGCGCGGACGATGGCCCATCGTCCGCCGAGCCAACAATGGCACGGACGATATGCCATCGTCCGCGCTTCAACCGCGGACGATGCATCGGGCGTGGGTGTAGGGCGCGGACGATGGCACGCATCGGGCGTGCCATCGGGCGTCCCATTGTGGATGCCCTTATTATATATCTACATCAATTCCACTTTAAAGCGATTATATATCTATTTATATATCTATCTAGTCACTAGATCTAGGACATAAATGATTACGATTAATTTTCGGAGTTAAAACAATCAAATAATTTATTCCACAATGAAGTTAAGATAAAGACATTCGACCAAAATGCTGCAGTTTCGAAAATTCGTGAAGGAAATGTAATTCCCAAACCAAGTTGACGGACAAACTTCCACTTAAATTGAAGTTGATACCACAACCACACTCTTTTCGCCCGAAATTCGCAAAATACCTCTACGAATTGTACAATTGAAATCTATACTAATCTAAAGTGCAAGTTTGATGAAAAGTCCTTAATGTCCTTTTTGGAGGGAAAATGGAAAGATGATGTGTCTTCTACTCAAAAATAATTTTTTAAGGCAAAAACAATTGGACAAATAATAGCCCAATAAAATGCTAACTTCTTGAAGAAGTGTTAAAACACATTTAAATAGTGCACTACCATTAAAAATTTTTTATAATTAAGTTATTAAATTTATATATTAATTAGCCTTATATTTGAGTTAAATTGGAATTGTGCTAAAGAGTTTAGTTTGCCTTCCATTTATTTAGGTTAAAATTTAGATTTAATCATTTATTACAATACTTTTTCTCCTAATTAATTCACAAGCTAAAAGACAACACATATATGTAATGCTTACAATTTCCATTCTATATTTACTCAATTAAAGTTTTTAGTTCTTATATTTTAATTCGCCTCTAATTAAACAATGCTACTAAGTTTATAGATTAAACTAAGGAATAAGATGATATTATATATATTTAAAATTAAATCTAACTTAGTATAATTTCTTAATATAAAGAGTATTGTAAATTCTCACATTATTCAAAACAAACAAGATGCATAAAATATTATCGTTATTTTAAGTGATAGTAGTAATTTACTTTTTATACGTATATGTGGCGGGAAGTAAGAAATTTATTCTTTCCAATATAAAAAATTCATTTAGTCTTTGGAAATGTATATCAAGTTATGCTATGGTCTGAAATTAAAAGAAAGAAAGAAACAGTCAACTAAAATGTGATTATTGGATAATACAAATTTTCTAACTTGACTTCTCAAAGAAGTTTTAAATTTATATGATTTAAATTATTCATATATTTAATATGGATATGCTTAATATTCCATATATTTTTTTCAAATTAATTTTTTATAAATTAAGTTATTAAATTTATATATTAATTTACCTTTTATTTGGATTAATGACTTGCATAGCACTTTCAATAAACATCTTTACTCACTCATATTTTCTTTATTTGTATATCTTATTCTAATTAATTCATACTCTTTGATCATTAGCCACACATCTTATTTTTGTCATTAATTTTATTGTTTTTACTTCACTTGGATTATAAATTAAAATTGCATAAATGTTTCATTCACTGGGGAGTAGTAAATTCTTCATTTTGAGTGAGACAAGATAAGTACATTTCTGTTTTTTTAAATCTCGCTTTCAATTCTTATTTTCTATATATTTATTATATTTTATATTCATTATTTGAAACTCTTTATGTCTCGTGCATAGCTCGGGTGTTAATACTAGTTGAACCAAACTTGGAGATATTGGGGATACAATTGTAAATGTAATTAAGATTCAAAATGGCAGTATTTTCTTATTTTAAAAACAGTGCATCGGGTTACACATAGGACGCTCGACGAGCCATGATATTTACGAAAACTTTTAAAATTAAATACTTTTAAATTTCGGGCAATGTTCATGGTTTTTGTTACTATTTCTCCTAAATTATAATTAATCCAAAAAATAAATCTACAAATTGAGATATTGAGATGTATTCCCCATTTCGATACAGAGGAAATGGGTGTGAAATTATTTTCTGGTTTACAATGCTTTAGTTGCAGATTTTGTCGACGAAATCTTAGCGGGTTTTGATATTTGTTTCGTCTCGCAGATGCATTATGATGAAGAGAGGCCGACCTTCATGATCTCAACCAACGCCGGCCGAAGGTGAGGGATCTATTTCATTTGCATGTTGAATTCCTGGTGTTGATGTACATCATTTAGTATTCCTTGGTGCATTCGTCGGCGGTTTTTTTGTAAATGGGGGGTTGATGAATGTAATTTTCTGTTGTGCATTACTTGATTGATTGAGTACATTATTAGTCACTTTTTACACATTATTCGTCAAGTATTATCCATTATTTGACTGATTGTGTATACGGGTGATTGGGTTAATGCAATATTCCTATGCGCATTATTTGATTGAATCTATACATTATTTAACTATTAGTATTCATTATTTATCAATTAATAGGTATTATTTGACTACTTGTGTACACGGGTGAATGGGTGAATGCAATATTTCTGTGTGAATTATTTTATTGAATCTGTACATTATTTAGCTAGTAATTTACATTATTTGTCAAGTATTGAGCATTATGTGATTGCTTGTGTACATGAGTGAATAGGTGAATGCATTATTCCTGTGTGCATTTTTTTATTGAATATGTACATTATGTAGCTAGAAGTTTACATTATTTATCAAGTATTAAACATTATTTGACTGCTTGTGTACTTGGGTGAATGGCTGAATGCAATATTCTTGTGTGCATTATTTTATTGAATCTGTACATTATTTAGCTAATAGTTTACATTATTTATCAAGTATTGGGTATTATGTGACTGCTTGTTTACATGGGTGAATAGGTGAATGTCATATTCCTTTGTGCATTATTTGATTGCCTTTGTACATTATTTATCTTTTTGTACACATTATTTCTCAAGTATTATGCATTATTTGACTGCTTGTGTATATGAATCTAGTTGGTGCAATGTAATATTCCATTGTGCATTATCTGATTGTTTCTGTGCATTATTTAGCAAGTATTATACATTCAATATTTCTGTGTGCATTATTTTATTGAATCTGTACATTATTTAGCTAGTAATTTACATTATCTGTCAAGTATTGAGCATTATGTGATTGCTTGTGTACATGAGTGAATAGGTGAATGCATTATTCATGTGTGCATTTTTTGATTGAATCTGTAAATTATGTAGCTAGAAGTTTACATTATTTATCAAATTTAGACATTATTTGACTGCCTGTGTATTTGGGTGAATGGCTGAATGCAATATTCTTGTGTGCATTATTTTATTGAATGTGTACATTATTTAGCTAATAGTTTACATTATTTATCATGTATTGGGTATTATGTGACTGCTTGTGTACATGGGTGAATAGGTGAATGTCATATTCCTTTGTGCATTATTTGAATGTCTTTGTACATTATTTATCTATTTTTATACATTACTTCTCAAGTATATGCATTATTTGACTGCTGGTGTATATGAATCTAATTGGTGCAATGTAATATTCCGTTGTGTATTATCTGATTGCTTCTGTACATTATTTAGCAAGTATTATACATCGACCATCAAGTATTATACATTCAATCATGTTCTGATGTTGTATGTTGGACAGTAGTAAAGCAACTTAGATTGGACATCGACGAAGCGGTCGATGATGTAATTCCAGTTGGAATTGCCCAGAAATTCCGGGAGAGCTAAGCAGAGGCCGGGACAAGTACAGCTCAGGAAGAGCCTGAGCATAGGAAACCAAGGGGGAGGAAGGTCGACCATCTATACAGCCTCAGATATGGCCACTGGTGGGGAAGTGCTGAGCAAACTAAATTGCTGTATACAATCATAACAAAAACATATCAGGAAAAATTATACATTACAGTACATACATTGTACATCACTGATTAGATATATTACATTTTACAGTATTATTTGTACATTACATTTATCGATTAATACTACCCCCCCAGAGGAAGGACTGATACTCGTGGACTTTAGTTACGGTTGCGTTGCTTAAACCATACTACACCCTAGCCCCAAGGATTGCTAAACCCTTGGGGAATAATTGAAACGTGCCCCAAACAAGCAACCGGTGTCAATCTTAAACTATTCATATAATTGTATAACATAAACAAACAAAACGGTTCAGAAAACATATACATTGTAGTTTACAAATCGTCCATTATATAGTCAATAACATGCATTACCTAGTACAATTTGGTGCATTATGTGTATCGGCTTAAACTACTACCCTAGCGACGCTGATAACTAAACCATAGAAGAAGAACTGATACTCGTGTACTTAGTTACGGTTGCGTTGCTTGAACCATACTACACCCTAGCCCCAAGGATTGCTAAACCCTTGGGGAATGAGTGAAACGTGCCCCAAACAAGCAAACAGTGCCAATCTTAAACTATTCGTGAAATTGTATAACATAAACAAACAAAACGGCTCAGAACACTTATACATTCAGTTCACACATCGTGCATTATATAACCCATAACATGCATTACGTAGTACAATTTGGTGCATTATGTGTATCGGCTTCCTCTATGGTGCACTAAATAATTTAAGACAATAATACGGTTTCATTGCAGCGTGGAATAGGGAGAGAGAAAGAGTTCAGCGACGGAGTAGGGAGAGAAACACGTTTGGTGGGTGTGATTTTAGAAGATAACCGCCAAGATCTTCAAAGGAGAAAATCATGGAAGTTACCATAACAAACAATTTAGTGTATTTAATTTAATTGTAAAAGCCAATAATTTAGGCCTTAGGATCTTGGAAATAAATGGCTGAGATGAAGAAGGAGATTTGAGAAAATGTAGAAAAAGGATATGAGTACATCCATATATATATATATATATATATATATATATATATATATATATATATATAGGGGAGCGTTATTCTCCTATTCATCCCTTAGATCCTTTATTCTTCTTAATATGAGCTGTTAGATCTCATTCATCAACGGTCCAGATTATCTGCATTATTACACTATAATGGTGCATTATTAGTCGGTGTGCATTATTCATTGGAAAATCTGCATTATTACACTATAATTGTGCATTATTAGTCGGTGTGCATTATTCAACGGAAAATCTGCATTATTAAATGACACGTGGCACTAATCTAACCGTCGGATGACAAAATCGTGGGGCTGAGATCAAGAAGGAAAAAGGAGAAAATATGCAAAAAGGAAATGAATGCATCCCTATATATATATATATATATATATATATATATATATATATATATATATATATATATATATATATATATATATCCAACAAAGAGGGTTTTCATTAGGCTTTAATTTATGCTTTGCATGTAATTAAATTAATACAACTTCAGGTCAAATCATCATTTCTAATGGTGCTCTTGAATAATTCTTGAGCCCAATTACTTGAATAAAACATGTTAGAGCATTCACGGTGGAGCGGACGATGGCACATCCATCGTCCGCGCCCTATGCTTCTTCCGCGGACGATAGGCCTTCGACCAGGCATCGTCCGCAATATCATCCGCCCCACTGCGGGCGACGCGGATGATGAAACGGGTTTTCCTTCTTTTTCTTTTTTTTTCAAATTTTTTATCTATTTCTCTTCCATTTCCCACACCAATAATTCTCTCCCATCTCTCACTTTCCCCACACACCAATATTTCACTCCCTACTTTCTCACTAAAAAAAATGAGACTCGGTAACGATTGGAGTACATCGGAGGGAATTACTCGGGCCTTATTCGATTGCGTTCATGAGGCTACGGTGGAATGCTTGGCCGAAATGGAGCGCGAAGCGGCGGAGTAGGCCCAGGCGGCGGCGCAGATCCCGAGGCCGATTTGACATCGGACGTTTTTCCGACTCGAGCACGGCGTAGCTCACCAACGTTTGTTCACAGACTATTTTGCCGAGCAACCACGGTGGGGCCGGACGGTTTTTCACCGTTGTTTTAGAATGAGGCGAGATTTTTTTCTCAACATTGTCCAAACGTTGGAGGCAAGTGATGAATACTTCCAATATCGAGAAGATGGCATCGGTAGACTGTTAGGTTTAGCATACTGAAAAGCATGTTTCGAGCGAGTTCGCGCAAATAGAATCTTGCTTGTATATGGAAAAAGTCTACAATCCACTTTTAACCCGATTCAGTATTATTTGAGCAGTTAGCACGAATAGAAACAGTATATTATTACATTGTGTTTACTTGTGTGTTTATAAGATGTTATATAAACATTTAAATGCATAAGAAGTAAACAAAGTCTAAGTCTTTGTTTTAGTAGACCGGTTGTGGGCCGCGTCCAATTTAAGGTAACACGGTCAGTTCTGAACAAAGAAAAATAAGAATTTCACGACCTAGATAGGCCTAGACTACCTATCGTGAAAGGTTGCAATGTCAGTCCTATAATTTCTAAGCCTTATTGAAATAAGATGACGTTGGTGTGGTATAACACTGAATTGGATCTAAACGGCAAGACGAGTATTTATGCTATCTACTGAAAGACGAGGTCTTGATAATTAATTTCTTAATCAATGTACGTTAGCATACGATATTGAGTATCTACTACTTTGACTTACCAAATGTGCTGGTTTTTCGTCACCCAACGATCCAGGTATATTGGGTAGTGGTGATCATTATCTAGCGGTGCTAGGATTGTTATTAGGTTGAATCGTGCACGAGGTGAGTCTCGTTTGATAATGTCCTCAAGAGGATCTTGAACAAGGTTTTATTATTCGGAAAGTGGTCAGTTAGAGTTTTATTACTCTATGAATAATAAATAAGTGTTTCTTGCTAATCCACTATTGGAATTAATAAGATGTTAATTAATTAAGTTCATAGCAGACTTTAATTAATTAATGGACATTTATATCTTAAGCGTGGGAAATAAATAATAAACAAAATAGAAACCCGGATTACTTGTAATTTCGGATTTGGATGGGGAGTTCAATATTACTTCTGTAGTGGCTACTCGTAATATTCCAATATAAGCTTGTATTAAATTGCGGGTTCAATATAATTAGTAAAAAGCTAATTGGGGGAGCCCATATCCAAAACCTTCCATAGATCCCTGACTTGGCCCAATATGTAACTGTTATAAATAGGAGAATAAAGGAGACAGAAAATTGATTGATTTCATAATGAAATTTTCGTCCCTCTCTAACTAGTAGAGGAGATCGAATTTTTCAGCTCTCCTCCGTGAGAAAGTTCTGTCTTCTTTATTCGAGTCCTAGTGTTTCGACAAGACCATCCCACCCTGATTTCAGAATACAGTTTGGGACACCAGTCAGAAGATCCGTGGTCTAGTATTGAAGATCATCGTAGAGAAGGCGCGAGCAATCGACGATTCTTTGGAGAATCAAATCGGTAACTCTAAACCGTAGTATTCATGTTTAGGATTTACATTATATGAGCATGAATTATTTGCGTTCTAGCATGCAATTCTATGTTAACATGTGAATTGATTAATCCCACAATCTGTCAAATAGATCCTACGTCTGATTTATTTATTTTGTACAAGTCTTCCGTTGTGCAAGGGGCTCCAAAACCACAACACAGACCCAGACTTACGCCTTTGCAAAAGTGCACGGTTGGGCTCCGGCAGTTGGCCCACGGCATCACGACGGACATGTTCGATGATTACCTTCACGTCGGAGAGACAACTAGACGCGAGTTCCTGACGAATTTTTGTAGGGGAGTTGTGGAGGCGTATAGCAACACATATTTGCGAAAGCCGACTGCTGAGGATTGCCAGGCCCTTATGATGATGCATGAGACGACGCACGGCTTTCCTGGAATGCTAGGGAGGATCAGGTGGATCTAGCTCTAGCACGACGAACCAGCCCCACGATCGAGGATTACCGATGGGCTTC
Organism: Salvia splendens; assembly: GCF_004379255.2. Lineage (NCBI taxonomy): Eukaryota > Viridiplantae > Streptophyta > Magnoliopsida > Lamiales > Lamiaceae > Salvia > Salvia splendens. The sequence continues at coordinate 23,191,074 of NC_056032.1, read as the reverse complement.
AATGAGGTTCTATCTAGACAGGCCTCAATGCGCAACCATCAAGACCATGCTCAGCTCATGAACGACATGATTGAAGAAGTTTGGAACCGTAACCGCCATTGAGAATTTGTAGTTTTTTTATTTAGTACTGTAACCTTTGAACTTTCAATGAAATGAAGTTTTTTTTTCAATTTTTGTAGTGTTTTAAATATTCAAATAAATAAAATGCTTAGGGTGAACTATAGGGCGGCCTATAGGGAATCCCACTGCAAGTGAATGGGTAGGAGGATAAAATGTTAATGTGGCGGAGCATAGGGCGCCTTATAGAGCGGATGCTCTTATGCATTTTTGAACTTTTAATCTCCTATCTCTTGTGACTAGTCCAACATGCAATTAATTGGGTTTTCAAATAACAGCTCATAGAGTACATCAATTTCACTTTAAAGCGATTAGGGCATCCACAATGGGGCGCCCTAAGGCGCGCCCTATGGCACGCCACGTCATCAATTTTATCCTCCTACCCTCCCACTTGCAATGGGGTCCCATAAGGCGCGCCCTATATGTTTTAATATTATTTTGTTAATTAATTTATATGTTTTCAAATATATAATGCAAACTAATTTAAAAGCACAACGAGAAACCAAAAACCGGTGAATATTGCATTAATAAATATACAAAAGTTTCACGATTCAAGTTGGTTAATCTACGCAATTCCCAACTTCCGGTGCAACTCATCGATCAACCCCCGGAGAATTTCGACTTCGGCGGGGTCCGTACACTTCTTGAGGGCCTTATGCGTCTGCAACAACGTCTTCGCCATCGAGGCTGCTGCCAACGACTCATACGCGGTGGCCATCGCGCTCGGGGCCGGGATCGGGACTGGGATCGGAGATGGCACGGCGGCGGTCGAGGATGATGTCGCCGCCGCCTTCCCCTTGGCCTTCGCAGCCTTGACGCCTATGGGATGCAGGGAGGACATCGGTGTGCCGGTACTATCGTCCTCCATGTACGTCCGCTTGAGGTCCACCGGACAAGTTCCGCTTTCTCTGCTCGTGTAACCACCAACTTCGGTGGTCTTCATCTTCTTTGTCGCCCCGGTTTGTAGAATCCCGCCTTGAAACTTTTGCTTGTCCCTCAAGAGCGCCCAGATGGCCTCGTGCTTGAAGTCGCCGTACAGGGACTGGTACGACAACAGCGCTTTAGTGCGCACGTCGCTCAAGCTCTCGCCGCTCACCAGCTCCCTCGCACACTTCTCGTACTCCGACGAGAACAGGTTGATTTGTCTCCACCTGGTCCCAGTGCTTGCGGAGCTGCTCCCGTTGGCGCTTGTACGTGCTCGGCGGCTTCGCCGCATTGTAGCGGTCGGCGATGCACTCGCAGTACGCCTGCTGCCTCTGGTTGTTCGCGAATATCGGGTCCTCCGATGTAGCCACCCAACACCTCGCCAATACGAGGGTCATCCGGCTGGTAGTTTGTACGGCCGGGGGCGTACTCTTCACATACTCCCGTAGGTGGCAACTTCTGCGCGCGCTGCCGGTTCTGTTTCTTTTTCGCGGGGCGGAAGCGGATGGGGTGGCGTCGGCGGCGGCGGATGGGGTGTCGTGGGCGGCGGCGGCGTGTCGGGAGGGGGCGACGAGTCGGTTTGGTGACGGCTCCATGTCAGACAAACCGTACGATTACGTGCTGAATTCGGGATCATACTTTGCGTTGGCGTTGAATGGCCGATATTCGTCGGGTTCTGTACCCGGCCAACGCGCCTCCCCAAACATCGGACTGTTGGGACTTGCATCCATTTCATTGAAATAATAAAAATGTGAGTTTCGAGAGTGAAATCGTGAAAATGAAACGTTACAAATGAAGGTGGGTTAGAGGTATTTATACAAAAATAAAAAACGCGTGGCATCATCCGCCGATCCCGCAATGAGGCGCCCGATGGCGCGGACGATAGCCCATCGTCCGCCGAGCCCACAATAGCGCGGACGATATGCCATCGTCCGCGCTTCAACCGCGGACGATGCATCGGGCGTGGGCGTAGGGCGCGGACGATGGCAGGCACGCACAATGGGGCGGACGATGGCACGCATCGGGCGTGCCATCGGGCGTCTCATTGTGGACGCCCTTATTATATATCTACATCAATTCCACTTTAAAGCGATTATATATCTATTTATATATCTATCTAGTCACTAGATCTAGGACATAAATGATTACGATTAATTTTCGGAGTTAAAACAATCAAATAATTTATTCCACAATGAAGTTAAGATGAAGACATTCGACCAAAATGTTGTAGTTTGGAAAATTTGTGAAGGCAATGTAGTTCCCAAACCAAGTTGACGGACAAACTTCAACTTAAATTGAAGTCGAAACCACAACCGCACTCTTTTCGCCCGAAATTCGCAAAATACCTCTACGAATTTTACAATTGAAATCTATACTAATCTAAAGTGCAAGTTTGATGAAAAGTCCTTAATGTCCTTTTTGGAGGAAAAATGGAAAGGTGATGTGTCTTCTACTCAAAAATAATTTTTTAAGGCAAAAACAATTGGACAAATAATAGCCCAATAAAATGCTAACTTCTTGAAGAAGTGTTAAAACACATTTAAATAGTGCACTACCATTAATTTTTTTTTATAATTAAGTTATTAAATTTATATATAAATTAGCCTTATATTTGAGTTAAATTGGAATTGTGCAAGAGAGTTTAGTTTGCCTTCCATTTATTTAGGTTAAAATTTAGATTTAATCATTTATTGCAATACTTTTTCTCCTGATTAATTCCCAAGCTAAACGACAACAGATATATGTAATGTTTACAATTTCCATCCTATATTTACTCAATTAAAGTTTTTAGTTCTTATATTTTAATTCGCCTCTAATTAAACAATGCTACTAAGTTTATAGATTAAACTAAGGAATAAGATGGCATTATATATATTTAAAATTAAATCTAACTTAGTATAACTTCTTAATATAAAGAGTATTGTAAATTCTCACATTATTCAAAACAAACAAGATGCATAAAATATTATTGTTATTTTAAGTGATAGTAGTAATTTACTTTTTATACGTATATGTGGCGGGAAGTAAGAAATTTATTCTTTCCAATATAAAAAATTCATTTAGTCTTTGGAAATGTATATCAAGTTATGCTATGGTCTGAAATTAAAAGAAAGAAAGAAACAGTCAACTAAAATGTGATTATTGGATAATACAAATTTTCTAACTTGACTTCTCAAAGAAGTTTTAAATTTATATGATTTAAATTATTCATATATTTAATGTGGATATGCTTAATATTCCATATATTTTTTTCAAATTAATTTTTTATAAATTAAGCTATTAAATTTATATATTAATTTACCTTTTATTTGGATTAATGATTTGCATAGCACTTTCAATAAACATCTTTACTCACACATATTTTCTTTATTTGTATATCTTATTATAATTAATTCATACTCTTTGATCATTAGCCACACATCTTATTTTTGTCATTAATTTTATTGTTTTTACTTCACTTAGATTATAAATTAAAATTGCCTAAATGTTTCATTCACTGGGGAGTAGTAAATTCTTCATTTTGAGTGAGACAAGATAAGTACATTTCTGTTTTTTTAAATCTCGCTTTCAATTCTTATTTTCTATATATTTATTATATTTTATATTCATTATTTGAAACTCTTATGTTCCGTGCATAGCTCGTGTGTTAATACTAGTTGAACCAAACTTGGAGATATTGGGGATACAATTGTAAATGTAATTAAGATTCAAAATGGCAGTATTTTCTTATTTTAAAAACAGTGCATTGGGTTACACATAGGACGCTCGACGAGCCATGATATTTACAAAAACTTTTAAAATTAAATACTTTTAAATTTCGGGCAATGTTCATGGTTTTTGTTACTATTTCTCCTAAATTATAAATAATCCAAAAAATAAATCTACAAATTGAGATATTGAGATGTATTGCCCATTTCGATACAGAGGAAATGGAAGGAGAAGAAGGTGCAGACCTAGAGAGATTTCTCCAATGGGCAACCACGCTAGGAATCTCGGATTCTCCCAATTCCACGGGCACTTCATCCGCTTGTCTCGGCCTTTCTATGCGCGTTTCTCATTTTCCTGAAGCCGGCGGGTAGAGTTCAAACACCTATGCATAATTCTCTCTGTGAATCTTCTGCTGGAGGTTTGAACTCACACCGATGATTGATGCAGGAGAGGATTAGCGTGCTTTAACGAAAGGGGAATTGATTGGTATTGAGTGTCCCGAAGGCTGCTTTGATGACGAGCGATTGCCTAATTAGCAGTGATCGGAAATTGGCTACTGCTTTGGGGAAATTCAATATTCTCTCTCCTACTCAGGTAGCTTAGCTGTTTCGTCTCACGCAGCGGTGCTAGTTTCATTTCTGATTCATAGAATGATTGTGCTTATACATTTGACAAATCTAATGCTTTTAGCCATAGCGAAATTAGTTTCGTGTACATAATAGAATCACTTTGAAGCGAATTCTTACTTGTCGACAGCTAGTAGCTTTGTGTAACTTGATTATTTTTAGATAATAGTAGATAGAAACAACGCTTGTAAGGAGTCCTATTATGTAACTTGAATATAGGCCTGCCCGCCATCCACACCAGAATAAATAAAGTTTTCCGAAAAAACCTGCTAGTGGAGGAAGACCTCCTAGGGATAAGAGAAACGGGCTAAAGAGAGAGCCAAATTACATGAGAGATAGGGGCTCTGGAAACATGACGTGATCCAACGACAGCCCGGATGTTTGAGTTTTTAACTATTTATATGATTTGTAGTTTTTAATTTTTATGATGTATAATACCTCATCTTTTTAATTCAAGTAATTTTTCTATATACTGTCATACATATTTTAAATTTACAACAAATTATAAGTGAAACCAGCCAATAGTGCAAATTAATTCGAGAGGTATGGCTAGAGGGCGATATTATCATGGTGTTGTGGTCTGGTGCAGAAAAAGAAGAGAATAATGATGTAATGGACTGAATTGACCACTTAGAGGATAGCTACCCTAAACCCTATGCTGAACTTGCATCAAGGCTTTGTTGATGAATGGGGATTAAGTGAAAAATAGGGATAAATGTGGCACTTATCCACAACGTATATGTGATGTTGGTTAGATTTGAACTTATTGCTGGTATTGTGCGTTGCGTTACTAAACGAAATGAACAAGGGCAGAAGTTCATGGTGGTATCCTTACCTAAAGCAGTTGCCTCGGAGTTATGACTTGCTCGCAAGTTTTACTCAGTTTGAGATCGAAGCTTTACAGGTTAGTTTCGGTTGATACATTTTTTTAGAGTATCTAGTGTTATCTCTTTTGAGGATAAATTATGTAAACACCATTTGTTAGAGCTGTGGGTTTTAAGAGTAGTGTAAAACCACTTGTAGATTGATGATGCCATTTGGACTGCAGAAAAGGCTGTTCATAAAGCTAAAATTGAGTGGAAAGAAGCTACTCCGGTACTATCGGAACTTAACATCAAGCCTCAGCTCACTACTTTCAATGCTCCTATGGGCTTCTTCAACCGTAAGCACCTATCTTTCAATCTTTTATAAGATTTTGGTGCATTCTTCCTATGCCTTAACCCCCAACAAACCCAATGAAGTCATTTTAAAAAATATAACTTCTTTAATCGATAGCTTTGTTTTCTAGTTGAGTATACTTCTAAGTTCTAACTTATGATTTTGAAATTATTTTACTTTCATTGTTCCATATCTCAAAACAAAAAAGTAGTAGAAAAATGGCAAGATAAATGAATAATTTGTTTGCAAAAATTGTCAACATTAAATACAATAATTTGCTCATGGTCCTTTTTGAAGATATCTTCGCGCACTATGCATATATCCTGGGATACTGCCGGTGGTTTATGTCCTGTTGGAGACTTCTTTAACTATGCACCTCCTGAAGAAAACCCACATCAGTTGGACGAGTCAGAGGCAACTGATATTGACTCTTTTCTAACCTCTGTCGATAAAGGAGAAAAAGATGATAGCTCAACAGAAGACCTTGTAGTTGCTAACCCAGATAAGTTAACCGATGCTGGTTATCATGAAGGTCTTGCTAGCTATTGCTTCTATGCTAAGAGAAACTATGAAAGAGGAGATCAGGTATTGGTCATGTATTCTATTCACTTGTTCATGCATTTTGTTTCCTTATGAAAATCTGGGTTATTTTCTTTTCTTTTTTGCTTCTAGACCAACTTCTTGTCATTCAACTTTTATCCTATGTGGTGGATTGCCTTTTCACTCTCTAAAGGAATCGGCATGAGTTTTTCTGGTTCCTAGGCGATTCTCTTGCATGTGACCAATAACTGGTAACTATGTTCAATAAAAATTATAAAGCCTTCTTAGATGATTGAGGATTGAGCAAATGACATGTGTATTCAACTCTAACGACTCAGAAAGTAATCGCGCTATCTACTCATAAACATTCATAAAATATGCCCTCATGGAGAAACTCTATTAAAAAAAAACTGTTTTAACATATATGCATAAGCCATTGGTTTGTTGTCTGAGGTAAGTTCATTAATTTTCCTATCTGCAGGTTCTTCTGAGTTATGGTACATATACAAACTTGGAGCTTCTCGAACATTATGGATTCATTCTGCAGGACAACCCAAATGACAAGGCTTTTATCTCCTTGGAAAGTGAAATGTATTCCCTTTGCTCGTGGCCCAAAGATTCACTCTACATTTCTCAAGATGGCAAGCCTTCTTTTGCCCTCCCTCCGTTTGTGGGCAACTCCTGTTAGCAAGCGGCGATCAGTTAAGCACATTGCATATTCGGGTCACCTGAGGTTGCGGTAATGGAATGGACAATGAAGAAATGTCAGGATGTCTTGAGAAGTTGTTGGACCTTAATGGATGAAGATATGCAACTACTGCATAACATCGGCAAAATTCAAGACTTTAATGGGGAGGAAGAGACTTCATCCCAGGCTTTACGAGATGAGATTGGTTCTTTCTTGGCGAAGAATGAGTGGGGCAAAGAAAACAAGGTCGAGTTCAAGGTGGAGGTTGGCTGTGGAGTGGAGATACAGGTACAAACGAATTTTATCAGAGTGCATTACACATTGTGCGAAAACGTTGGATAATCTTTCAACTCTCTAATTACATATGTTTTGTTTCCATTGCTTTTTACTCGGTAGAGAATTTTCGAATGCGGCTAAGAAATTATATAGAAAACTTATGAAGGTTTAGCAACATTATTATGGTTAAATCAATATAGCTAACATCGCTGATGAAATCATTTCAGACAGATCCACCAAATATATACCTTTGAAGGCAACTAAATAAAATTCCCTACTTATTAACCAATATTGTAAGGGTGTGTTTGCAAGCTTATATAACTCCAAGACAGTGTGTGCGTCTATTCTTTCACCCAGATACAAAACTAAAATGACACAAATTGACCTCTCTTCCCACCATTCTCTCACATATGGTTCAGTTCGTGATCCCTTTGAAGCATTACCAATTCCAACTAATTTGAATTTATGCAATCTAACATTAGTTCATGATATTAGAGTTTGAGTTTGATACTTCTCCCTCAGTCCCATAATAAGAGTACATTTTGTTATGTCAGTGCATCCCACAATAAGAATCACAATTAAATATGATTCGTTGTTTTTTTCAACTTTTGCAATTTAATTTCTAGGTTAAGGTGCAAAAAGTATGATGTTTTGTGTTTGTGCATCTCTTTCTACTTCAATGCATATTCTATAGATACAAAACGGGGTATTATTTCGTGGAGGAGGGATTATGTTACATCAGTTCAATACCGCATAAATGTGAATTTAATTGCAATACAATGCGTTGAATGTAAAGGTAAAGAGATGGATCAGAACTTTGGCTTGGATTTTCTCTGCAATGAGAGAAAAAAAAATGAGCGCTTAGTTATTTCAGCGTCGAATCATGTGGGGAAAAATTCATCACATCCATCCGAAAGAGTTTACAGAATGCACTATTTAAATACTTCATTATTGACAATAGACTCAACAACGAAGTATACATGATTTCTGAAATGAAATTCTATAGAGAATATAATAAAATCTAATCATTTTGATATAACATCATCACAAGTATTGATATTTCAATAAATAGGAAAATGTTGATTAATTTGGAAAGTATGATCGAAGAGTTAAATTGATAGAAGAGATGGATCAGATTTTTGGCTTGGATTTTCTCCGCAATGGAAGAAAATAAAGGAGTTCAACGTCGAATCATCTGGGGAAATATTCATCACTTCCATCTCCAAAGAAAACATTTAAGAGAAGAAAATAAAACTGGAATTTTGAAAGGCAATTCTGAATTTGAATGAAATTTCACCAGTTCTTATAGATTGAAGGTCGAAACGAGCGAGCTCCGATCGAGAAGCAGAAGCAGAAGCAGAAGCAGATAAATATGGCGTCGGCTCATACGCAACACCGATTGAATCTCTGGCGCTGGTAATCAGTATTTCGACGCACATAAAAATACAAAAAAAGATTAAAAAAATTGAACTCCACTAAATAGAAATTGAGAGATTAATAAACAGAAATGGTGAGAGGTGAGGAGGCGGAAAATTTTAGAATTGGGGGCTAGGCTATGCCCTATTGCTCACTGCTGATTAATTAATAACAACAAATTAGTGATTTATTATAGTCAACCATATATTAGTAAATTAGAGTATTATTTATATATTAAAATATTAATAATAGATAGTGGAAATTTTAAAAACACTTTATTAACTTTCAGCCCAATTTTTTATTTTGTTTAAAGAATCCCCCTCTTTCACTTTATTAACTTTCAGCCCAATTTTTTATTTTGTTTAAAGAATCCCCCTCTTTTGAATTTGAAATTCTGCATTAATTACATTTTTGTAGTTTCAATAAAAGTAAAAATTTACACTAGGTCTTTATTATAAACACTATTATAATTGCTTTCACTCCATAAAATAGAGCATAACTACTGTTAATTCACTTGACATTTCATAAAATATATAGATTGCATCAATTGAAATATACATAAACGTATTGTACAATATTAATATCATTAATTTCAATACTATAAAAATAATGTGCAATAATAAAATAAATAGAGTATTCATATTCATGTTACTGCATTAATATTTTATATTTTCGAAACCTAAATTGTGACAATTTGCACATTCTATCACCATAGCATATTCATTAAAATGTTATGAGATTGTTGAATGCAAATTTTAACTCATTATCTTAAATTTCTATATTAAATAGTGTTGTTTACCGTTAAATCAAAGTGACAATATAAGTTAGTAATTCTTACTGATACTCATTATTTGTATTTATTAGTTGAATTAGGCAATATTTTAATCTCAAGTACATTAAAAAGCTATTTAATTAAATTAATAATTGATCTATCTAATTTGCAATATTAAATCTCAATTAAGGCTAATGCCATAGTATTTCTCTTACAAATCAAATAGTTGGATTATAATAATTCACTAATTCTATTTACTTTGCATCATTAGATCTCAAGTCTCAATCACGTTAAAAAATTAATAGATCAAATACTAATGTCATCGGATATCTGGGTGTTCGGTTGGCAAAATTAAATCTCATGATTAAATATGTATCATGTTTGGTTCATAAGATTGAACCCTTCAACTTAATCCTAGATAGATAATCTCATGATAATTAGTCATAGCCTCCCCCCTCCAACTAAAATAATCCAACAACTTAATCCTCAATGGATAATCTCATGATATTAGTCATGGCAACTGAACACCACCTAATTATACTATCATTAGATTAACACCGCATTAAATTTTTAAACCACACTACGATAGAAATAGATCATAGACTTTTGATATTTGACATTAAACTTTCGTTCTATTGCAAAGTCACGATAAATCAGATCTCTTTTAAAAACATTTGCAATGCAATAACTCGGTTAGTTTGGATATTAAATAATAGTATAATATTCGAATATTTAATACAGTGCGAAACGCGGCAATTTAATGCAAAAACTAGTCTACTTAACCTACTGCTGTCAAAATGGATATCGGGAATTGGATACCCGATATCTGAACTCGAAATATCAGGTAATTGGATACCCAATACCCGATTTTTCGGGTTTCGAGACCGGGTTCGGGTATAGGATTTTTAGATGATTGGGTATCGGGTAACCCGATATCCGATCGGGTATACCCAAATTCCCCGATTTTTTAAATTTCTTTTAAATTTAATAAATTATGTATCTATTTTATTATTTAAAAAATCAAATATACTCCCGAAATCCTTCACTCTTAAGTTACATTTAGGGTTAAGGTATGAATTGTGATGCTTATTATGAATTAATGATATGAATTTTTTATTTCTAATAATTTGTAGTTGTTTTTTTTTCTTTTTTTAAAAAAAATCTTAAAGTCGAATTACTTCAAGTTTATATCAAATTTGAACTATAAGTTTGTATTTCCAAAATTTTGTAGTTAATTTTCTTTAAAAAATAATTTAAAAATATTTAAAAAATCCACAATCGGGATTGGATACCCGAATTTTCGGGACTGGATACTCGAGTCGGGTATCTGGGTACCCGAAATCATTTTCGGATCTGGTACCGGATATTAGATTTTTGGAAATTCGGGATCGGGTACCCGAAATTTTTGGACCTAACTAAACCCAAGAAATTTCAGTTAAACTAACATTCCTCGCCCCACTCTTTATGGATATTAATAAATATTATTAATCAGATTTATATTTTCAATCAGATTATTTTTTTATTAATGAACATTTTAGTAACCAATGGAGAATTCGAAGGAGAGCTGTTTCATAAGATCGTCAGTCTTGTGATTATGTTAAAAATAACAGTAGTAGTAGTATTTATTTTGCGAAATCTTATGTCCTCCATATAGTTGGTCAATACATAATCAAATTATATATTTTTAGAAAGTAACATTTATAATTTAAAATTGAAATATTGCAACCTCGCGTGGTGACAACCACCAGATGACAAAGGTGATTGGTAGGTAGATGACAGCGAGAGCAATTTGCAAATCGCGATTTCTAGACTGACACATTTTATATTTGAAAGTAATAATTAGATGATAATTTAATTTACCATAATATAATTGATTTTGGATTAAGAATGTCCTTTAAACTATTTCTCTCACAACTATTTTAGTCTTAATAAATTTTCGGAGTCGTCGAAAAATGTATTGCCGCCCCTCTGATAAGTGCTAATCGGAAAGCGGTGCTATCAGAAAAACACCACCAAAAATCAACACTATCGTCAGAGGTCATCATGTAAACCTCTTTTAACTCTAAATGTTGATTTGTTACAAAAATTAATTTAATCTCTTTTACTTGATTTTCTTTTATACTTTACTTTTTCTTCAATTACCTTCTTCAATTACGTATTTTATATTCTCTCATATTTTATTCTCGCTTCACTGATCCACGTTATTATCAATTACTACTATTAGAAGTTTCTGCCTAACTTTTAGTTTAATAGACCAGTGTGAGTTGAACATATTAACTTGTAGGGAATAATATTTTGTTTCCAGATTTTAAATTGGACTTTTGTCTAATTGAAAATCTAAGTTTTTTTTAAATAACAATATGAATTGATACCAAATATTCAAAAGTCGAGATTCATTAATCCAAGATTTTTGTAACTAAATCGATATATCCGTGGCATTTGAAAATTCAACAAAAAGAATGAACTATTAGTATTAAAATATAATACTAAAAATAAATTAATAAATATATACTAGCATTAAATATAATTAGCAATTTAATGTTTTTTTTATCTAAAGAAAACCGACCCAGTCAATTCGATTATGGAGAATAAAAAATATAATCCGATTCAAAAACTCCCAACCTAATTTAATATTTTAGTTTGATTCGATACAATTATTTGAATTGCAAATCTCGTGCTTATTCCTAAATAATTAAATTAATCAAGAGACTTATTATGGTAGTAGGATAGAAACGTCATAATAATTACCCCATCCGTTTCACGGAAGATGACCCCTTCCTTGGACAGCAAGAGATTTTATGCAATTTTATTTTGTGTATTAAATGGAGAGAATAAAGTAAAAGACACGATAAAGTAGAGATAAACGTGTTTCCATTTTAAGTAATGAGTCATCTTGATTGCGACAAACCAAAAAGAAAAGTGAGTCATCTTCAGTAGACAAATGAAGTATCATATGGAGTATTGCATATAAACTTCGACTACACCTCCATTTAATTACCACGAAGATGGTTTAGGAAGAAAATAATTATTGTGGGATTAACGAGATGAATACAAACACCTAGATGATAACTAAAAATAACAAATGTTTTACTAAAAATATGAGCATCAAAATTAATGCTATTTCACTTCATTTCTAAAAACCTTGATTTTAATACTACAAGATCTCTTATTGAATTTGTGTATTATCATCATCTGTTCATGGCTGTCAACTAAACATTCTTCTAAAAAAAACCTGTTTTCAGAAAATAAAATTAAAGCCAAAAAATTTCTCAATTTCCAACCAACTTTAAACTAAAAAAATAAATTTAGAATGGTGAGTAGAACTCCAGCACCGTGCAACCAACCACCGTTCCCTGCTCTTTCAATATATAAATAAATTTTGACATATGTTTTGGTAGCTAGAAATCACAAGCATTTCAATAAATCAACACAGAAATATTTTCTAAGTTAATTCATTGGGCAAAATGGTGGTTAAAGTTTATGGTGCCACCTATGCAGCTTGCCCACAGAGGGTTATGGCTTGCCTTTTCGAGTTAGGATTTCAATTTGATCTCATAAAAATTGATCTTCAATCTGGAGAGCAGAAACAACCACAAAATCTACTAAGACAGGTAATTGTTTATGAATGATTTTATGTATAAGTATTAAATTAAAGTGTTGAAATGATTCACCACACCAAAAACTAAGTTTATGGAGCAAAACAAGATGCCACTACTGTTATTATGGAATCACAATAACAGAATTTCATCTCAATCTAACTATTTACACGTTTTTAGTAGCTTTATAATGTATCCCCTCCGCCCCATTAAATATGAAATTAGGGATGTCAATCGGATCAGCCCAGTGGGTTTCAGACCAACCCTACTCGGATTGTGGGTCAATCAGATGCAGACTAATCGGGCTATAAAAGTTCAACCCTAACTCTAAAGGTTCGAGTTTCAGGCTAGACCACTGGAGTAATCGGGTTACTGCCGATAAAATAAACATACGATCACTCCAATACATAAAGATGAAAATTAGTTTCTTATAGGATGTGAAACATTTATTTATGATATATTTGAGATATATGCTTAGACTCAAACATGATCAAATATTAATTTTACGGTTTTTATAAATAAACTAAAACATAAACATATTTTTAGAATTTTTAAAGCATGTTTAGAAATTTATAATATTGTTTTAGTGAATTCAAAGTTTTTATTTATTTATCTACATTGAAAAAAAACATAGCATAAAATATGTATATTAATACAGAAATGAAGGTTATTTTTTTAGTTATTTATATTATAAAAATAATCAATTAAGTGTCAATTAGGAGTCAAATAAATAGAATAATAGAAATTTTATCGGGTTTCCGGGCTAGCCCATTGGGTTTCCTAGTTAGCCCTATTCGGGTTGCGAGTTAATCAGGTTATAATTTTATCGTACTACAAATTTCCAGCCCTAATCTTTTAAATTTAACGGGCTATTCGGGCGAGTCCACGAGTTGCGAGCTATACTAACATCCCTAAATGAAACATTTACTTTTCAGCACAAACTTTTATGTAATATTGTCTTGTGAATTAATAAAGAAAAAAATAAAGTAATAGAAAAAAATTGAAATGATATTACTAAACGTTAAAATTCAAAAGAAAAACTATTTGTAATAGGACGGCGGTTATATAACAATAGTTAATCGCATTTTTTGCAGCCCTTTGGACAAGTCCCTTCCATAGAGGATGGAGATTTCAAGCTTTTTGGTAATTCACTATATTCTTCTTTCTTACAAATTGTCCCACATATAAACTAGCAAATTACTAAATGACACAATAATTTCACCTGGAGAACAGAATCTAGGGCAATAATCAGGTACTACTCAGCAAAAAGCGCAAGCCAAGGTGGCACAAATCTATTGGGTGAAACATTAGAAGATAGAGCCTTGGTGGACCAATGGATGGAAGTAAAAGTCAACAACTACAATCCAATGATTTACACAATGGTCCTCCAGCTTGTGGTTTTACCCCAACAGGGTCAAGTGGGCGACATGGAATTAGTCCGAGATTGCAAGGGTAAATTGGAGAAAGTGCTCGACGTGTACGAGGAGAGGCTGTCCAAGAGCAAATATTTGGGTGGGGAGAGGTTCACCATAGCAGATCTGACCCACCTTCCAAACACGAGGTTCCTTATGGAGGAAGGAGGTATGGAGGATTTGATCAAACGGAGGAAAAATCTCCACAATTGGTGGCTAGATATTTCCAGCCGTCCATCATGGCTAAAGGTCATGGACCTCCCAAAATAATTGGGTCCTCCATTCCTATTCCGCGTCGTCGGCTCGTTGTTTGGTAGTATTTCATTTCAAAGTAATCTTCCCATGATACTTCTCCACAAGAGTCTTAAAGTCTTTAAACTTGTCAAAAGACTCTGACTTGTGACGCATCAAGTAGACATATCCAATTTTCGAGAAGTCATCAATAAATGTGATGAAGTATCGAAAACCACCTCTTGCCTCAGTTGACATTGGTCCACATACATCGGAATGAACGAGCTCAAGTACTTCCTTGGCCCTATTGCCCTTAGCCTTAAAAGGCCTCTTGGTCATCTTGCCTTCTAAGCATGACTCACACTTATGAAAAGGTTCCTCCTCTAGACCTTTGATAAGATCTTGTTGAACAAGAGAATGGATCCTCCTTTCATTGGCATGACCAAGTCTAAGGTGCCACAAGTACGTTTCGTTCATTGAACTTGAAGGTTCCTTTCGTTTCTTTGAAATTGTCGATGTTGTATTGAGTTCTGATTTGCGATTATTAAACTGTGTAGAAGTGATTGTGTACATATTGTTTTCCATGATACCACGATAGATATAAGAACCATCTTTCTTAATAACACAGTTGTCATTAAAAGAAATCGAATATCCATCATAAACCAATTTAGAAACTGAAATTAAATTTCTTCTAAAAGAAGGTATCAACAAAACATTCTTCAAAATAAAAAATCTATCACTACTAAAACGCAAATAAATGTCTCCCACTGCAACGGCCGCCACTTTGGTAGCGTCGCTCAGCTGGACTTCGATCTCACGATCATGTAGCCGTCTTGTCACCTGCATTAAGTCAGGATCAAAACAAATATGATCAGTGGCTCCTGTGTCAATAAACCAAGTGCAAATAGATGTCGAAGTCAAACAAGACTCGACAACTAGAGCCTGGTGCATACCTGTAGCCTTGCCCCGTTTAGGACAGTCTGGCTTCCAATGCCCCTTCTCTCCACACTTGAAACACTTCCCCGTAGGCTTCTTGTTAGCCCTCTTCTTCTTTCCCTTAGCTATCTTGGCCGGTCCTGAGTTCGGTGCCTGCCTTTTTCCTTTGCTAGGCTTTAAGCCAGAGGAACGAGGCGCCGAAATCATCATGGTCGCCTTAGCCTGGACCATAAGGTCCTCTGCCTACTGAAGTTCAGTCAACAGCTCTGCCAAGGTGTAATTCCTTTTGTTCATCTCGAAGTTGAGCTTGAACTGTTGGAAGCTAGGGGGAAGACTTTGAAGGATAATAGTCACCTGGGACTCGGGATCGATCGTCCCTCCCAAGACCTCAATTTGGTTGAGGTGGCCCATCATCTCGAGGACGTGGTCCCTCACAGACGAGCATTCCTTCATTGTCTTCGACATGATACTCCGAAAGGCTTGAAACTTAGCCGTTCGATTCTGAGTACCAAAAAGATTTTTGAGATTCTGCATAATCTCGGCGGCTGTTTCCATGGCTGAATGCTGATGCTTGAGTACCGAAGACATAGAAGCCAACATGTAGCACTTAGCCATCTCATTCGCCTTATGCCACCGTATGTGTGCATCTCTGACTCCTGCCGTAACGTTAGCCGGCGGCACTGGAGGTCGCGGGGTGGTGAGCACAAAGATGTACTCATTGCTGTGAGAACGATGTCCAAATTTTGTTTCCATTCTATGTAATTTTGGCCCTCGAGTTTATTTTCTTTGAGAATTGCGGAAAGAGGATTAAACGACATATTGACGATTTGATTTGCACTGCAAAACAGAGTATTTTACTATTGTCATAAACTTATGTAAGAAGTTTGATTAGATTAACCATAAAACTTTTCAAAATCTTACAACTGTAAAATTTAAATTTTGTACCATCCAGAGGAAGTCAATACGCATTAAAATCTTACAATTTTACTGGTCACAACACCGACGAATAGTCCAGAGACCACAGAGTGGCATGGCCGCCTAATGTTGCCTAAGCAAGACCATCTCTTTAGCATTACAGAATCTTGTTTCTACAACACACTCCCATAACAATGCTTATGTGCTGCTAACAAGATCAAGCTATCTCATAAATTCTGTGTGAACTTCTGAATCTCGTAGTTTCTTAGGATTATTGTCCCCACAGAGCAGGTGGCGATAATATTGGAAACTACATTCTAGTTCATACTATTTATATTTGAGAAGTCCGCCTCATGAACTTGCTATTTTCTTAGGATTATTGTCCCCGCAGAGCATGTGGCGATAATATTAGAAAAAGGCTTCATAAATTGCAGACCAATTGATGGAGACCATATACAAACGTTGAGTTCGTAATTATAGCTTAGATATTTTGGGTTATGGTTTTACTTTAATTATCCTTAGCCTTGAGACAGTTTAAGGCTTAATTAAATTCTGTTGGTATTTAATCTACCGGATAATTAAATCTTTTATTAATTGGTATCTTCCTTTAGGGAATAATTATTATAGAATATAATTCTTATTCATGTCTACTATAAGATTTGACTAAAATAAATGAATTATTTAATTCTTAACAAGACATGAAAAATTAAATTCAAATTAATTCCATGTTCAAGATTAGGAAGAGATATTTCATTATTTAATGTATTCATACATATCTATCCTTCTTAGGATCTTAGATATATAAATATTAGGAAACTATTAAATTATTCTTATCCATATCATCTAGGAATCAAAATATTATTATTTATTTCCATAGATATAGAAAATAATAAAAACATTCCTTAAATCTAGATAAATAATAGGAAACTATTAAATTATTCTCATCTATATCATCTAGGAATAAAATAATATTATTTATTTCCAAAGATATAGATAATAATAAAAATATTCCTAAAATCTAGGTAAATCTTCCAAAAAAGATTTTATTACCATTATATAATAATATTTTAATGATATCATTTAATAAAATAATTAAATAATCATCAAAATATTCTTTCATCGTTATCTCATCGTACGAGGTTCGCACGAACGATGAACGACGAAAATCCGACGAGTTCGTCATCGAATCACGACACACGCAGCGTCTCGGACACCGGCGCGCAGGTGGAGTGCCAGCGTCTCGGCCCGTCGAGCCTTCGGGTGTCGTCGTGTCTCGACAGCTGCGAGCGCCCGTCTCGGTCGTATCGACCGTCGGGTGCCGACGCTCCTCGGCCATCTCGGCACGTCGGGTGACGCGGTCCTCGGCCAGGAGCTTGCGCGGTGGCGCGGCTCCTCTCGGCTAGTGGCTCGTCCCCCGTCGCGGCCTGTCCTAGGCACGACGCTCCCACTGCCTCGGCACACGGTGCGCGATACCGCGCATCTGTCTCGGCCAGGTGTCTCGACGGCTGGCGCGAGCTCTCGGCCAGCGGCGCGCGCGGTGGCGCGGCCGCTCTCGGCCAACTCGGACCTTCCGCCTAGGGTTCGGCCTGGTGTCTCGCGGTGTCTCGGTGGCTCTCGGACGAGCCACCACTCCGCGCCAGTCACCGCCGCGTCGAACTTGACCCGGGTTCCGTCTGGTGCGTGTGGTCTCGGCCGGCGGCGCGCACGAGTCCCCACTCGTCTGCGCGTCACCCCGTAATCACGGCTCCCGGCTCCCACTGTCTCGACATCCCTACCTCGATCGCACGTGGTGCGTTCGAGCAATTCAAGTTCTTTGATTCGATAGTTCTTGAGTTCATCATGCATAAAATTAAACAAAAACACCAAGAACATGCTTCGTAATCAAATAACACATGCATACATGAATTTCACGAAATTTAAATCCATATAATCAGAGCCAAAGGCTGGCTCTGATACCAACTGAAGGGGGCTGGCAGCGGAAGCGTGCGTTCACAACGGATCACATGAATTTGATCTATTTAGCAGATTATTTAGACAAAATATATTCGCGTAATTGTCACATGTATCATGCTCATAACTTGAATTAAAACATGCTTTAGCACATAAAATTCCTAAAACATGCTTACTACCGAATGATGGCTTGCTCCGTCTCAACGTGAAGATCTTCAATACAAGACCTCGGATCTTCTGACTGGTGTCCTGGACTATATGCTGATATTTGTGTGGGAAAATCTCACCAACGTACTAGGACTCGAATAATGGAAGACAGAAACTGCTCACGGAGGAAGCACAATTTTCGAGATCTCTCTTTAGAGGGGGGGACGAAAATTTTGACAATAATTGTTGTGTTTTTCTGTCTCCTTTATTCTCATATTTATATTAAGTCACACATTGGGCCCAGTCAGGGATCTAAGGAAGAATTTGGAACATGCCTCACCCAATTAGCTTTTTACTAATTAAATTGAACCCACAATTTAATATAAGCTTATATTGGAATATTACGAGTAGCCACTACAGAAGTAATATTGCACTGCCTTCCAAATCCGAAATTACAAGTATTCCGGGTTTCCTTTTATTTGTTCAATTCATTTCCCGCGCTTAAGATAGAAACATCCATTAATTAATCAATGTCTGCTATGGACTTAATTAATTAACATATTTTAATTTCCAAGAGTGGGCTGAGCAAGAAACTCTTATTTATTATTCATATAATAATCAAACTCCAACTAGCTAGGTTCCGAATAATAAAACCTTGTTTCGAGCTCCTCTTATGGATGTTATCAAAAGAGACTCTCCTCGCGCACGATTCAATATAATAGCAATCCTAGCACTGCCAGATAATGATCACCACTACCCAATATACCTGGATCGTTGGGTGACGAAAAATCCGCATCTTCGGTAACTCAAAGTAATAGATACTCAATATCGTATGCTCAATGCTAACGTACATTGATTAAGAAATTAATTATCAAGACCTCGTCTTTCAGTAGATAGCATAAAGACTTGTCTTGCTGTTAGATCCATTCAGTGCTATACCACACCAACGTCATCTTATTTCAATAAGGTTTAGAAATAATCGGACTGACATTGCAACCTTTCGAGATAGGTAGTCTAGGCCTATCTAGGTTGTGAAATTCTTATTTTTCTTTGTTTAGAACTGACCGTGTTACCTTAAATTGGATGATGCCCACAACCGGTCTACTAAAACAAAGACTTAGACTTTGTTACGTTTGCTCATACATTTAAATATGCAATAAACAACCATTAAATGTAAAACATAACAATATTATGACAAAAATAATCTGTTGCATTTATTGGAAAATAACCATTAGAGTTTTACAGTATCCAATCACTCGAAAGGTGATTTCTAGTATACAAAACCCTAACACTAACTGCCTGACGGAGAAAACCCTCCGCACGCAACTTGAATTTGATCGCCGAGCTCCATCGCCGTCGATCCTAGTCTCAGATACAACCAACGTCGTATCATCTGTTGCTTTCATTCCGAACTCATGGCTAACCAGGGACAACCGGGATCTCAGTGGGGTATACCCTCCGATTCACATCCATCAGAACCATCGATCGGTCCATCTCGCCGTCAGTCGGGAGTCAGTCGCAAGGAACTCATAGGGCCTTCACCTCGCATTCATGACGTCCCGATGGCAACTATTCATCCGATCTCTTCCACAACGCAACTTCAGATCCAGTTCACACCAAATTAGATCGTCTCTTAGCTGGTTTATCCAAATTGGAGTCACGCATAGATGCTACTGATCGTAGGGTCACATGTTTGGAACCCTCACACAAACCTGAATCTGATCATGCTTATGATCACCATGAATTTGAGGAAGGTGAATTCGATCAGCCACAACGACATTGGCACCAACAGGGTTCTAAACCACCTTTCAAGAGGGATCTAAATCGCCATCCTATCCATGGTTTTCACAGTCGCTTTCACGAGAATTCTTCTCCTCGTGTACCGCTTGATACAGGTTACTCGTCCAGCGACTGTTACTAGAATGACCGCCTTTTTCAGCCTCATAATTCACTACATGGTGCTTGGGTTTGTATACTAAAAGATGCTTCGAGCGTACATGCCTTTGTACAGTCAGCTTGTGCATGTATACAAGAAACGCCACATCCACTTGTTTACCTAATTATGAGAATAAATAATATAATATAATGGTTTATTATTGAAATATAATAAACAAGTCTAAGGCTTCGTACTAAGAAGGTTAAAGTAGGGGAATCTGATGATTTTTCATGGGTTCTCCAGTAGGGGACTTGATCAGATCTAGTAAGAAAAAAATGAGTTCACAACCTAGATAGGCCTTGGCTACCTATTGTTATGGTTGTAGTGTTTGAGATAATTCTCTCTTACCTAAGAAGAGATTAGTAACACTAGTGTGGTAAAGCGCAGAAAGGATCTAATACGAAATACATTCTTTATTTCTATCTACTGAAAGAATATATTTCAGAAATTTTAGTATTTCCTAGTCTATGAAAATAATAATATTGTTTATTTAATCAGACGCCACTTTGACTTATCAATATGGGAGAGTTTTTCGCAACTCAAACATGATATCTTGGGTGGTAGTAGTTGAATAACATGAAAATATTGGAATATTATTTCATAAAATTCACGTGCCCAGTGTGGTATGATTTCATCCCCAAGAGGTGTTTGAGAAATGAATTTATTATTCAGAAATCTGCGCAGTTTTTTATTCCATGAATAATAAATAAATTTTCAAACTAGAAAAACTCTTTGGAGAATTAATTTATATCAAGGCACATAGCAGGCAAAGAATTAAATTGATGGATTAAGATAATCTTAAACGCGAAAAATATTATAAAATAAAATGGAACCCAAGTTCTTCGTAATTTGTTGATTTAGATAGGAGTGCATTATTATTCTTTAGTGGAACAAAATAATATTCCATTGGATAATATATTAAATCATGGGTTAATTGATTTAATTAGATATTTATCTAATGTATGAGCCCAACATCTAATTCACTCCATGGATCTCCATTCTATCTCAACAAGTCTTCTTAAAACCGATCTTCTTATACTTGATGAGCCTGATATTACCCCCGTCCCTCGGGGATGGGATGCATGTTTACTTGGCAGGTTCACAGGGCGGTACCCCGGAAAGGAGGCTATTTTCGACCTCATGAGGAGATGGAAGCATAAATCCCGAGTCACCTTCCACCGGAAGGGGTGGCTCTGCTTTCAATTCGGAAGTGAGGAAGCAATGGAGAAGATCCGACAACAGGGGCCGTTCGATATCTTCGGTATCCCGCTGGTGCTCCAGCCAATGCCAAAAAAGTTTGACCCTGATATGGAGCCTGAGGTCATGGTTCCAATTTGGCTGAGACTAGTTGATCTACCGCTGGAACTCTGGAATCTCACAGCGGTGAGTAAAATTGCATCATGCTTCGGCACACCACTCTCAACGGACTTCAGCACACTTAGACGTGAGTCTCTGGATGGTCCACGCATAAAAGTCATAATCGACACAGCGAGGAGGCCCAAGGAGTCACTCACAATCCAGTTGCCTAATGGGGACTTTGTTGAGCAAAAAGTGGAGTATGAGTTCTTTCCTAAATTCTGCAATGCTTGCAAAATGTATGGACATTTCGCGGATGAGTGCCGGGGCAGAGATGAGGAATGGAAACAGGCGCACGGTACCGGGTCCTCCCACCGATCAAAGAGCCGAGGCTGGGAAACGAGTGTCCCGAGAAACCGAGTTCAGCAACCGCCCAAAAGGATCCACCTGAACCAACAACCAGAAACTGGTACGCCAGCCATCGGGGCTCTAGGTGCGGGACCGTCCGGCAGGTCTGGGCCACAGGAACGATCCAGATCGCGTCCTCAACAACAATGGAAGCCAACGGGTACAATTTACCCGATGAATATGAAGTCACAGAGGCCTAGAGACAAGACGCTGGACGATTAGAGAGGAAAGCCCGCCCTCTCTAAGATCCCGGTTTCCCCGAACAAGTTTGCACCTTTAGCCAAGGAGACCAGCTCCGGCCCGATCAAGACTGCGGAGGCTCCGACGGCTGCCCATCAGAACCTTGCAAATGATATTCTCGCAGCCGTTCTACCGCCTATCTTGGCAGCCATACCGGGGAATGCACAGTTGGAGTAGCCGACCCCCTTTGTCAATGTGGATAGACGACACAGAAGCCGTAGCCGTGACCCGAGGATCCAATGGGAGATGGCCCAGACTGAAAACAACGATGAAGGGGTAGAACCTAAAGATGACGGAGGCAAATGTGTTGGTGTTGACCCTCAGGACGACACTGGCAACGGAAATGAAGCATAATTTGAAGTAGTGGAAGTGGAGGCCCCGACGGAGAAACTTGATCAGAACGCTTCTAACGGCAAAGTGGGGGCTGGGACCAAGAAGAAACAAAAGAAACAACCTAAAGGAGTCTCGAATACCCAGCCACCGATAGACGTTGCTCTTGAGGACACATTGGTGTCAGAGGCCGAGACCGATTGCTTAGCAAAGGCAAAAGACGACCGCCAAGGCCATTCGACCTATACCGATACCCGACGAGCCCGTCCCGAAACCTGACTGAGCCATGCCGACAGAGGCAGGGAACACAGTCGAACAAGGAAATCAAAGTCCAGATCCAGGTCCTGGCCAAAGAAGACGGATGATATCCCTACCCACTGGGAGGATGGTCTAGAAGACAATCCCGAGGGTGACCAATGATTATTGCAACGTGGAATGTAAGGGGATTGCAGCAACTCCCCACCCAAGCTGCAATCGTCGATTTCGTGAGAACACATAAGATCGACGTCATGGGTCTTTTGGAAACAAAGTTCAAGAAGGAGAACTACACTTTCTTCATTGAGAACAACTTCAGGGACAACTTCGAGAAGTTCGAAAACAGTCTGATGCTTCTGGTAGGGTTTGTATACTAGAAATCACCTTTCGACTGATTGAATACTGTAATACTCTAATTATTATTTTTCAATAAATGCAACAGATTATTTTTGTCGTAATGTTGTTATGTTTTACATTTAATAGATGCTTATTGCATATTTAAATGTATAAGTGAACATAACAAAGTCTAAGTCTTTGTTTTAGTAGACCGGTTGTGGGCTGCGCTCAATTTAAGGTACGCGGTAAGTCCTGAACAAAGAAAAATAAGAATTTCACAACCTAGATAGGCCTAGACTACCTATCGTGAAAGGTTGCAATGTTAGTCTGATTATTTCTAAGCCTTAGTGAAATATGATGACGTTGGTGTGGTATAGCACTGAATGGATCTAACAGCAAGACAAGTCTTTATGCTATCTACTGAAAGACGAGGTCTTGATAATTAATTTCTTAATCAATGTACGTTAGCATTGAGCATACGATATTGAGTATCTATTACTTTGAGTTACCGAAGATGCGGATTTTTCGTCACCCAACGATCCAGGTATATTGGGTAGTGGTGATCATTATTTGGCAGTGCTAGGATTGCTATTATATTGAATCGTGCGCGAGGAGAGTCTCTTTTGATAACATCCATAAGAGGAGCTCGAAACAAGGTTTTATTATTCGGAACCTAGTTAGTTGGAGTTTGATTACTCTATGAATAATAAATAAGAGTTTCTTGCTCAGTCCACTCTTGGAAATTAAAATTTGTTAATTAATTAAGTCCTTAGCAGACATTGATTAATTAATGGATGTTTCTATCTTAAGCGCGGAAAATGAACTGAACAAATAAAAGGAAACCTGGAATACTTGTAATTTCGGATTTGGAAAGGTAGTGCAATATTACTTCTGTAGTGGCTGCTTATAATATTTCAATATAAGCTTGTATTAAATTGTGGGTTCAATTTAATTAGTATAAAGCTAATTGGGTGAGACCATGTGCAAATTCTTCCTTAGATCCATGACTGGGCCCAATATGTGACTTAATATAAATAGGAGAATAAAGGAGACAAAAAATACACTTTTCAATAGCATAATTTTCGTCCACCTCATTATTGAGAGAGGATCGAAATTCCCTCTTTTCATGAGTAGGTTTCTGTCTTCGTTATTTAAGTCCTAGTACTCTGGTGAGATTTGCCCACACAAATATCAGTCTACAGTCTGGCACACCAGTCAGAAGATCCGAGGTCGAGTTCTGAAGATCTTCACGTGGAGAAGACGCAAGCTATCTTCGATTCTTTAGTGAATCAACGAGGTAAATTGACTAACTCCGTAGTATGCATGTTTTAGGGATTGTTTGTTCTAAAGCATGATTATGATTCAAGTTGTGAGCATGATATGTGTGATAATTACGCGAATAGAATTTATCTAAATAATTTGCTAAATAGATCAAATTCATGTGATCGATTGTTATGCACTCTTCTGCTGCCAACCCCTTCAATTGGTATCAGAGCTAGTCTTTGTCTCTGATTATTTGGATTTAAATTTCGCAAAATTCATGTATGCATGTGTTATTTGATTTCGAAGCATGTTCTTGTTAGTTTTTGTTTATTATTATGCATGTTGAACTCAAGAACAATCGAATCAAACAACTTGAATTTTTCGATTGTACGACACGTGCGATCCGTCGGCGCTCGCGCCGAGACGGATCGCACCACGCGCGATCGAGGTAGGGTGGTCGAATCAGTGAGAGCCGAGGGACCGAGGGTCACGGGGCAACGAGCAGACGAGCGTGGGCTCGTGCGCGTCGCCGACCGAGACCTAACCCTAGGCGGCTTGCACACCAAGATCGATGCGTGGAGGATGGCGCGGTGTGGTGGTTCAACCGAGAACACACCAGGACACTGAGACGCCGAACCCCAATCCTAGGTGGAAGGATCCGATCATCAGCTCCGGACTAGGCCGAGAGCAACGCACCCCGGGCGCGACGCTGGCTGAGTCAGAGGGAGCGAAGGATCGAGCCTGGCTGAGATGAGTCTTCACGCCTGGCTGATTGCAGTGCCACCTTCGTGCACGCTGCTGGCTGAGAGACGCGGCACCCGATGAGCCTGGACACTGAGACGGATTCAGCGGCTGGCCGAGAGCTGAGGCGCCTATGCGCGTCTCGCTGGCCGAGAGCTGCCGAGACACCGACGAGGCGGTGGTCAAGCCAGGAGGCCGAGAGTATGCGCGCACTTGTGCGCTGCTGGCCGAGACGCTGTATGCGTCGTGATCCGACGACGAACTCGTCAGATTTTCGTCGTTCATCGTTCGTGCGAACCTCGTGCGATGAGATAAAGATGAAAGATTATTTTAATGATTATTTAATTTTTTAATTAAAAGATATCATTGAAATATTATTATTTAATGAAAATTAAATCTTTTTGGAAGATTTACCTAGATTTTAGGAATATTTTTATTATTATCTATATCTATGGAAATAAATAATATTATTCCTTGATGATATAGATGAGAATAATTTAATAGTTTCCTAATATTTATATATCTAGAAACCTAATTAGGATAGATATGTAAGTATACATTAAATAATAAGTCTAATCTTCCTAATCTTGAACATGAAAATAATTTGAATCAAATTTTTCATGTCTTATTAAGAATTAAATAACTTAATTATTTTAGATATATCTTATAGTAGACATGAATAAGAATTAAATACTAGAACATTATTTTCCTAAAGGAAGACCCCAATTATGAACAAAAGATTTAATTATCCAGCATATTAAATAGCAACAGAATTTAATCAAGCATTAATCTACCTCAAGGCTAAGGATAATTAAATAAAAACCATAACACAAAATATCTAAGCTGTAATTACGAACTCAACGTTTGTATATGGTCTCCATCGATTGTTCTGCAATTTATGAAGTTTTTTTCTAATATTATCGCCACCTACTCTGTGGGGACAATAATCCTAAGAAATAGCGAGTTCGTAAGGGAGGACTTCTCAAATATAAATAGTATGAACTAGAATGTGGTTTCTAATATTATCGCCACCTGCTCTGTGGGACAATAATCCTAAGAAACTACGAGATTCAGAAGTTCACACATGATTTATGAGATAGCTTATCTTGTTAGCAGCACATGAGCATTGTTATGGGAGTGTGTTGTAGGAATGAGACTCTTTAATGCTAAATTCGGTGGTCTTGCTTAGGCAACATTAGGCGGCCATGCCACTCTGTGGTCTCTGGACTATTCGTCGATGATTGTGACCATTAAAATTGTAAGATTTTAAATCGTATTGACCTCCTCTAGAGGATACAAAATTTTAATTTTACAGTTGTAAGATTTTGAAAAGTTTTATGGTTAATCTAATCAAACTTCTTACATAAGTTTATGACAAATGGTAAATACTCTGTTTTTCAGTGCAAATCAAATCGTTAATATGTCATTCAATCCTCTTTCTGCAATTCTTAAAGAAAACAAACTCGAGGGCCAAACTTACATAGAATGGAAGCAAAACAAACTCTGCGACCTCCAGTGATGCCGACCAACGCAGATAAAGAGAGCCGATCCTTTACTTTCCGTCTAGTTTAGCTTAGTTTAGTTCTCTAGCTTAGTCCAGTTCTCTAGAATAGCTTAGCTTAGATAAAGTAATGCGTAGTTAGAAAGGGCAATCAAAGAAGCGCTGCATAATACTTGTTATCTGTCGGCGTATTCCTAAATTTCCCGCCGAGATTCTTCTCGGTTTTTCTTGCTTTCTTATTTTCTGAAGTATTAGCTTAGTTTCAAATTTACACTGTACTTAGTTTAATTTTAATTCAAGTTGTTTTATTTTAATCCGCACATTTACTTTTCCGCTGTCATCTGCAATTCACTTGACCAAGTAGTTAAAGTTCCTTTGATCAAGTTAGCAAAATTTAATTCTGTCTAGAGTAAAAACAATAGTTAAAAACTCCCAAGTTAAAGCGTGGTAGCAGCCAACCCCCCTGTTCACTACTCACACAATCGACACACCAACTTCTCTGTGGGATCGACCTTGAACTTGCCGCTTTACTGTTAAAGTAGTGCAAAATTGGGAGTTTACAAATTACATTGGTAGGAAACGAGCGAGAGCGAGTTCGAATCGATCAAGTGGCAACGACATTTGCTAACTGATCCAATCGGTTCGGTTATCTTCAATACAACTTGGTCCGAATTCGCGCCCCTCTCGAGGCCTTCCAAAATGGCGCCGTTGCCGGGGAAGCATGGTGTTATTTTATGTTTGTGCGTAGTGTGTAGGTGTATATAATTTTATTTCTTTCTTTTCTCATTTGTTTTTCCTGTTGTTGATGAGAAGGTACCACCGCAGCGGCCACTGGAATCACCCTCTTATATACAGAGGCGCTAACGCTCATTGGAGAGTCTAGGAAGCTGATGATGTCACCACTCGTTACAGAGCAGCATTAGAAGCAGCAGCAGCCGCTGAACAGAACACACAACCACCACCTCCAGAATGAACAGAAGCAGAGATGGCCCTCGCCGACAACGACTCGGGAATCGGTTCTCTAAACGCTCATGATGACAGGGAGCCCACACATACCATCGCCGCTACTCCTGGGATGCGGACCATCACGATTAAGTCAGGATTGCTGGTCGTTTTGTCCCACTTCTACGGTCTTTTGAAGGAGTGTCCATACGCTTTTCTGGAGAAGTTCTGCCAATACTGTGATATTCAGCCCGTGCCAGCTGGATCCACATCCGAAGAATAAAGGCTCAAAGTTATTCCCTTCGTTTTGAAGGGCGAAGCGGGTGTCTGGCTGTCAAGGCTGCCAGAAGGATCCATCAGGACATGGGCCGAGTTCCGCATGATATTTCTCGATCGTTTCTTTCCAGCATCGAAGACGAGTGCCCTGAAAAGGGAGATTACAGAAGCCAGAAAGGAGTACGATGAGCCCCTCGGCCAGTACTGGGACAGATTCCAAGGGCTGCTTCAAGCATGCCCTAACCACAAGCTGGGGGAGCGAGAGATCTACTCGATCTTTTATGGCGGACTCACAGTAGACAGCAAGAACGACCTCAACCTCGCAGCTCAAGGGGATTTCTCAAAACCCGCATTTAGCCAAGCAAAGAATATACTGGAGAGGCTGATCGAAGTCAAGCGGTTGTATGAGACATCTCGAGGGCAGTATAGGAGAGGAGTTGTGCACGCAGCAGAGGCGCGCAATGATGAAAAATTGGAGGCTCGATTCGAGCAAATGGAGAAGAAGCTGCTGGAAGCAGTGGAGAAAGCCAGACCGCCACCACCACCTGCACCGAAGGAGACACAGTATGTGCCGCAACCGTCCCCACCAGAAGAACAACATTATTATTACTGCGAATTCCCCCCTGAGGTAGAACCGCAGGCCCAAGTGAATGCCATTGGCCACTGGAACACAAATGGCAACTGGATCCAAGGGAAGCAGAGAGATGCTCCATGGAGGAACCACCCAAATTTCAGGTGGACTTATCAGAATCAAAGCCAACCGCTTCAGTTATCAACCCAGCAAGTACAACCCTCCGAAGGGCAGCCCAACTGGCCTGTTTGGGTCCAGGATAGATCATACACTGGAGGGAACAGAATGCAGGGAGGT
This sequence comes from Salvia splendens, assembly GCF_004379255.2. Taxonomy (NCBI): domain Eukaryota; kingdom Viridiplantae; phylum Streptophyta; class Magnoliopsida; order Lamiales; family Lamiaceae; genus Salvia; species Salvia splendens. The sequence goes on along the minus strand of NC_056032.1, from coordinate 23,162,269 downwards.
CAGGCAGGATGGTCGAATGGACCGCAAGGGAACTGATCAAGTGAATGACAGTCTAACTGGTCAAGTCGACAACAGGAAGGAGAATGGGGGTACCAACACCAAGGCCCTCAGTTTAGCAACCAGGGAAGACAGTCAAATAATCAAATTGTGAACTATGTCCCACAGTACCAAAGAGGGAACCAACAGAATCATCTTCCCCAGAACCAGCCAGAGCAGTATGGACCTTTCGGCTAATATCAGCAAGGCCATGGAGGAGGTCGATTTAATCAGAGATATAACAAACAACAATTTGAAGGTCCAGGAGATGTGATGATCCCGCATCAGCCCCAAGATACGATGCGAGAAATACAAGAGACTCAGAAAGAACAGAGGGCTGCACTCTAGATGCTTACAAAGCAGTTATCTCAGGTCGCCATGTCACTGGGTCAGCTGAGAGGGAATGAAGGAAAGCTCCCGGCCACAGTGCAACAACCTATAGGGCGAGAAAATGTCAATACAGTCTCTCTAAAATCGGAAACAGTTTGTCAAAGCTCATCTGCGAGTTTTCCAGCACCTAGACCTAATCATAACGGAAGCCTTGAGTCCAGCACCCTTGATCAATTCACACAAGGAAAAGAGTCCAGCACCCGTAAACAGGTTGCTGGGAAGAGGAAGATGGACGAAACAGAAAATGTGACTGGAGTGATCCAACCTAGTGATCTTCCACCCAAGAAAGCTGACCCAGGGGTGTTTACGCTTCCAATCTCCATCAGAGACGTTCTAATGGAGCAAGCAATGTGTGACCTAGGGGCTTCCATCAATGTTATGCCATATTCTATGTATGAAAAGCTGGGGGAAGCAAAGCTAGTCGAAACCGATATGGTGATACAGCTAGCGAATGGGTCTTGCATTTACCCCGAGAGAATTCTAGAGAATGAAATCGTCAAAGTGAACAAATTTGTGTACCTCGCTGACTTCTTTGTCATAAAGATGACGGAGCCAGGAGCGGAGGAGTCCGTTGGAATTCTCTTGGGAAGACCTTTCCTATCTACCGCCAGCACAATCATTGATGTCCGCCATGGTACGATGAATTTAGAGTTTAATGGAGAACGACTTACATTTGACATTAATGAAGCTGCAAGGGAGCCACGGGACAGCGGAAGCATACAATCGGTAGATACCGTCAGGCCTTTTGAACAAAAGAGTCTGGAAGCTGAACTCTTCATTAAACCATCATTTTATTCTACCGATAATGAAAAGCTTAAGGGGGAAGCAGCTGACTGGTTCGAAGCAACGATGACTGAGAAAATGGATGATGAAGCCATTGAAAAAACAATTATGGATTTGTGCAAGCCAACACGACCCGCCAAGACAGAAGAGATCACTCAACCAGGAAGAATCAAGAAACCACCTGACCAAGCCTTTCCACTGAGAAAAAAGCTGGAAGCGAGTCCCTCGCCTATGAGGCAACTATTACCTTTACCTGGGTCGCCAGTTACTCCCAAGGATTTGTCCAACCTGACATATCACAAGCCAGATCTGCAAGAACACGGAGGACAATTGATGAAAAAACTGAGACCGAGTGGAGAAGGAGTAGGGCTGGCAATTTTTGACACGACACGATAATCCGACACGAATCCGCACGAAATTATTGGGTTGGAGTCAAGTCTTATTGGATCTGTTTCCTTATCGGGTTGACCCATTAAGAACCCGATAATTTCGGGTTGGGTTCGGGTCGGATGCGGGTCGGATACGGGTAACCCATTAAGAAATAATATTATTATTTTTATTATTATTTAAAAAATATATATTACTTTAATGTTTTAATTTCTTATAAATTAGGTTTAAATAGTATAAAACGAATTTTAATTGTGTAAATTAGGTTAAAAATTAAGGTTTAATCGTGTAATATTAGGTTTTAATCGTGTAATATCAGGTTTGGGTTGTTATCGTCTCGTGTCAACCCATATTATATCGTGTCGATAACGGGTTCGTGTCGGGTGCGGGTCGTGTTCGGATTTGAAGGTAGCAGGTCGGGTTCGTGTTCGGATTTACAGTTTCCTTAACAGGTCGGGTTCAGGTTAGGCCTTATTGGGTTGGGTCATTATCAGGTTGACCCGATAACGACCCAATCCGCACGACTTGCCAGCCCTAAGAAGGAGTCACGTGGAAAACAGCAGACCTGATGGATATGAACCCAAATCGGTACATGCATCCAGCCACGGTGGAAAAAGGAGGGACCGACCCCTTCTCGAGGAAGGAAGAGCCCATCAGTGAACATGAAGGGTTACCGTCCCAGTGTCAAATCAAACTAATATCGGAATCGGCGAACTCTAATACCACCATGGCGACATACACACTTGAAGCAAACATGCACAAAGGAGATCCCCCCAATCCGCTCTCCTTCGTAGGAAAGGGTCATCGGGTTGACTCCTACAGAGACAAGGCCAAAGCAGGCATGGTGGAAGAAGTTCCACCAACCCTGCCCAATCTCAGCCAGTGACCAGGTAGAAGGAGTGATCGGGAACTCCTGCGTAGTCCGCTTGATCAAGCAGCATATTCTAAAACTATTAAACTGATCAAGTGACGTCCTAGGGGAACTCGGTCAAATCCTTGTAGTTAGTGTAAATAGTGTTTCGAAGAGTTAGTTTTTTTTATGTCTTAGAAAATTAAAAGTCGGAAGTGGAGGCAAGAAACTGATCAAGTGGAATTATTGAGTTTGCATCTGGATTTAACTTACCACTTGATCGGTGCAACGAAGGCTAACCAATGGCCACAGTGATTCAATTGATCAGGGACATGTGGTGATAGGAAATATGCAGTCATTGGAGAAGTGTCAGGCTGCGCCAACTGTCGCAATGAAGGAACGTCCCAAGGAGAAGGAGAAAGCGTATCAGGGAAGCTAAGCCAGCTGGCACTCTGAAAAGGAGCGCCCGTACATGAATAGTCGCAGAGATCTCAACCGTCAGAGATGCCAACAGTCGTGATATCAGTACAATAGGCAGATCTCAGAGCCGGATTTCACTTTTAACTAAAAGCGACTACAGTGCATTCCTTTTACTCCCTCCACACCGCTCCAAGTTCCGAACCCTCACCTAGAACACTTTCTCCACCAGCACTCATCACCACTATTAGCAAAGACGTTGATCGAGCAATTTCCCACTCCTTCATCATCCTCTAGTGCCGGCACCGACGGTAGCGACCGAGAAACTTCAGCATCCCCAAGTCAGACTCACAGGAAACCCTAAGTACAACCCCCCATCTCAGTTCACGTTAATTTCAAAACAATTTTAGTTTTAATTTGTTTTTGGTATGTATAACTGTCATTCTATTCCGCATCACACTTAGACCTGTGTTGGGTCTAAGTGTGAGAAGTATGCATGCCATTTTTTCTTTGTTTGTCTGCCTTATGTGTCTTTTGTTATTGTTTTTCTATATTTGTCAGCATGTTTTGATTGTTGGCACTGTCTCACACTTAGCCCAGTGTCTGGTCTAAGTGTGAGAAGTTTCCCTTGTATTATTGTGTAGTTGCCTGTGCCTAACCCTTTTTCTACTGCATCCAGTCCCTCGAGGACGAGTTCATATGCAGTGGGGAGGGGGGACGGGTTAGTTACAGTAGAATTATACATGCTAAATTTTTTCAAAAAATAACAAATTCTAGTTATTAATGAAATAGGCAATATGCATGAAATTGGATAAATTGAAGACTTGATTACTTCTTGGAAGAGTTAGAAAAAAGGATTCAGTATGCTCACATGCAAAAACTTGATTGCAAAAACTTAATCAATTTGAACGACGCAAGTATGATGGAAACGCTCAATTTCTAAACCAACTGTGAAGCGTCTCTATATGTGAGTTATAAGTGAAAAGTAGAACACTTTCTACTATTTTTACAAAAGAAAATTTTACGAGATGGTGACTTTTAATATTGAGATGAAAATTGCACAAGTAGTAAGGACTAAAGGCACTAGGACTTAGCCATTTGAGCCGTTTCTTTTCCTTCGTTCCACGAACCCACCTCGTTAATCTGGCACCCCTTAGTTAACCACTTTGAGCCCATACACTCTTACCCGTTCTTTGAATCCTTAAAACGAACTCAAGTTTCATATCACATGAGGAAAGAGGGTCAAAGAGATGAAGTTTTTCAAGGGAAACAAAAGGGGATAGCAATAGAATAGTCGAAATAAAGGGTAGCCGGGTTGATCAAGTTAGAGGATCAGGTTGACCAAGTCAAAAAAAAGTTGAGAAAAATTTGAGAAAAAAGAAAAGGGCGGGAAAAAGTTGTAACCTGACCCGGGAAATCGAAAGTTAGGAAATAAGCCAAAAATTTAAAAGGCTAAAGGACATTTTTTTAGACCAAAGTAAGTATCTAGTAGAAAAATAAATATCCCAACTTGATCCAGCAAGTCTAGTCATAACTTTGATCTTTTGACTCATGTGATTTTTCTTTTTACAATTTAAAATTTTTTATTCTAAACTTAGAACCCCTAGGACCCTACCCTAATACGTTACTACCCTTAAGCCCCGTTACAACCAAAAATAAAGACCTTAAGGAACTATCTTGTGTGGTCCGATTCAAGGTATTAAAATTGTGGCAATACCGAGTGAACAGTCCTAACATCTCTGATGAGAAATGAGCGACTGAGTGAATCCAACAGTGGTTTAGATTGAGCAATCTTGACAAACTGACACATTGATCAAGCAAACGCGAAAAAGAAGAAACATAAGCTATTGGAAAATGGATTGACCTCAACCTCGGGTATGATTGTTGGAAATTTATTCGGTCTAATGCATACATGTAAATATGTGTTTTTGGTTTTGAGTCTTGTTTTTCTTTTCGTCTTCTTTTACTTGTGCTTTTACTTGTGAAATGAGTAAACCATGCCTGAAATTTGCCTTATCTTTTTCTTTTCTTTTTTTTTATATACATGAGGACAAGTATATTTTAAGTGTGAGCAGTTTGATAAGGCTTATTTCATGCATCGGTTTAAGGGTAAAATGTGTACTACTTGATCGGTTTATCGCGCAAAACAAGTGTTAATTGTGCAGAAATGCCACTTGACCAAGGCAGCAAGGCCGAACTGATCAAGCAAGTACAAAAGGCAATAAAAGGCCAAAAATCGGGGAAGTTGATCAAGGGGAGTAGTCAAGCAGTTAAGGAGGGGACCACTGGGTATCAGAAAAGGACATGCGAGGCTATGAGCTGGATGGTGCACAACAATCTGTTATCAAGGACAACGTTCTAGAAGGGGACACGTGATGATACATGAGACGTAAGGACGGAGCTAAGCCACGGATTTGTTACTGAAAAACATCGTCGATTCTAGAAGAAGAGCACGTAGCAATCCATGAGTCGCTCATTCTCAACATGAGTGAATATTTCCTGTCAAGATCGTTATCCAGCTGGAGGCCGAGTCGAGCTTATAAACAGAGGATGTGCCACCACATGAAAAAGAGAACCGATCCTTTACTTTCCGTCTAGTTTAGCTTAGTTTAGTTCTCTAGCTTAGTCCAGTTCTCTAGAATAGCTTAGCTTAGATAAAGTAATGCGTAGTTAGAAAGGGCAATCAAAGAAGCGCTGCATAATACTTGTTATCTATCGGCGTATTTCTAAATTTCCCGCCGAGATTCTTCTCGATTTTACTTGCTTTCTTATTTCCTGAAGTATTAGCTTAGTTTCAAATTTACGCTGTACTTAGTTTAATTTTAATCGAAGTTGTTTTATTTTAATCCGCACATTTACTTTTCCACTGTCATCTGCAATTCACTTGACCCAGTAGTTAAAGTTCCTTTGATCAAGTTAGCAAAATTTAATTATGTCTAGAGTAAAAATAGTAGTTAAAAACTCCCAAGTTAAAGCGTGGCAGCAGCCAACCACCCTGTTCACTACTCTCACACTCGACACACCAACTTCTCTGTGAGATCGACCCCGAACTTGCCACTTTACTGTTAAAGTAGTGCAAAATTGGGAGTTTACAAATTACATTGGTAGGAAACGAGTGAGAGCGAGTCCGAATCGATCAAGTGGCAACGACATTTGCTAACTGATCCAATCGGTTCGGTTATCTTCAATATAACTTGGTCTGAATTCGCGCCCCTCTCGAGGCCTTCCAAGTTGGTTTTCGATACTTCATCACTTTCATTGATGACTTCTCGAAAATTGGATACGTCTATTTGATGAGCCACAAGTCAGAGTCTTTTAACAAGTTCAAGGACTTTAAGGCTCAAGTGGAGAAGTATCATGGTAAGAGTATCAAATGTATGCGATCTGATCGTAGAGGCGAATAACTCAATGCTGAGTTTTTGGACTACTTATCGGAATCAAGAATTCAATCCCAACTGACAGCGCCGGGCACGCCCCAGCAGAACGGCGTGGCTGAAAGAAGGAACATGACCTTATTAAACATGGTCCGATCGATGATATCGATCTGATTGTAGAGGCGAATAACTTAGTGCTGAGTTATGCATGGCTATCTACTTCGTTTTGGGGATATGCCTTGCTATCGGCAAGCCATATATTAGACAATTTACCGTCAAAATCCGTACGTACTACTCCTTATGAGTTGTGGACGGGGCGCAAGCCCAATCTAGCACATCTCAAGATTTGGGGTTGCCCGGCTCATGTATTGGAAAATGATCCAACTAAGCTAGGATCTAGGACGGAGGTATGTATGTTTATAGGGTACCGCAAAGGGACGAAAGGTTATGAATTCTTTAGTCTTCGAGATAAGAAAGTTATTGTGAGCACTCACGCCACATTCTTAGAGGAAGACTATGTAATGAATCATAAACCCAGCAGTGAAGTGGCTCTTGAAGAGCTAACTTCTATTACAAGTTCCATTAACCAAGAACAAGTACCAAGTGTACAAACAATACCCGAAACTTCAACTTCTACACCAAGCGTTGTAGAGTCGCGCCGCAGTGGGAGGGTCTCGCATGAGCCCGACAGATACATTGGTTTGGGGGAATCCATGGATCACTCCTCGGACAGCAATGTGTTAGATCCCTGGAACTTTACGGAGGCGCTGGCAGATGTCGATCATTGCGAATGGGTGAAAGCAATGGGTTCGGAACTACAATCTATGATAGATAAAGACGTCTACGATTTGTCCGTCCTACCCGAAGACTGTACTGCCATTGGGAGCAAGTGGATATATAAACGTAAACGTGGACCCGATGGACGAGTTAAAGTCTTCAAGGCAAGACTAGTGGCTAAGGGGTATACCCAAAAAGAAGGTGTCGATTACGACGAAACTTTCTCCCCAGTGGTCATGCTCAAATCGATCTGGATACTGTTGTCTATAGCAGCTTATATGGGTTGGGATGTGTGGCAGATGGACGTTAAGACTGTTTTTCTAAACGGCGGTCTTGTGGAGACCATCTAAATGGAACAACCCGAAGGATATGCCATAAAGGGAAAAGAACACATGGTTTGGAAGCTTAAGAAGGCCATTTATGGCCTTAAGCAAGCATCTAGATCGTGGAACCAGAGTTTCGATCAAACTGTTCGCACGTTTGGATTCGAAAGGTGCCTAAATGAAAGCTGCGTATATAAGAAAGTTGAGAAGGGGAATGTAGTGTTCTTAGTTTTGTATGTAGATGACATTCTTCTAATTGGAAACAATAAAAAGATGTTGTCATCAGTGCGAACTTGGTTGTCAAACCAGTTCGAGATGAAGGATATAGGAGACGCTGGACACATCCTCGGGATCAAGGTTCTTCGAAATCGAGAAAAGAAGATGTTGTGCTTATCTCAAGAACCTTACATCAACACATTACTTAGTCATTTTAGCATGCAGGACGCCAAGAAAGGTTTCTTACCTTTTAGACATGGCATCCATCTATCTCAAGAGATGTGCCCGAAAACGCCGCCTGAGATACAAGCAATGAGAAGGATTCCATATTTTTCGGCAGTTGGAAGTCTCATGTATGCTATGCTTTGTACGAGGCTTGATATTTGCTTTGTTGTTGGCATGGTGGCAAGATATCAGTCGAATCCGAGCCAAGGACATTGGACTGTCGTAAAGAACATACTCAAGTACCTTAAACGGACTAAAGACTATGCTCTAGTTTACAATGCAGTCGAGCTCTGTCCTTTGGGATATACTGACTCAGACTTTCAAGCTGATCAGGACTCGAGAAAATCGACTTCAGGATATGTGTTCACCTTAGGAGGTGGAGCCGTAATTTGGAAGAGTGTGAAGCAGAAATGCATCGCGGACTCGACCATGGAAGCCGAGTATGTAGCCGTTTCGGAGGATGCAAAAGAGGCAGTATGGTTCAAGAACTTTCTTATGGATTTAGGTGTGGTTACGAATCTGCCCAAGAGCATCACCGTTTATTGTGACAATTCTGGTGCTGTGGTGAATTCGAAGGAACCAAGAGCTCACAAAGCGAGCAAACACATAGAGCGGAAGTATCATATCATCAGGGATATAGTGCAGAGAGGAGACATACAAGTGGTCAAGATTGCGTCAGAGAACAACCTGGCAGATCCTTTTACAAAGGCATTGGCGGTGAAACCGTTCGAGATCCACGTTGAAGGGATGGGAGTTCGACTCATTCAAGACCTCAACTCGCTTTCAGTATAAGTGGGAGAAATTTAGACGTGTGCACTACTATTTTGTATACTCGAAAGCTGTTTTGAGTATAAGTGGATGATTGTTAAGGTTTGTATACTAAAAATCACCTTTCGAGTGATTGAATACTGTAAAACTCTAATTATTATTTTCCAATAAATGCAACAGATTATTTATGTCGTAATGTTGTTATGTTTTACATTTAATGGATGTTTATTACATATTTAAATGTATAAGTGAACATAACAAAGTCTAAGTCTTTGTTTTAGTAGACCGGTTGTGGGCTGCGCTCAATTTAAGGTACGCGGTCAGTCCTGAACAAAGAAAAATAAGAATTTCACAACCTAGATAGGCCTAGACTACCTATCGTGAAAGGTTGCAATGTCAGTCGGATTATTTCTAAGCCTTATTGAAATATGATGGCGTTGGTGTGGTATAGCACTGAATGGATCTAACAGCAAGACAAGTCTTTATGCTATCTACTGAAAGACGAGGTCTTGATAATTAATTTCTTAATCAATGTACGTTAGCATTGAGCATACGATATTGAGTATCTATTACTTTGAGTTACCGAAGATGCGGATTTTTCGTCACCCAAGGATCCAGGTATATTGGGTAGTGGTGATCATTATCTGGCAGTGCTAGGATTGCTATTATATTGAATCGTGCGCGAGGAGAGTCTCTTTTGATAACATCCATAAGAGGAGCTCGAAATAAGGTTTTATTATTCGGAACCTAGCTAGTTGGAGTTTGATTATTATATGAATAATAAATAAGAGTTTCTTGCTCAGTCCACTCTTGGAAATTAAAATATGTTAATTAATTAAGTCCATAGCAGACATTGATTAATTAATGGATGTTTCTATCTTAAGCGCGGGAAATGAATTGAACAAATAAAAGGAAACCCGGAATACTTGTAATTTCGGATTTGGAATGGCAGTGCAATATTACTTCTGTAGTGGCTGCTTGTAATATTCCAATATAAGCTTGTATTAAATTGTGGGTTCAATTTAATTAGTATTAAGCTAATTGGGTAAGGCTATGTCCAAATTCTTCCTTAGATCCCTGATTGGGCCCAATATGTGACTTAATATAAATATGAGAATAAAGGAGGCAGAAAATACACTCTTCATTAGCATAATTTTCGTCCACCTCATTATTGAGAGAGGATCTAAATTCCCTCCTTCCGTGAGTAGGTTTCTGTCTTCGTTATTTAAGTCCTAGTACTCTGGTGAGATTTGCCCACACAAATATCAGTCTACAGTCCGGGACACCAGTCAGAAGATCCGAGGTCGAGTTTTGAAGATCTTCACGTGGAGAAGACGCAAGCCATCTTCGAGTCTTTAGTGAATCAATGAGGTAAATTGGCTAACTCCGTAGTATGCATGTTTTAGGGATTGTTTGTTCTAAAGCATGATTATGATTCAAGTTGTGAGCATGATACGTGTGATATTTACGCGAATAGAATTTATCTAAATAATCTGCTAAATAGATCAAATTCATGTGATCGATTGTTATGCACGCTTCCGCTGCTAACCCCTTCAGCTTCTAATCTGGAATCCAAGCAAAGTGGAGCTCGAGCCGATCAGAGTGGAAGAACAAGCCATCTATGCCAAAATTAGGTGCTTGACTTCCAATAATACGTTCCATTTTGTTTTGGTCTATGGTTTGCATACTATACCAGATAGACGCCCACTTTGGGACTCGTTAGTTGAACATGTGGTGCAGGACGAGCCGACACTTTTTAACGGTGACTTCAACAACGTGCTCGCTGAGGATGAAAGAGTGGGGGGATCTGTCCTTACGGAATATGAGATTAAGAACATGGTGGACACGTGTGCCTTGCTCGGTTTGGAAGATATCATGTCTACGGGATGCGAGTACACTTGGATGAACCATGCTACCATCGGGAGCGTACACGGACCACTCACCGGCCGTCACCACCCTCTTTGGTAACATCGTCTTGTACCCAAAGCCCTTTAAATTCTTTAATTTTTGGCCCAAGCATGCAAGATTAAATAAGCTCGTGGAGGATAATTGGGCCTCTAACATCCGAGGGAAGGCTCAATATGTGCTTGCCAAATGAGGGAAAGAATTCAAGAAGCACCTCAAGGAGTTCAACTTTAAGGAGTTTAGTGAGCTCTCAAAGAGGGCCAAGGAGGCCGGGGAAAAGCTTGAGGCGTTGCAAAAACAGGCGGACAGGGACACATCAGACCTTGCCCTTCGGGTCCAGATCACCAATCAGAAAAAGAAGACTGCCTACCTTGAGAATTCTGAAAGGGAGTATTTTAAGCAAAAAGCTAAATTCAAGCATTTACTCCTTAGTGATCACAGTACTTCGTTCTTCCACTCTCTTGTTAATAGGAACAACTCACAAAATTATATTGCATTCCTCTACAGGAGAGATGGCACTATTACGAGGGATCATGAGGAAATAATCAGTGAGTTTGTGGAGTTTTACTCGACTCTTTTGGGTACCAAGAAGGAGCCGGAGCCCATCAACGTGGACATCATTAGGCAAGGCCCTCTTGTGAGTGAGGAGGACAATAGGGACTTGGTTCGAGCCATCACGGTTGAGGAGATCAAAGAAGCCTTGTTTGACATCGGGAAGGACATGGCACCGGGGCCCGATGGCTACTTCTCGGCATTCTTCAAGAAGCAATGGGAGAGAGTCGGCAAAGACGTGGTTGAGGCAGTTAAGGAATTCTTTGAAACCGGCCAATTGTTGAAGAACTTCAACACGACGGTGATTTCTCTGATTCTGAAGACGTCAATCAACCCAACGATGGGCGACTACAGGCTTATCTCCTGCTGCATCATCTTTTACAAGATCATCACTAAGATCCTTTCGAGAAGGATGGCGCCGCTACTGAACAAGCTCATGGACAAGGCACAATCGGCGTTCATACCGGGGAGACACATCATGGACAACATCCACCTTGCTCAAGAGCTCATGCGAGGTTATGCGGACAAGAAGAATGCTCCTAAGTGTACGGTCAAGATTGATCTCCGAAAGGCGTATGACACTGTGGATTGGGACTTCCTCAGAGCCATCCTACATGGGCTGAACTTCCACCCAAAGTTCTTCTATTGGGTGATGCAGTGTGTCACGACTCCTAGGTTCTCGATCGCGATCAACGGGAGCCCGCACGGATTCTTCCCCGGCAAAAGGGGACTTCGACATGGAGATCCTATGTCTCCTACTCTCTTTGTCTTTTGCATGGAATTCTTATCTCGTTTGCTTGCAGCCCGAACGACGAACTCTAACTTTAATTTCCATGCAAAATGTGCGAGAGAAAAGATTACTCACTTGGCCTTTGCAGATGACCTTATGCTTTTTAGTAAAGGCGATTATATGTCCATAGAGATCTTGGAGAATGCAATGGAGGAATTCTCGGGTTGCTCGGGCTTGGAGATCAACAAGGATAAATCCAACCTTTTTTCAGGAGGCAAGCTGCCATCACGGGACTTGGAGGAGATCAAGAGTATTTTCGGCTTTCCGTTGGGTTCTTTGCCGGTGAAGTACTTAGGAGTTCCCCTCGCGTCGAGCAAGCTCAACATCATGCACTACACGCCGCTGATCGACAAGATTGCATCCCTCACCAAAATGTGGACAAGTAAGAATCTTTCCTATGCCGGTAAGACTGAACTTGTGCGCTCTATTTTGCAGGGAGTCGAATGCTACTGGCTACAAGTATTTCCTCTGCCGGCAAACGTGAGGGATCGGATCATTTCCATCAGTCGTGAGTTCCTTTGGGGTACGAAATACCCCCCGGTAGCTTGGAAGGATCTCTGCCTACCGAAGAATGAAGGGGGGCTCGGCTTCTGGGACCTCGGGTGTGGAACAAGGCTCTTCTTGCACAGAACTTGTGGAACATTCACGTGAAGAAGGATTCCCTATGGATCAAATGGATCCATAGTGGGTTTCTCAAGAACAGGACGTTGTGGGAGTGGACGGCAAGATCACGGGACTCACCACTCTTCAAGAGGCAGCTTGAAATCTGAGACGAATTGCTAGCCGACCGTCCAAGAAAAAAAGTTGAGAAGATGCTGGGACAATGCTACGGGACCAAGGGGGCTATCTAGGCGTACGAGTGGTTCAGGCCAAAAGGAGAACGTCGATTGTGGCACAGATTCGTGTGGAAGAAGTTTGTCCAGCCAAAGTACTCCTTCACTACTTGGCAAGCTCTCAGAGGACGACTTCCAACGAGGGACAGACTGGGCTACTTGAACATTGATCAGCGCTGCCCCTTGTGCATGGCGCACACGGAGTCCGTGGACAACCTTTTCTTCAAATGCCACAAGACTTGGGCAGTTTGGAAGGAGATCAAGTTGTGGCTGGGATTGCGGAGGAACATCACCACCATACCGAGCGTCATCAAGTGGATGATCAAGGAAAGAAGTGGCGCGGCAATCATCTGAAGGCTAGAAGACTAGCCCTCATTGCTATGGTCAGCCTGATGTGGCGAGGTAGGAATGCCCTAATATTCGACGGAACAACATTTGAACCCAAGCACTTGGTGTTTAAGGTGAAGAAGGTAACATATGCAGTTTTATACTCCCTTTATCCGCATGAGCAAGTGACCGAGGCCCTACCCCTACCTCCATTGGGGTAACTTGGACGGTAGCAACGAGTACAAGCACACTTTGAAGGAAGGAAACCGGAGTTTGTCGAGCGGATCCCACCGAGAATACTTCAACCGATGTGAAGTTCTATTGGTTGATCTTATTCATGTATTGTTAATGTATGTTTTATGGATTGTAATACCAACTCTATGGGTTCCTTTTCCCTTGAGTTTACTTTCCCCCCCCCATCGGCCTACTTAGCTTCGGCTCTTAGGCATGTATCCCTCGGGTATGCCCGTGTCTTGCTTGTACTTTACTTTTTGCCTTTATATTCCATTCATTGATTCATCAAAAAAATAGTGAAGAGATGTGGAAAACCTAGAACACACAAGACACAACACACTCCTCCCATCTAACCCTAGCCGCCGTCACCGGTGCTCTCTCTCCCTCTTGCCTTGGTTTTCGTGCCCTAGCACAAGGGAGATTAGGGTTTTTGTTCTTGTTCTTGTTCCATCCTAATTCATAAGATTAGATCAAGACAATCTCGTGCTTTGTGTTGGTTTTTCCTAGATCTCATATCAGCTTTATTGATTCTTCAAGATCCACCCACACAGATGAATAATCAAGGACGTGGGAATAGAATGAAAGATTTGTGGTCAAGAAATCAAGGATTACCGGGAGGTTCAGCAAGCAACTTCAATCCTTCAATGGATCGAGAGGTAACAATCAGATCTACATCAAATAACATGGTTGTGTGTAATTTTGATGTGTTTTCTATAGATCTAGATTAATTTCATGAAAATTAGATTTAATCACATAGTCACCTAAATAGATCCGTAAGGACCTGTTTGTTTTCGGTGTCTTCCGCTGCGGTAACCCCAACACCTGGAGAGTTACAGGAATTTCCTAATGAGCAGTTACGCAATAAATCAGGCTGGGAACCTCCAAATAACCGCCATCCTCCACTTCAGTCATGGGATACTAAACACACAAATTCAACTTCTTGCTGGGATCCACCGCCTTCACTCAACACACAAGGTTATTCGCATTCTGACTATCATCCAAAGGTCAAAATGGATCCTCCTCACTTTGATGGCTCGGATGCACAAAATTAGATTTCTCGTGTGCAATATTATTTTGACCACATTATGATGCCCGAGGAGCATTGTCTTCATTATACGGTCATGCTTTTCGACCCTCTAGTGGACGATTGGATCTTCAATTATCGTGAAAATACTCAGTTCGTTACTTAGTTGGGTTTCTTAGAGGATGTCCAACATAGTTTGATCCAATGTTGTGAGAATTACATTGGTCTGATTTCTAAATTGTGTCAAACAGGTTCGGTTTCGGATTATCAACTGGCATTCGAGAAGATGATGAATAGAATCTCAGGCATTCCGGAATCAACGCTTCTACCAATTTACATCACCGGTTTAAAGCAACCACTTCATCACCAAGTAAAGCTTCACCGTTCCTCTTCATTAGCTGCTGCTTTTGCTTTATCTCATGAGCTTGTAGCGAGTCAGGCAAAAATTAATTAGCCCTCATCGGGATTTCATAAACGGACTTGGTCTTCGAGGAAGCCCCGCTCATTTACTCATTCACCGACACCTGCATCAGATAAGCAAGTGACTGCACCTCCCTCGAAGGAGCAACCCACCCAGTCTCGAAATCGAGATTTTTCAAAGCTGCCAGTCGTACATGTGTCCAATGCAGAGAGGGCAGAGAGATCTAAACGTGGACAATGCTGGTGTGCAACGACAAATGGGCACCGGGACATGTTTGTAAACAAACCTTCCTTGTTTATATGGGACAAGAGGAAGATGAGAAATTGGAGACAGACAATGAAGATAAACCAGTGACCGGGGATCTATTGCACTTGCAGTCACGCGATGGGAGAAAATGTTCAAAGTCCTTGAGTATTATTGGATCAATTGGTTCTCTTGCTGTCAGTGTATTGATCGACACAGGCGCCTCACACGACTTCTTGCATCGACGCGTTGCTGAGAAATTGTCCTTACCTCTTTCGCCAATTACACCATGTCGGTAACTAACGATGTCGGTAGCGGCAAATATTTATTGTGCACTCATATCTCTAAGCTAACGATGTTAATCATACAAGATACATCATTTGTCATTGATCTACACGTCGTAGCAGCTTATGGTACGGATGTTATATTAGGTATGGACTGGCTAGAACTCTTGGCAAGGTAATTCATGACTATCCGGAGTGGACAATGGCAGTCCGGTTATCCTACAGGGCGTAACTACTACTCCGCACCAGGTCTCCCTATGTACTCTTTCAGATATTATTCAGACTGCACCTGAACATGATATTTATGAGTTAGTGACTGTTGACCCCTCTGATTCAGAGGTCTCTGCTGTTCAGCCTGTCAAATTGCCAGAAAATCTGCCTGACGTGATCAGATCAGCTATCGAGCGTCATTTGCAGGTTTTTGACGTTCCCTCTGGCATGTCACCACGCCGTTCCTTTGATCACATAATTCATTTGCTACCAAATACTAGTCCTATTAATGTCCGCCACTACCGATATCCATATTATTAAAAAAATGAGATTGAACGGCAAGTTCGGGAAATGCTTGAGCAAGGAATTATCTAACACAGTCAAAGTCCATTCTCGTCTCCAGTGTTCCTCAGCTGGAAAAAAGATGGAACTTTCTGTTTTTGTATCGATTACCGAGCTCTAGACACTGCTACAATTCCTGATCATTTCCCAATTCTAACGACAGATGAACTTTTTGATGAGTTGGGATCGGCGAAATGTTTCACAAAGTTAGACTTGCGTTCGGGGTATCATCAAATCTGGATGCACGATGATGACGTCTTCAAGACGGCTTTTCAAATTCTTAGTCATGCATTTTGTCTTGACTAACGCTCCGTCCACATTCCAGGCAACAATCAATAGTATCTTTCAGCCACTCCTATGGAAAACTGTCATCGTCTTCTTCGATGATATTTTGATATATAGATCTACCTTGGAACTTCATGCTACTCATCTCACAAAGATACTTTCTATTCTCCATGATAATCAGTTTTTCGTTAAACTTTCGAATTGCAATTTTTGTAGCACTACAGTTGAGTATTTGGGGCATCTCATTACTGAAGGTCATCTTAAAGCGGATCCTTAAAAAATTGACACCATGGTGGCGTGGCCAATTCCAGTCATAGTCAAACAACTTCGTGGCTTCTTGGGTCTCATAGGGTGTATTACAAGCATTTTATCACCAATTATGCATTGATAGCTGAGCCTCTCACTTATCGCCTAAAAAAGGAATCTTTCCTATGGTCAGTTGCGGTCGACACGAGCTTTGTTGCCCTCAAGAGTGCAATGATAACAGCCCCTGTGCTACGTCTTCCAGATTCCTGCGCAAATTTTGTATAGAGACGGATGCATATGATTATGGAGTGGAAGCTGTTTTGCTTCAAGACAACCACCCATTGGCCTCTTTCAGCAAAAAATTAGGGCCACGTCGGCGTTCGACATCTACTTATCACAAATAATTGTACGCGATTGTTGAAGTCGTACAAAAATGGAGACAATATTTGTTGGGATGGGAGTTCGTCATTCGGACCGATCAAAAAAGTTTAAAAGAATTGCTTTTACTGGAGGTGCAAATTCCGGATCAACATCTTTATATTCAGAAATTAATGAGATATAAGTTTGTGATTGAGTATAAGAAAGGCAACCACAACAAGGTAGGTGATGCCTTGTCCAGAATTGAGAATACCGACACCAGCGCTGCCCAATCTGATGCCGCGTTACTTACTACTGTAGCAAATCCAGTTCCCACCGTCTTGGCTGACTTGAAAACAGAGACAGAGGAATCAGCAGAATGTTGATCGGTCAGATTTCTTTAGGTGTAGCATCGCCTGATTTTTCATTTGATGGTGAGCTTGTTTATTTCAACTGCAAGATTTATGTTCCCACCGACTCGCCTTCCAAAACTGCTTTGCTGCACGAACACCACAGTACGCCATTCGCTGGACATCTGGGCATAGATCGTACGTTTCGTCGTCTGGCAGCCCAATTTTATTGGCCAAGGAAGCGATCAGAGGTAAAGAAGTTTGTAGCAGCCTGCTTGGATTTTCAAACCACGAAATATTCAACACAAAAGCCAGCCGGTCTCCTACAACCTCTTCCTATTCCATCTCAAGTTTGGGAGGACATTTCTAAGGATTTCATTATGGGTCTTCCTTTATTGCGTGGCTAAACTACCATTATGGTAGTGGTGGACCGTCTTTCCAAGTATACACATTTCGCACCCTTGCCGACCAGATTTGACGCGTTATGAATTGCGCATCTATTTATAAATACTGTGGTTAAACATCATGGTTTCCCAAGGGCTTGGCAATTATCATCCGATGGTTTTTCACCTTCAGTGTGTGCGATTTTCACACACTGATTGAATCTGCGGCTGTTTTCAATTCTGTTTCACTGTTCACTCCGATTTCTCTGTTCATGCGATTACTGGTCACGTGATTACTGTTCACGCGGTTCTGTTCCTTTGATTCAAGCTCTGATTTGGTGCTGGTTTTTTTTCTATTTTTTCTGGTGTTGGCGGTTTGGGGGTGGGCTTGTGATCGCGAGGTATGGAGGATCAGCAGGTGGGGGATTCGATGGTGGGGGTGGTGTCTGGGGAAATTGAGGGACAAGTTATTTCGCCTGAGGTCAAGCAGTCGGAGAGGATGGAGAAAGGAAATCCGGCACCTAGCGGTGTCGTGAAGTCGATTGAGGTCAGGAGATCGGAGAGAAAGAAGCTTCCCCGGGTTATCTTGACTCGCGGTCGCACCGATTGTCCAAGACCGAAATCGCCTTTGATGAAAATGGCGGAGATGAGGAGAAGGGGCTTGAAGGGTAAGGCACTGCGACATTCGGGAGCGAAGGGTTTCAATGATTCTGATATGGTTTTGTTTTCTGGAAAAAAGAAGGCAGGGGGGAGGAAGTTGCAGGTGATGGATTCGATCTCTGAAGGTAAGGAGGGGTTGATGAAGGGTGCGATGATCTCTGACAGGGCGGTTGAAAGTGATGGGGCGGTTCGGGAGTATGATAAGGATGCTGAGGTTCATGTGGATCTTCATCCCTTGAACACTTAGTTGCGGGGAATGGAAGAGGATCCAATTGCTTTGAGGGAACTGATCCCAGCTGGAACCTCTGCAGACTTGGCGCTAGACCTAATATCATCTCAACCTCTTCAGGATATGGTCTTTGTTGGGGAGCAGGTGGTCCTGGAGATTCCTGATAAGGAATGTCTGATATTGGAAACGAGCCGGGGGAAGGCAGAGGAAAGTTTGTTGAAGGCGAGGGGCCGCGCTCAGGAAGGAGATGTGGAGGAAGATTTCCCTGTCCTGAACAGAGACAATCTTAGGGCTTCGAGGGGGAAGGGAAGGAACAGGGGTGGTGAAGGAGAAGAGATGGAAAGGGAGGTGGAACAAATGGCCAAAGATAAAAATAAGTTAGGGGGGAATGTCAGGCCTAATAGTTGGAATGGAGGAAAAAACTATAAAGCATCCTTGTCTGGAGGAGGGCATTTTAATGGGAATAACCCGGTGTGTTTTGAGTCTGAGAAAATTCAGAAGATGGGGGTGACAAGTGAGAGTTGCGGGCTTCCTTCAATCCATTTTTCAAGTGCGGAAACCTTGTTGTTGGCCGAGAAGCAGGGCTTTGCTATAGTGGGGAAGTTTTCTCATTCCATCCCCTCTTCTCTTCATGTGCAAAGGGCATTAATGGGGATGAAATTTAAAGGGGAGTTTTCATGGAAATATATAAATGCTAAGCATGTGTTAATTCAGTTTGCTTTACTTGGCGATTATGCTAAGCTCCTGAGTGGGCCGAATGGGATGCCGGTATGGTTTGTGGATCGTCATCCTATGAGAGTCTTCAAGTGGTCTCCGGATTCTGATCCGTTTTTTGAATCTCCTATTGTGGCGGTGTGGTGCAATCTGATTGGTCTACCTATTCATTTGTTTGATAAGGCAGCCTTGTTTTCGATTGGGAGACTCCTGGGCGAGCCTCTACAGGTGGACCATGCAACTGTTACCCGGTCTAGACTTTCCTTTGCTAGACTGTGTATTGAGATAGATATATCCAAAACTCCAACGCATGAAATAATGATCAATTTTCAAGGGAGGGAAATCAGGCAGACTGTGAAATGGGATCGTATCCCTCTGTATTGTCATGAATGTAAACACGTTGGTCATTCTAGTGATATTTGTTATGCAGATGGTAAGAGGGACAGACCTTTGAGAAGGGAATATAGGAATGTGGCTGATTTTGATATGCATCAGAAAGGTGGAAAAGAGGGTGATGGTTTGGACAGGGGACCCCCTGACTTGAAAGGGAGTCATGGGGTTGATGGTGAGTTAGATCCTAATGTGGAGAAAGGGGACGTCTCGGAGCTAGGGAGTTTGGAGGATCAGGATGGTGGAGAGTTTCAGCTTCAAGGTAAAAGGCGTGGTAGGTATGGAAGGGGGGAATGGGGTGCCAGAGGTGGGAGGGGGGGAAGGGCTGTAGGGGGAGGAGGTGTGGGAGGTAGGGCTGGTGTGGGAAGAGGGGGAGGAAGTGGGTTGGCGGCTGGTGTTTTCTGTGGCAACAATGGTGGTGAGCAAGGTAGGGTGGAGGTGGTGTCGGGATGTGGAGGGAGTTTAGCAGATGGTGGATGGAGTAGTGTTGGGGAGGAAGGTTCTTTGTCAGATGGAGGGGGTCATAAGGTGAATTCTTTGAAGCCTTCTGAGAACATGTTTTCGGTCCTGGGCTCTCTTTCTTTGGACCCTAGGAAGAGCACGTTTGCCGCGTGGAAGCCTCAGCGCCAATTCTTGAAGATGTTACCAAATTGGGACTTTGATCCAGAGGCGTATGAAGATGAGAATGATTGGGAGAAGGAGGAAGAGGAGGACTTGGAGGAAGATTCCAAAATGCTTCAGGATCAGATGGTAGAAAAAAGGGGGGCTTTCTTTGAGCTGACAAATGGGATGGAAGGAAAAGGAGCGAAGAAGGGTAGATTGGTTGAGGGGGTGAATGCTGATGAGTTTCCCTATGTCATTTAACTTTTTGATTTGGAATGCCCGGGGTGTGGCTAACACAAACACTCAGACCTTCATAAAGAAAATAGTAAAAGATAATAGAATTTCTGTTCTTGCAATAATTGAGCCTCTGATCAAGCCTAAGCCTGATGTCTACAGTAGGCTTTTTGGGATGAAATTCAAAGGCGCTAATAAAAATGGACAAATTTGGGTGTTCGTGAAGGAGGACATTGAGCTGGATGGTTGGGATGATTCGGACCAGGTCCTTCATGGCCGATATGTCTCTCCGTCCCTACCGGTTCCCATTTTCATGTCGGTGGTTTATGGTAAATGTTCTAGAGAGGGGAGGGTGGAAATGTGGGATAAGCTCCGAGAGCTGGCTTCGAAGTTGGATGGTTCGCCATGGTTAGTTGGAGGCGATTTTAATATTTTTGTGTCGGAAGAGGAGAGACAAGGAAGTGTGAGGAGGCAAGGTAGGAAGGCTAGGGAAATGTCGGACTTCGCAGAAACTATTAGTGACTGCCAACTGTTAGATGTGGGAGCGGATGGGCCAAAATTTACTTGGGCAAGAGGGAACACCTTTGAGAGACTTGATAGAGTGCTTCTGAGTGAAGGTTGGGCAAATGTCTTTGAGTCTACAAGAGTCACTAACCTTCCGAGGATTCTCTCAGATCATTGCCCTCTTCTGATTAATTGCCGATTACCTGGACCTCGGATCATGCCATCCTTTAGGTTCCAAAACATGTGGGTGCGTCACCCCTTGTTCCTTAAGGAGGTGGAAAGATGTTGGAGGGAGGAAACGGGCACCAGTGGCATGGTTAATGTTCAACTCAAGCTGAGCCGTCTAAAGAAGAGCTTAAGAATCTGGAATCATGTAGTTTTTGGCAACATTTTTGAGAGATTAAGCAAGGCTGAAGCTGAGGCTAAGGAAGCTTCAGAAAAATTTGAGCAGAACCCCACTCCAGCCCTTCGTGTGGAGATGAACAAAGCTATAGCTGAGTTTCTTGCAAGGTTAAAAATGGAAGAAGATTTTTGGAGGCAAAAAGCGGCCATTAAATGGGTGGCCGAAGGAGAAAGAAATACTAGATATTTTCAAGGCTGGGTGAAGCAGAAAAGGGTCAAGGCGAGAATCCACATGATAGAGGAGGGAGAGAGAGTACTGACAGATGATGCGGATATTAGAAACTCGGCAGAAAAGTTTTTCAAAGAATTGTTAACAGAGGATGTAGGGTTGCTGGGAGAACCTGATCTGGAGATTATCCCTTCCCTGACTCCTCACGTGAACATGAACCGATTGGAAGATGGGGCTTCGGCTGAGGAGATAAGGCAAATTGTGTTTAGCATCAATGCAGAAAGTGCAGCAGGGTCGGATGGGTACTCTGCTATGTTCTTCCAAAGTTATTGGGAGATAGTTGGGACAGATGTGATTGCTGCAGTCCGTGATTTCCTTGCAGGCTCACAGATTCCTAGAGGTATTGCGGCAACTTTAATTGTCCTTATCCCTAAGAAGAAGAATCCTACAAAATGGGCAGAGTTCATGCCTATTAGTTTGTGCAATGTAATGAATAAGATTATATCCAAATTGCTTGCTTCAAGATTGGCTCCCCTGCTCCCGATGCTTTCCGTTCCAAACCAAAGTGGATTCATCAAAGGGAGATTGATTAGTGATAATGTGCTTTTGGCCAAAGAACTATTTCATGAAATTTGGAAAGGAGTGACATCTCCAAATATGGTGCTAAAACTGGACATGGAGAAAGCTTATGACCGTGTTCAGTGGCCATTCCTGATTAAAATTCTAAGGAAGATGGGTTTCTCGGAGAGAGGGCTAGGTTTGATTGAGAATTGTATCTCTCCTTGTTGGTTCTCGGTTTTAATAAATGGGGGTGTGGCAGGCTTCTTCAAGTCTTCACGGGGGCTCAGACAAGGAGACCCGATCTCCCCTCTTTGTTCATCCTTGCAGCAGATTATTTGTCACGGCTGTTAGACCGCCTCATCCTTGGGCGTAAGGAGATGTTGTACCGCACGGCTAGGTATACGATGGGGATTTCGCATTTAGCTTATGCTGATGATATTATGATCTTCTCGCAGGCTAAGAGGTCCTCCTTAACCCAATTATTGGAATGCTTGAAGCACTACATGGAGGTATCGGGGCAGAGAGTCAATGTGGGTAAGAGCTGCTTCTTTCTGGATAAAAAACACCAGACCTGGGCTAGAGAAGTGAAGGAGGTCAGTGGGTTCCAGCAAGGGAGTCTTCTTTTTGTTTACTTGGGAGTGCCAATCTTTAGGGGTCGGAAGAAGACAAGTCTTTTTTTGTTCATTAGAGACAAGATCTCGGCTAGAATTCATAGCTGGGGTCACAGGCATTTATCCTTTGGGGGTCGGTTAACCTTGATAAGAAGTGTCCTGGGGGCGCTTCCTATACATATATTTCAGGTGCTTGACCCTACAAAAGGGGCGCTGAGACAGATAGAACAAGTAATGGCCCGGTTTCTATGGGGATCTTGCAATACATCAAGGACGACTCATTGGATTAAGTGGCAGAGAGTGTGTCTCCCTACGAATGAGGGGTTTTAGGTTTTAGAAGATTGGCTGATCTGGTGGAGGCTTTCACCATTAAATTGTGGTGGCGGTTTAGGGAACAGGATTCGTTATGGGCACAGTATTTATATCAGAAGTACTGCTCAACCTCTTTTCCTTTGGTAACATATCGTTCTAACCGTTTTAGCCCAATTTGGAGAAGAATTTTTAAGGTCGGGGAACTCTGTAGGGAGCAGGTCAGATGGGTAGTGGGAAATGGGAATATAAGCTTCTGGTATGATGCGTGGGTGGTCAATACCCCCCTGGAAGACCTGTGCAATCACAGACGAGCCCTTTCTCCTCTGAAAGTTAATGAGCTGTGGATAGGGGACCAATGGAATGAGATGGAGCTTCAAAGGTTATCGATGGAGGAGGGTTTGCCAGATGGTATTGTAGAAAGGATCTTGCAGATACCTTTTGATGCGAGGAGTAGGGATAGGGGAAGGTGGAAGCTCACGGGAAATGGAGATTTCTCTTCATCCTCTGCTTGGGATTTGGTCAGGGCCAGAGCGGGAAAACGACGGATACATGAAATGATTTGGGGAAAAGGTATTGGTTTGTCAATATTCGTGTTCATCTGGCGCTTGTTGGCCAACAGGATCCCGGTGGACACAAAAATGCAATGGAGGGGAATTTCTCTGGCTTCAATGTGCAGATGTTGCAGTAAACCACAGATTGAATCGAGATTGCACCTATTTGTGAACGGGGAGGCGGCGAGGAGAGTGTGGTTACATTTCTCGAGATGGTTCCCCCAGGCAAGTCCTTTTGGGGAGGTTGGTGAGAATATTGAGATACGTTTTAGATGGTGGCAGAGACAGATGGGATGGAGAGCAGGCAAGCATCTCTGCACTATTATCCCGTGCCTGATATTTTAGTTTATCTGGTCAGAAAGAAATGAGAAAGTCCATCGAGATAAGGCGTTTGAAGTTGAGAATGTGATTAAGAGAGTGAATTCTCAGCTTAGAAACTTGGTTTTGGCCAAGAAAATAACACCAGATCAGTGGTCGAATTGTTGCCCACAGTTGGAGGTGATGAGTGGTACGACTAGTGTGGGGTGGAAGAAAGTGGGGTGAGTGCAATGGAGACCTCCGGACCCGGGTTGGATTAAATTGAATGTGGATGGAGCTTTTTCTCAAGCCGCTCAGAGGGCAAGAGGGGGGGGTGTGGTGAGGGATCATAAAGGGGAGATCATAGCTGCGGTTGCTGCTGGGTTTGAGGGAGGTTCAGGGCAGGAGGCGGAGGTCTTGGCTGTGGAGTTAGGGGTAAAACTGGTGAAGCTGCATGGTAACAAATTGTGGATTGAATCTGATGCTGAAAGTGTGGTAAGATGGTTAGCGGATATAAGCTTGGCCCTGCAGAGGTTTGCACAGATCTGATTAAAGTTCGAATGGCGCTGCAAGGCTTGGAGTGGAAAGTCTCGCACATTTTCAGAGAAGGCAATAAAGCTGCGGATTTCCAAGTATACACATTTCGTACCCTTGCCGACCAGATTTGACGCGTTATGAATTGCGCATCTATTTATAAATACTGTGGTTAAACATCATGGCTTCCCAAAGACGTTGGTTTCTAACAAGGATTTAGTGTTTTTGAATTCGGTGTGGAAACAACATATAGGTTTGAGCGGTACAAAGTTGAATTTCTCCACTGCTTATCACCCTCAATCTGATGGCCGAACAGAGGATCGCAATAGGGGATTGGAGCAATATCTTTGTTCATTTAAAGCCGAACGCCCGTCGAAATGGTCAAAATTTCTACCATGGGCCGAATTAACATTAAATTGCTTTTATCACGAAGCCTAAGGTGTTTCGCCTTTTCAGGCATTATTTGGCCATGAGCCACCTCCTTTAGTTGAGGTTGAACCGTTGCACCGCACATCTCCAGCAGTCGCTGCACCCATTCGACAGTGTGGTCTCTTGTTGGTGAAATTGAGGAAGAATTTAGAGATTGCTCAACAGAAAATGTGTGCCAAACCGTCACAGGCATCATGTCGAATTTGTTATTGGTGATGAAGTCCTGTTGAAAGTCCAGCAATATCGCCAGAATTCGGTCACTAAGCCTCAGTCAGCCAAACTATCTCGTCGGTATTACGGTCCTTTTGAAGTCATTGCCCGAATCGTTCAAGTAGCATATTGCCTACAACTGCCGAAAGGAAGTAGTATTCACAACGTCTTCCACGTGAGTCTACTACGCTCTTTCATTGGCTCGGAACATTCCAATGTCACTTCTCAGTTACCAGAGGAATGCTGTCACGATAAGGTATTTGTCAAACCATCAACATTGCTTGACAAAAGAATTATGTGAAACAATAATGCGGCACTCGAGCACACAGTACTTCGCTGGCCAGACGGTTCGGAATCACGGGAACCACTTTCCTTGGTGCAGTAGCATTTTCCAGACTTGCTTCTTGAGGACATGAAGACTTCCATCAACGGGGGAGTTGATACGGACCACTTCGAAGTCACAAAGGTAGTGGAACAGTAGGAGATGGATGATGTTGTCATTCCTGAACCTGAACAGGTGCCACAAGTTCATATCGGAAGGAAGAGCTGCGTCCGTCCAAAGAGGAAGACTCGACAGCCCAATCGCCTCAACGATTGTGTGCCGAGATGATCGTGCTTACATTTTATTACTTAGATAATTTAGCCTTACTAATTTGGTATTGTATGTCAACTTTCTGAACTATTGTTGTATTATGGTGTTATAAGTGTCGAGCGTATGCATAACTCTATCTCGGGTTTTCTTTGTGGTTCTTTCCTGGGAGATAGGAGGTCGAACCGCCCTAGGGTCCTAGAATATAAAAAGCGAACTTGTCAAACTATCTATGATATGATAAGTTTATTCCCAAATTGTTGCTTTCACTCACTTTCACTAAACTTCTCTAACTGCCTGACGGAGAAAACCCTCGGCACGCAGCTTGAATTTGATCGCCGAGCTCCATCACCGTCGATCCTAGTCTCATATACGACTAGCATCATATCATCGGGTGCTTTCACCCTGAACTCATGTCGAACCAGGGAGAACCGAGATTTTAGTGGGGTATACCCTCCGATTCACATCCATCGGAACCATTGATCGATCCATCTCGGCGTTAGTCAGGAGTCGGTCGCAAGGAACTCATAAGGCCTTCACCTTGCATTCATGATGTCCTCCGATTCATGACAGTCACACACACACACACACACATTAACACACACATGCAGTCACACACTCACACATTAACAAACATATACAGTCACACACACATTAACACACATACGCAGTCTCACACACACATACAGTCACACACTAGCACACACACACACACACATTAACACACACATGTAGTCACACACATTAACACACATGCACACATATTAACACACACATGCAGTCACATACACATTAAAACACACGCAGTCACACACAGACACACACTCTGTCACACACAGTCACAGTCACACACACACGCAGTCAGTCACCTCCACCTTTGCTTGGTCGACCTGAATTCCTCTCTCCGACACTACGTGGCTGATGAGGCTCGTTTCACGCATGTGTTCTATTATAAAACTATATCAAATTCTGTGAACTAACGTCTAATTTTGAGCCTGGTGTGTATGAAAGTCCGCCATTTTCAGAAAACGAGTTGATCATGAGAAGAAGTCAAATTTGCTGTGCAAACGGATCAAGTTGAATCAAATGGCATGCAGTGGGAGTACCCAGTTAGAAGACTGATGCGTCACACAAGAAAGATCCCCAAGGGTAAAGGGTAAAGCAGACTTTTTAGAGAACAAATGCCCTAAGGATCAAGACCTCATGCCTTCCTATAGAGAAGGAGGAAGGAGGCAACTTCCAACATACGACGCTTTTTAGTTTACAGCTCGCTTCTAGAGCTGAAATGGGGGCTCCCAACACTCCACTCTCCTAAATTCTGCTGTATACACGCTTGGTTCTAGTTCTAGTTAGTTTAGAAGGTGTTTGATGTTGGTGTTTGATGTTGGTTTTCATCATTTTAATCGTTTTGGTTTGTAATTCTTCTTCGAGAAGGAGCGATGAAATAATTTTTGTTTTCGTTTGCTTGTTTTCAGTTTACTTTTAATGTTATCGACTCTTGATATTTTTGATTTAGTAAATTTAGAGTTATGGTTTCGATTCCAGTTGATACGCCCTATTTACCATGCATGATGTTTCTAATCTGCTTTAATTTTCGTTCTGTGATGTAATATCTTAACTCGAGTGTTTTGTTTCGTTTTGGTTTGGTCAGATCTGAGTTTTGGTTTGGGATGTTTGGATCTGGAAGATGTGTTTTCAATTCTGCATGACTATGGGTTAGTTTCTTGTTTACGTAGGCATAGTTTAGTTCTTAGGAGTAGATTTAAGTTTATAAGTTGTTATAATGTTTCGTTATTTGTAATTGTTCAGATCTGTTTTACTCTGTGTTTCATGTTGATACTTTGAAGAAAATGAAGTTGTTAGAAAAGTTTTACTTTACAGTACGTTTTGCAGGAGACTGACAGTCGTCCAATTTATTCTGTTTGTCCATTTTGGGAAAGTTTTAGTATGAGTTGATCAAGTAGATTTAGTTAAGCCTAAGCAAGTTGATCAATTTAGTAGTTTAGTCTCTGAAAAGTCCACACTTTTCATTCTCTGTTCTTCTCATTCTTTTTGTATCGTTGTGGCTTGCTCAAGTTAAATCTTCAAGCTGATCCAGCTATCCTATGTGTGCCTTCAACCTGGAAAATTCTGGTGAGTGGATCCAGTAGAAACTCAGGCTACTCAACTCGACTTAGATTCGACTTGAGTGAGATGAACCGAAGAGTTCATAGTGTGTTTTCAAAACCTTAACCACAATACTATTAACTAGTATAGGAAAGTAAGGATTGATCCCACAGAGATGGTGTGTTTGACATTTGTTGTTGGACACGAAATGGGAATGGTTGCGGCCACGCTTCTAGGGGTAGGTTAAGTTAAACTACTTGACTTGAGAAACTAAACTACTAAACTAATCAACTTGCTAAGCTTAACTAAATATACTTGATCAACTCAACTAAACTTTTCTCGAAATGGGCAAACAGAATAAACGGGGGACTGTCAGTCTCCTGCAAAGTGTACGATAAAGTAAAAGCTTTTTAACAACTTCATCTTCTTCACCAAATCAACATGAAAAACAGAGTAAAAGTGGATCTGAACTATAAGGCATCATACCAACTAGTAAAAATTAAATCTACTCCTAAGATCTAACCACGACTACGTAAACAAGAAACTAATCCATAATCATGTATAAATAGAAACGCATCTATCAGATCTAAACATCCTAAAACTACTTCTCCATAATTTCCTTCGCAACTGGACAAAACATAGACGTAAAACTCATATCTGACCAAATCAAAACACAACGAAACATTTTAGCTAAGACATGCAACATAAAATGGAAATCAAAGCAGATCAGAAAAATCATGCATGAAAACAGAACATATCAACTAGAATTGAAACCATAACTCTAGATTTACTGAATCAAAAACATCAGGAGTCGATAGTGTTGGGGTTTGGTGCCCCTTGCACAACGGAAGACTTGTACAAAACAAATAAATCAGATAATGATCTATTTGACCGATTATGCGATTAATCAATTCACATGTTAAATAGATAATTGGATGCTAGAACGCAAATAATTCATGCTAAAAGAATATAAACCCTAAACATGAATACTACGGTTTAGAGTTACCGATTTGATTCTCCAAAGAATCATCGATTGCTTGCGCCTTTTCCACGATGATCTCCAATACTAGACCATGGTTCTTCTGACCGGTTCCTGAACTGTATCTCAATATCAGGGTGGGCTGATCTTATCAAAATACTAGGACTCAAATAAAGTAGACAGAAAAATTCCTCATGGAGGAGGAGCTGAAAATCTCACAGAGGAGAAAAATCATGAAAAAATCGTCCCCTACTCTTTTTAGGAGTGGACGAAATTTTTTATAAAAATTCAAGTCGCTTTTCTATCTCCTTTATTCTTCTATTTATAATTAGTTCATATTGGGCCCAGTCAGGGATCTATGAAAGGTTTTGGAGACCCAATATATCAGGATTATTGGGTTGCGAAAAACCCGCATCATTTGATAAGTCAAAGTAGTGCATAATCAATACCGTATGCTCAATGCTAACGTATGTTGATTAAGAAATAGTTGTTTATCAAGACCTATTCTTCCAGTAGATAGCATGAAGACATGTCTTGCTGTTAGATCCGTTCAGTGCTATACCATACCAATGTCATCTTATTTTAGTAAGGCTTAGAAATAATCGGACTGACATTGCAACCTTTATCGATAGGTAGCCAAAGTCTATCTAGGTTGTGAAATTCTTCTTTCTCTTTTGCAAAGCATTGCATAGATCTGACTGTAGTTACCTTAAAGTGGACGACTCCCACAACCAGTTTACTAAGCAAAAGACTTAAACTTTGTTTACTTCTTATGCATTTAAATGTTCGTAAAATATCTTATAAATGCACAAGCAAACACAATGTAATAATGATAGTGATTATATTCATGCGTAACTGATCAAATAATACTGAATCGGGTTAAAAGTGGATTGTAGAGTTTTTCGTATATAAGCAAGATTCTATTCGTGCTCATTCGTGCTCGAAACATGCTTTTCAGTATACCAAATCTAACAATCTCCCACTTATATTCAAAACATGCTTTCGAGTATACCCCACTACCAAAAACTCTCCCACTTATACTCAAAGCAAGTCTTGGTGCTAGATATATCGAACTACCATTCATTTCACATCATGTTTGAAACATGTAGCTACAAAGGCATTTTCTGTGAAAAAAATATGGGTTGTTCTCTGATCATATCTTTGCCACCACTATGTCTTTGCTGCGTACTTGATCTTTAATTAATTTCATCTCTCTATGTGATTGCTTGGCTTATGATCTCTTGTGTCCCTTGAGTTAGCCTTCGCTAGAGTAATTAAAAATAATACTTATATGCATACTCAAACTTACTATCAAAGTTGTTAGGAAGATACTCCTAAGGTAAATACATGTTCAGAGGATGACTCACTCGATCACTAATTAGTCATAAAACTAAGTCAGTGTAACCCCAAGGACATTACATGAATGACGGTAAACTAGAATATAGTGATTAGTCTTTCTCAAGCACTATGGTATATTCTTTACCTCAATCAAAGTCTTATGTCATGGTTAATATGATATACTCTTGCTATGCATAAGCACAACTAATATCAAACTTAGTACACATCATAGCACACATGAGACATCTATCTTTAAAACTAGTCTCATAAATCTTGATCTCACTAAGCGTCAAACGACACTTGACTAGAGATAAGACAATTTCATCTTGAAAGGTATAAACCTTTTTCATGGAATTTCTAATGCTAAAATGTTCCAAGCAATGTGTAGATATATGATTTCTAAGAGAATCTCAACATTCTTTCTAGCAATCTTAAAAGACTTAGATGCTTAGAATGTAATTGGTTTCTCTCAAATCCTTTATCTTAAACTGGGTAGACAACCAGTTTCCTACGCTAGATGTCAATCTTACTTGTTTGCAACTTTGTAGATTTCATCATCGTAGGGTACCATTAATACCATATTTAATGCATTTTCAACTTCCTTGTGCTTATAGCACTCTTAAGGGCACAAGTCAAATTTCGAACATTTGACAATTTTGTTAAAACACATGTATTCTGATTTAGATGCTTGCCTAAGACCACGAAGGTCTCTATAAGCTTCTAATCATGTGTTTCTGGCCCTTTATGTAGATGATCTCCTCAAGACTTCTATTTATAGAAGGCTGTCTTGACAATCATAATACATACATTCTAATTTATGTAAGTTCTAATAGACAATAGGATCGAATAAATCCTGTCACAACGACAGTGAGAAAAACGTTCTCTTTGGGTATAGCCCATTGTCATTGTCTAGCCCTTTTGAGATCCACATTTACACTTGCAAATTTACTAGCTCCCACTGACTGACACAGCCTATAGGTAGTATTTGCAAGTATTGTAAAATATATTGTCTATATTAGATTGTAGTTTGGAATCTATCACCTTTTCAAGGGTGAATATCTAAATAAACCAATGCTACATTATAGTTAAAGGGATTATGCTCAAGTTAATCTAAGACTGAGTCTTACGACACTCTTAGACCCATTAACTTGTTATGTTCCTTAGGAACGCTCCCACTACGATATGGTTCTTACAATCTCAGGCACTGAAGTTGATCTAATTACTGCACAAGTTTCTAATGGTATGCCTTCTTGGTAATGTGAAAAATCTGATATCTCTCTATATCTTTAGAGTTATCACGCTGTTAGGCTTTTAGTTCATTTCTTAATCTTCATACAAGAATTCTATCTTTGAATATTACAGAACTTATATCCTTATATCATTAAACCTTGAAACATACCTTAGTACTTAACTCCAATTACTTGGAAACCTTTCCAACACGTGTTGGAACAACATTATACCTTGAGATGTGCTAGACTAGAGTCGCTCTAGTCCACAACTCGTGTTTTGTAGAAGGTACTCATTTTGGTAGTTTCTTTAAGGCGTATCTCGTTTTAACTAACGCTTATCCCATCAATGATAAGATTTTAATGAGTACAACTCATCACTTAATCAAACTTGTCTTAGAAAGACTCCGATCCCTTCTTACATAACTATCCCATTCCTTAGGAGAATGCTTGGATTCGTCAATGGAGATTAGGCTCCCACTACTGATCATAACTCTTTGCTTGTCTCCTTATGGTATAAACCATTAAGGCTTGCTAGAGGCTTGCTAGTCTTTCTATGTTGCATTTCTGCAAGTCTGAATCTCTTGAAAAATCATATGATTCTAACTTACAGTGCATCAAACAGACATTCTCAACTTTCAAGCTATTTAACAAAATGTTAAAATCATGATAGTTTAGATCAGTTTGAACAATTGCTAAGTATTTTCTTGGCCTTAAAACTAAGAGCCATAAATACTTATCGTTCATTGTTTTAAGAAGTTGATGTGTTGTTAATACTCAATCTTGTTGTACTTATATTGCTTTAATACTATGATGTCTTAAGCATCAATCATAAAATAATAATTGAGCATTAATAGCTCCTACTTCAACAAATGCCTAACTGGATTAAGATCTCTTACTTAGAAGTTGCATTGTCATGTAAGTCATTGTCCTTCTTAAAAGAGGTCAATCCAACTTACAAAGCATCTTCACTTCGCTTTTAAACTAACATTGATTACAATTCAGGCTCCCCGATTTCCATATTTAGTCTTTTGTTCAAGTGAACTAGGACTTAAGAAAAGTGCAGCCTTTATGAATTGGTCATTTATCATGTTACTTTCCTCTAATAGTAATATAGCGACTATCATTCTGAAGGTTCAGTTAAACCTTCTTGTGGTAATTTCTTATTACTTTAGGCGATGACTTGAGTCAGATAACCATTTGAGTGATCAAAAGATTCCTCAAAACATTCTGTTACTACAGGATATTCCAATCGAATCATCTTGACAGATTCTATTGATATTCATCTTTCATCATCATTAACCAAGACTTGTCTCACTACTTGAAGGAAAATAGCTTGACTTTATTCCTTAAAGAACTTGTCAAGTACATGCATAATGCATTCTCGAACATTCTTCGCAAAATTATGTCGAGGAAATGGAGGACATGAATCATTGAGTATAAACTCTAAGTTTTCAGCGATGAGAATCTTATCCATTTACGTTTCCAGTCTACATAATTTTGGCTTTCGAGTTTATTTTCTTTAAGGATCGCAGACAAAATATTGAATGACATAATGAAGATTTGGCAAATAAACTTATTATCACATACTTATGCTCAATACATAATCACAAATAACCACAAAACAATTATGTATCTTGCAACTGTAAAATCGAAAACATGTACCCTCCATAAGAGGTCAATAATCATTCACAACTTTAACATTTTTACTGGTCACAACATCGACGAATAGTCTAGAGACCACATAATGACATGGCCGCCTAATGTTGCTTAAGCACAACCATCAGATTTCGCATTACAAAATTTTATTTCTACAACACTCTCCCATAACAATGTTCATGTGCTGATAATAAAATCAAACTATCTTATAAATTCTGTTTGAACATCTGAAACATGCAATTTCTTAGGATTATTGTCCCCACATAATGGGTGGCGATAATATTATAAATCACTTTCTAGTCCATACTATTTATTATTGAGAAGTCTGTCCCTATGAACTTGCTATTTCGTAGGATTATTGTCCCCACATAATGGGTGGCAATAATATTAGAAATTAGCTTAATAAATTGACAAACCAATCGATGGAGACCATATACAACGCATTGTTGTAATTATCGCTTAGATATTTTATATGGTTTTTGCATAATTATCATAAAAGCAGATAATACACTTAAAATAGATAAACACCAAATAAACAGATAATTCCATTTAATGCATGACATTTAAATACACTGGATAATTAACGACAATTATTTAATCTAGTTAAGGGAGATTCAATTAAATAATTAAGTTTTATCTTGGATAATAATTATCAAAATACATTTAGGATTTATCAAGATAGAGTTAACTATCTAAATCTATTTTGGATTATTTTAGATTTTATTTCCATAAAATCAAATCCTACAATTCAAGATAACGTTGATCTAGGATTATCATTATTTAAATCGTATTAGGATATTACTAGATAGAAACAATTCCATCATAATCCATAAGATAAAAATAAAATCCTATCAACCAAGATTTATACAAATCTTAATTCTATTTAGAATAGACATCCAGAATATATCAAACATTACTTAGGATTTCTCAGATAAATAAATTTATCTAAATCCAATTAAATAAGGATTTTCTTATATATCATTAACATCCTAATCTATCTAGGTTATAAATCCAAAAGATAAGAATAACTTGGATTAATAATTATTTTAATCCATCTAGAATTTGTTTTATATAATTAAATCTATTCAAATCCATAGGATAAAAATAAAATAATATAAATATTATTAAAATCTATCTAGGATGATTAAATCCATATAAATCTATAAGCTAAGAATAAAATATTATATTATGACTACCCAAATCCATCTAAAATTTATCTATGAATAAATTCATTTAAATTCATAGGATGAGAATAAAGTATTATATTATTATTATCCAAATCCATCTAGAATTCATATATGAATAAATTCATATAAATTCATAGGATAAGAATAAAATAATATTATCATTATCTAAATCCAACTAGGTTTCGTCTAGAAATAAATCCATATAAATCCATAGGATGTGGATAAAAACTAGATTAACATTTTCCAAATATAACTAGGATTCATCTAGAATTAAAATCCATATAAATCCATAAAATAAGAAAATAACCTAATTAATCCATGATTTAATTCATAATTAAATCTTATATAATATATAAAATCCACAGAAGATATATTCAAATATTAATTCTAAATTAATCTTGAATTATTTCCAAAAATGAATCCAAGAATTTGGAAACCCTAATCAAATTTGGAAAGCGAACTCACGAGGCGAGGCAAAGCGACGTCGCGCATAGGGAAACCCTAATCTTGCGCCGTCGTACTCCCACTGAACCGCAGCCGCTGCCTCTCGTCACCGCCATTACTTGCTTCGCACACCACTGGACAAGACCGCCCAGCCGCTGCCACTACACCACCGCAAACTGCTCGCACGCTTGGCCAGTTCGCGGAACTGCCCAGCGCTGGTGTCTCGCCCAGCCTACCTCACGACGCCGCTGCTGCCTTGCAGTCGCCGGAGGTCGGACTGCTGCTGCTGTCCGTTAAACACTCCACCAATTTGCGATGCAATTCTCAATTCCCATCATTTACTTGACGTAAAGCATTCGTTAATCAAAACATACATCATAATTAATGATTCAAATCACATAATCATTACGGTTAAAAACAAGACTTTGTAGTGTTCACCCATTAACTAAAACTGATTTTTTGGAATTGTTGCTATCGCACAAACTGGCGGAGAATTCCAACGCCGAAGCTCGATCGCATTCTTCATTCTTGTGTTCGAACAGTTAATAACAAACACAAACGCACAACTAAGAAAAACTTGCATTTAAGCAATTCACATATCATGAAATTAATCCACATAATCAGATCCAAAAATTGGCTCCGATACCAATTTTTGGGGTTTGGTGCCCCTTGCACAACGGAAGACTTGTACAAAACAAATAAATCAGATAAGGATCTATTTGACCAATTATGCGATTAATCAATTAACATGTTAAACAGATAATTGCATGCTAGAACGCAAATAATTCATGCTCAAAGAATATAAATCCTAAACATGAATACTACGGTTTAGAGTTACCGATTTGATTCTCCAAAGAATCATTGATTGCTTGCGCCTTCTCCACGATGATCTTCAATACTAGACCATGGATCTTCTGACTGGTTCCGGAACTGTATCTCAATATCAGGGTGGGCTGATCTTATCAAAATACTAGGACTCGAATAAAGAAGACAGAAAAATTCCTCACGGAGGAGGAGCTGAAAATCTCACGGAGGAGAAAAATCATGAAAAATTCGTACCCTACTCCTTTTAGCAGTGGACGAAATTTTTCATAAAAATTAAAGTCGCTTTTCTATCTCCTTTATTCTCCTATTTATAATAAGTTCATATTTGGTCCAATCAGGGATCTATGGAAGGTTTTGTATATGGCCTCCCCCAATTAGCTTTTTACTAATTAAATTGAACCCACAATTTAATACAAGCTTATATTGGAATATTATGAGCAGCCACTATAGAAGTAATATTGCACTGCTCATCCAAATTCGAAATTATAAGTAATCCGGGCTTCCTTGTTTAAATGATTATTTCTCGCGCTTAAGATAAAAATGTCCATTAATTAATTAATGTTGCTATGGACTTAATTAATTAACATCTTATTAATTCCAAGAGTGGACTTAGCAAAAAAACACTTATTTATTATTCATGGAATAATTAAATTCCAACTGGCCAGTTTCTGAATAATAAAAACTTGTTCGAGCTCCTCTTGGGGACATTATCAAACCAGACTCACCAGGCGCGCGATTCATCATAATAACAATCCTAGCACCGCTAGACATTACTCACCACTACCTAATATATTACGATTATTGGGTTGCGAAAAACCCGCACCATTTGATAAGTCAAAGTAGTGCATAATCAATATCGTATGCTCAATGCTAACGTATGTTGATTAAGAAACAGTTGTTTATCAAGACCTATTCTTCCAGTAGATAGCATGAAGACATGTCTTGCTGTTAGATCCGTTCAGTGCTATACCACACCAATGTCATCTTATTTTAGTAAGGCTTAGAAATAATCGGACTGACATTGCAACCTTTATCGATAGGTAGCCAAAGCCTATCTAGGTTGTGAAATTCTTCTTTCTCTTTTGCGAAGCATTGCATAGATTTGACTGTAGTTGCCTTAAAGTGGACGACGCACACAACCAGTCTACTAAGCATAACACTTAGACTTTGTTTACTTCTTATGCATTTAAATGTTCGTAAAACATCTTATAAATGCACAAGCAAACACAATGTAATAATGATGGTGATTCTATTCATGCGTAACTGCTCGAATAATGCCAAATCGGGTTAAAAGTGGATTGTAGAGTTTTTCGTATATAAGCAAGATTCTATTCGTGCTCATTCGTGCTCGAAACATGCTTTTCAGTATAACAAACCTAACAGATAGCATCAAAAGTAAACTGAAAACTAACAACGAAAACATGAAATTGTTTCATCGCTCCTTCTCGAAGCGGAATATCAGAACCAAAAGCTAAAAACGCAGAAAACTAACACCAAACCACGACTAAACTAAATTAAAACAGGACCAAGTGTGTGTGCAATGGAAATCTGGAAATTGAAGTAAAATGAGCTCCGATTTCAGCCCTAGAAGAGAGCTGAATTCCTAAAGATATTCTAAGAATGTATATGAGACCTCCAGACTGAGAGCTCTCCAAAAAGTTCTCGTGTTGGGCATTCCTTTAAATAGAGAGGCGTATGGCTCTGATCCCTAGAGTACCATCCTCTCCGAAATGTCATTCATGCCCTTCACTTTTGTGGTCCCATGCGGAAACTCCTGCTAGCTCCATTTAATTCTGACTTGATCAACTCAATGCCGCAGTTTTTGACTTCTTTCCTTGATCCGTTCATCCGCCCAACCGATCCGTTCATTTGCTGAATATGGCGGATTTTTATACACACCTAGCTCAAAATTAGATGTTAGATCACAGATTTGAGTAAAGTTTTACCTCAGAGCACATGCATGAAACGAGCCTCATTAGTCTCTCAAGTCAAGTAGTTAACTTAACCCACCCCTAGAAAGCGTGGCCGCAGCCATTCCTATTTCGTGTCTAACACCAAATGTAAAACACATCATCTCTATGGGATCGATCATTACTTCCCTATACTAGTTAATAGTATTGTGGGTTAAGGTTTTGAAGAAACGCTTCTGAACTCTTCTATTCATCTCACTCAAGGAAGATTAAGTCAAGTTGATCAGTCTGAATCTACACCGGAGCCACTCACCTGTGTTCACAGGTAGAAGATGTACACTTGGCCAGTCGGATCAGTTTGACAATCCAACTTAAGCACTCCACAACGATAAACATAAGATGAGAACGATGCAAGAGCAGAGTACAAGAAGCGAGCACTTTCAAATGGCGCCCTTGTCGGGGATGATGTCGTTTATCCTACATTTGTTGTAAGACACTTTGGTGTAAATATTGTTAATATCTTCTGTTTCTTTCTTTTGATCGCAGTTGAGAGACAACTCAGGGCAACAACAGTGATGAATCAATGTCCTTATCTATGTGGATCAAGCATTTTCCCTGCCGGGGTGAACCAAGGGGACAACTGGAGCAAGAGAATACATAGATGGGAGAAAAGTCTCATGTTTTTTTAAGGAATTTTAGTTTAAATTTTGTAAATAAACTTTTTGTTGTTTTCTGTTTTCCCCAGTTCGAAGGCACCGAGTCCAGGAGGCAAACAGAGGAAGAAGAGGGAGTGAAGCCAAACATTGTCCAAGACGAATCACCTCTCCCTCCATCAATCCACTTGGATGCCAACAGTAAAGAAAGTGAGGACATCATCTTTGTGAGTCTGCTTGAGTCAATAACCACCCCAGACAAGGAGGAGACCACCATGGTTTGTGACCAGGAAGATGATCTAGAGATAGGTTCACTCTATGCCCGTGCGAAGGAAGAACCAACATCAACCATCACCGCCACTCAGGGGCAGGAAGCGGTGTATGTGAAACTAGAAGTATTTGCCATCTTACCTACCTTTTTGGGAGCTAGTGATGACAGCCCAATTGAATTCCTCCATTAGTTCGACAAAATTTGCAGGGTGCAGAAAAGGCCAAAAGGGTCAAGTGAGGAGTATTTCAAGCTGAGAGCTATTCCCCTTTCGTTGAAGGGAGATGCAGAGACTTGGTTTAGAGGATTGGAACCCAACAGCATCAAGACGTGGTCAGATTTCATAGGAGAGTTCCTGAACCAATTCTTTTCAGCAGCAAAAACAAATGCACTCCGAAGGGAAATCAGAGAAGCAACCCAAGAGTATGGTGAGAGCTTGAGCAAATATTGGCATAGATACAAAGGTCTTCTGGATGCTTGCCCAAATCACAACCTGATGGAAGTAGAGGTCTACTCAAGGTTCTACGAAGGGATGGACGCAAAGTGCAAGGACCTAGTGAGCTCATCGAGCGGGGGAAGTTTCTACAAACTAAGGTTGAGTAAGGCTAAGATTGTCATGGAAAGGCTTCTAAACACAAAATGAGAGTACGATGATACATCGATTACCCCATCGCAAGGGAATATGATGAGTACTCCCACGAAAAGTATTGATAATCTGCTGAAAAGCCGGATTGACAAGCTAGAGGAAACACTCCAGTCAATGATTGAGTCTAGCAAACCGCATGCTCTTCCAATCCAAACCCACATCCAGATTGATCAGGAGAGTCATCGCCAGAATACGGGTGACTCATTCGCTGTCTGGAACCGAGTAAATGATTCCCAATGATAATAGTTTCAGAATCTCCATCAAAACCTCCTCACGCATGTTCGGATTTAACTTCCTCTGTGGGTCCCGATGAGCTTTGGCTCCCTCTTCCAGTCTGATATGATGCATGCAAACATCTGGACTTATTCCCACTAGATCCATCAGGCTCCATCCTATTGCTTTTTTATTTTTACTCAGCACAGCCAGTAGCTTCTCCTCTTGCTCCCTTGTCAGCTTGCTATTGATAATCATTGGAAGTGAATCTTCTTCTCCTATGTAGACATACTTCAAATTTGATAGGAGTTTCTTCAAATTGACTTGTAGCGGTAGCACATCTGAGTGTAGAGGATTTTTTCCTTGGTCATTCTCTTCTGGACCTTCTTGATCCGTACCACCTTCCATACTAATTGGTATCTGAGCCCTCGTGGCTCAAGCAAATTCCGGTTTCAGGAAAAATTCTTTTATAGCCTCTTCAATCTCCCTGTCGCTTAACCCTTGGTTGCTAATCAAATCACACCATGCAGCGGCTTCCTTGTCTGCTTGCCCATACGTCTCCTGGTCGTGAAGTCTTTCCTGCATTAACTCAATCTCAAGATATTCTTGGACTAGGGGGTCAATTACATCTATAGGTTTCTTCATGGCCTCATCGATATTGAAAGTAAACTTTTTGCCATGGAAATCTATGCAAATTGTCCCCTCAGCCATATCAACAATGGTTTTTGCAGTTCTTAAGAAAGGTTTTCCCAAGGTATGCCGCTAGACTCCCTAATCTCTGGCTCACTCATGCGTATCACATAAAAATCAGCTGGATACAAGAAATCATGTACTTTAACTAACACATTCTCTAGCACACCTCAGTATTAATACATGACCTATCAGCCAGTTGGATCAACACCC
The DNA here is from genome assembly GCF_004379255.2 of Salvia splendens. NCBI lineage: Eukaryota > Viridiplantae > Streptophyta > Magnoliopsida > Lamiales > Lamiaceae > Salvia > Salvia splendens. Next base: position 23,122,581 of record NC_056032.1, on the reverse strand, counting down.
TAGTATTTGATAACTTCACCCATTTCAACCTGTTATAGATTGACAATGGCATGACATTTATGGATGCTCCTAGATCGCACATAGCATGCTCAATTTTAACATTCTCAATGGTGATGGGTAAAGTAAACATACCTGGGTGAGCTCTCTTCGGTTGCAGCTTCTCCTGAACAATGGTTGACTTTATATCTTCTACCATAATTTTTCCATCCTACTTTGTGTTCCCTGCTATGAACTCCTTTATAAATTTACCGAGTGGGGGTAGCTTCACAGCTTGGAGGAATGGTATGGTCACGTCGAGCTTCCCAAATATGGACAGGTAGTCCACAGGGTCCTTCTCCTTTCTCTTCCTCACAAATCGGTAGGGGAGTGGTTTCTCCCCCTTAGTCACTTCATTTTTCTCCTTGGTGATCTTTTCGGAGTTCTTTTGCGCCATTCCGGCTGGGGGATCGGTAACTACTTTAGGTTTTCCGTGACCACTCTCCCTGGGCAGTGGGTCTTCCCTTGCTTTCGTTTCTCTTGGTTCCTTCTGTCTTCCCTTTGATTTACCATTGCTGGATTGCTCTAGGCCACTTCCTTGAGTCGGATGCTCTCTCAAACCTTATGTCTCAATAGACCTTCCTAACAACCTTTTCCCTTCGGTCTCCTTATATGATGTACCAGACCACAGCGTAATCCTATTCACATTTGTCTTTTCAGGTATATGCACGTAGACGACAACCTTCCCCAATTTCCTTTGATCTCACTCATCGAATTAGCCAGCTGGGACAATTGCTTTTCATCATATCCATGTTAGCCTTGTGTTTCTTCTGGGCACTTTGCATCCCCTGCACCACTTCGTTATTGGATTGCAGCTCGCTCCTCATGTTTTGTTGCGAGGCAAGCATTTCTCCCATCATGTCCTCTATGGACCTTCTGTTCCCATGTGGGTTTTGGAATTGGTTAGGGTTTTGTTTGTGGTGAGGGTTGTACTAGGCTTTAGGATTTTGCTGGTAATTTTAGATGTTAGAGTGATAAGAGTTGTTGGGTTGATTCTGGTGGGTTGGGTACTGGTTGTACTGGTTGGATTGATGCTGCTGGTCTTGGCTAGAACTTGGCTAACCTTGGAAGGGTTGGGAGTTTTGATTAGGGATGTTCAGGTAGTTTCTCTGGTGGGGTGGTACATAGGTGGAACCTTGATTTGGATTGTGGGGGTTTTGGTTCTAATGTTGGCCTTTGGCTTGGTTTTTATTTTGTTGGTTTCTTCTTGACCAGTTAGGATGAGCTTCTGGGTTCAGGAGGCCACGGTTGGTATTTTTGGGGGGTTATACCTGTTTTGGCTTTGGTTTTGGTTCCCATCTCCCCATCTAAAGTTCGGGTGATCCCTCCATGGTGCATCTCTCTGCCTCCCAGAGTTCCAACTCCCATTAGGATTCCAATGCCTGACCGCGTTAACTTGTGCCATACATTCCAAATCCTCCGGTTGTTCATAATTAGGGCTCTGATTTCTTGGTTCAGCAACCTGTTTGTTCTCAGCTCGGGAAGGTGGTGCATTCTTCTCTATCGTTGTCAATAACGCCTTCTCTAACATATCCATCTGCATTTCCAATTTATCCTCTTTTTCGGCTGCCGAGGCACTTGCAACTCCCCTTCTCATATGGGACTCTCGTGGGTTATCACTGACATGTAGGTGGGGGAATCCTCCTCCGCTTGACGAATTTGTAAAAGTTGTTGTAAATTTCTACCTCCGACATGTGATGGTTGGGACGCGCGTCTGAGAGACTCATGTATCTTTCCCAATATTCACTCAGGGACTCATCGTAATCTTGCGTGACCCCTAAGATCTCTTTCTTGAGTGCACTTGTCTTTGTAGATGGAAAGAACTGGTCCAAAAATGCTAGCTTGAAATCTACCCACGTCCTGATGGAGTTTGGTGGTAGTCTCATAAACCACGTGTTTGCCTCCCCTTTAAAGACAAAGGGAAGAGCCTTCAGCCTATAATCATCTTAACTCGACCCTGCTGGTTGCTTATGTGCCTTGCAAATCTTGCAGAATTCATGTAGAAACTCGTAGTGGCCCTCATAACTCTTCCTATGGAACGAGGGTAACACACTTATAACATGTGGCTTCACATCACACACGGCTTGCCCTGCTGTAATGACAATGGCATGTGGACGCTCGCCATCGGAATGAGTATTCAACGACCCGATTTCAGGGTCATCCTCTACAATCTCGGCCATAGTAGCTGTGTTATCTTCTAGCTTTATCGGTGATTCAGGTTCCTGCTCCTCTGGTGTTGCCTTATCCTCGTGTCGTGCCTAGGTCAGCCAATGCGGTCGACAGGCCAGAAAGGGTAGTGACCAGTATAGTTCCCGCGGGAGTATCCTCGGTATCCAATGCTCAAAAGTTGAACTCCTTCTCATAAACTGAAAAAAAAACAAAAAAAAACTATTAATAATATATACACCAAATTGGCATGAAACAATCATATATAAACACGCCATCCATCCCCGGCAACGGCGCCATTTGAAAGAGCAGGTTTCATAGACCAGGGTCGTGTTAATCAACTGATCAGGAGGAAATCCAGACCTAGTCGTGTCGTCGGCACGAAGACCTAAAAACCTGTTATCAAGACCTCAACTCACTTCTACTGGCTAGTATAATGGAGTAAAGGGTCGAATCCCACAGAGATGGATGCGTGTGAAGTATGATTGAGATGACATTTCGGAAGGTTGGTTTGTTACCACGCTTTGGGTTGAGTTTACCTAAACACGAAACGGAAATGGGACCTATACTATCCTGACTAATAGACTACTAACATATCGGCATGTGGCTGTGTACGAAAATATATGGATTGAACGATCCTGGTGCATGTTAAAAGTGAAAGATTACTATAAATGGCTAAACAAGGTGACATAGAATATTGGTGGGTACTGGGCTGCTAACTGCCAGATTTGCTGGAAAAGCTGGAAAAGTGAAATGACAAAAGGTAAAAGGTGGCTAAAAGCATAAAGTGGTCCCAAAATTCAGATAGAGACATTGTCTTCCTCACCAAGAAATGCACAAACACAGAAGATCACTAACTCCATTAACGACTTAAGCAAATTTTGTAACAAACTCGAAATCGAAATTAAATTCAAAATTAAACGATCAAGAGTGCAATTCCTAATTTACGCTTACTGACTAACATGCAAGGTGGCAAAAAACAAACAAAAACGATTTCCATGCATTTTCGAGAAACATTAGACCAATTAAAACTTGTAAACACTCGAGGAAAGATTAGATCTAACAGAGTTGAGCAGATTTTTAAGCATTTAACAACATGAATCAACGTTAAACTACTAGATCTAGCAAACTAGGCAGAAAAGAAATCATCAGAAGTAAGAAGACGAAAAGAAATCATTAGCAATTTCATTACGACTAGATCCCAAATGTAGCAGATTCAAAACAAGGTAACAACTTCGAAAAGCAAAATAACTTCAATATAACAAGAGGTTCACTACGGAATCCTAAACATAAAGAAAATAGAGATTGTTTGCCCCTCGGGCGATGTAACAATGAATTCTTTTAACTACGACAACTGATTAGAACGGCACTCATCCCCGGCAAGGTACCAGAGTCTTCAGGAGATTTAAACTAAGGGCGAGGAACGAGAAGTAGTGGAGCTAGCCCCCATATGTGGAACGAATTTCTCAAAAGTCTCTTTTTTTTTCTTCAAGTGACCTTCTATTTATAGGGTGGCTTGCCCTGATTCTTAGGGTTGCCTCTTGATGTGAAATGTCGCTTTTGCCCTTTTGAATAGTTTGTCTTTTCTAACAGTCCTTTCTTCTCCATCTCGAGCCCTGCGGCATGCATCCTGACCAGTATTGCACCCTTCCAGTGCTCTTTTCACCTGAAACACTTCCGCACCTTTCTTCTTGACTTGTACCCTAGCCTGCACACTTTAGCGGTATTCTTGCACAAAATATACGATTGAGCTCATCATACTGACTAGTAACCGAGGCTTAGAATATGACTTATCACAGATCCAACCACAAGGCCAGATGTAGTGCTAGACTTCGCAAAGCAACCAAATGAGTTTCTTCTACTAGGGAAACCACTGGTCAAACACTCATCAAACTGAAGAGAATGATTGGAGAAGACGATCGGAGAAAGAGAGAGACAATGAAGTTTCTAGAGAGAAGGAAGAGCATCACACAGATGAGGGAGAGGGAGAGATAGAAACTGAATGAAGAGAACTGACGAGTCAGGGATCAAATTATCCCACTCGTGACAAACACACCTCAATCTGAAGGCCAGCAATCAGGATCCGCATTGAGTGCCAGGTGGCGGTCATCGGTAGTATTAGGTAAGTGGAGCGTGTAGTTGGGCCGAAAAGGATTTGGGCCAGCTCTAAAACCAGCAGGCTTAACAAATAATTTAGCCCAATGTTCAATGTGGTCCATTATTCAATAATATTTTTTGTACTTTTACATAAGTTGTTGTAACTATTATAAATACCAAACACTAATCGTCTTTTTTTTAACTATGTAGATTCCACTATTTTTTTCTCTCCCAAATTTTTAAGCTTTGATGTACATGTTGTTACCTAACATAATCGTCTTTTTTTTAACTACGTAGATTCCACTATTTTTTTCTCTCCCAAAATTTTAAGCTTTGATGTACATGTTGTTACCTATGTATATCATTTTCATTATGTTTTTAGCTTTATTTCGTACATGTGTTTTTTAAAATTTAGTTACAATATTGGTTAGTAAGCTTTGATGTACATGTTGTTACCTATGTATATCATTTTCATTATGTTTTTTAGCTTTATTTCGTACATGTGTTTTTTAAAATTTAGTACAATATTTGTTAGTGCGACTCTGTTGGCAGGTTGATGGAATCTGGTGATGACAAAGCTTGTGTTTCATGGAAAATTTCAGAATAGTAGAAACATACTTCAACAATTTGAGAAACCACTTTTGTCTTTGAAAATTTGAAATTGAATAAGTAAAGGAACTGGACTGGAAATCAGTGACATGGGCTTGAGACAACTAGGCCAACTCGTCGGCGGCTTGGGATGAAGACACGGTCACGGATGGTGGCAGGGAACGATGGCTGCTTGAACTGGTGGCTCAGCGACAACGTCAAGGCAACAACTTCGGCAGCGTCGTTGCGCTGGCTATCAACACTCAAACAACCACGAAACCAAGTAGGGTGAGAGCATCTCTAAGGGAGAGGGTAAATGAACATGTAAAGTGAAATAACTACTCCCTCCGTCCCACTCAAGATGTCTACCTTTTCTTTTTAGTTTGTCTCACTCAAGATGTTCACTTTTTATATTTGATAATAGATTTCTCTCCTCTCTCCCCTTTAAAATATTGAACTATTTTTTTCTGTCTATTTACTCCATCCAAACTCCTCCAAAATCCCGTATCACTCAAGAATGTGGACATTTTGAGTGGAATGAAGGGAATACCATATTTACTTCTTCTTTATAAAATTTAATGCACAAATGGAAAGGGTATTTAACAAGTATTATATCTTCTTTTATTTTGAAAAGTATTTTGGTTTGCCTTTTTAATTTACTTCTTTCTCAATTTCCTTTTAAAAAAGGTATAGTTACCTTTCTAATAAGATAAATGAGAACTACAGCTTCTCAATTTACCATTTCTCTTTGGGGATGCTATGACAGAAGAGGAGGTTTTTGTGGAGAAGTAGACGTGAAGACATTGCAGAAGTTTATGATATTTTACAAATCATGTTTACATATTCGTTGTGGAAGATACATACCTTGGTTATTTATGTGTGGTTGTGGAAGAAATAATAGTTTCATTAATTTTGATTTGAAGAAGAAATGTACAGAAGATATAATTCTGGGAAAAAGATGACAGTAGGGAAGTAGATGCTATGGTAGGCGTTAGGTATATATCAGGTCTAATTAAGTTACAACTATGAACTATATGGGCTTAAATATTTAATGAGTCTATCAACCTCATTTGGGCGATGATTCGTATTTCATTATGTTGATGATTTAGCATTAATTTATTCACTGATTTAATTAAAAACCGATTTAGTTAGTTAAATATAAAAATTTCTACTTTTTATTTTCATAGAATCTCTTAATACATAAATATTACTTCATCTTTTTTATAAAAATAAAAAAATTTGGGATGATATAAGTTTTAATACATAATAGATACTTCATCTTTTCTACTTCACGGTGCCGTGTTTCGTTCCGGAGGAACGAAACCGCGGAGACACGCGTTGCAGCTGCCCATTCCGTGGCCATGCCGTGCCTATGGCGCGCCGTGTGTCGTAGCCGCGAGACGCGGCACGACACGTCTCGCCACGCGCCGAGGCGACGTGGCGATCTCCCAGCGCATGCGTGACGCCCACTCGCTGCCCCGCGAGTGGGTTAATTTTTTTAAAAAAATTTTAAACATTTTTAAAAAAAAATTTATTTTATTTTTTGCAACGGTAATGTTACCGTTTTTTTATCCGTTTTTTAATTTTTTTTAATTTATTTACTCTATTAATACTCCTATTTCATACTCATTTCACTCACAAACACACATCTATTCCTCTCAAATCCTCTCTATTTCCACCCCAATTTTCATCTAAAATCAACTCTGTTTTTCTTCTCCTAAATTTAATCAAACTAATGGATCCTTTTAAACAAATGCATCAAATAATGGAACAATCACGGATGAAATTATTAAATTGTGTACTTTTATTTTTTAGGAAATTATTAAATTATGTTTTTTTTATGAATTTTATGTTGTAAGTTTATTTTATTTAATGAAGTGTGTTTGTTTTAATTGAATTGGGTTGGAAATAAAAATAAAAAATGAAATTGAATGAATAGTAATTTAAGGAACGGTTAAGGAACGAATAAGAAACGGAGGGTTGCAGGTTCCGTTGCTTAGTTAAGGAATGAAGTAAAAAAGTACAGTGGGACCGCAAATAGTAGTTTAAGGAACGGTGGGGAAACAGCGTTGTAGATGGCCTTATGCATCCAAAGGGTGATAATAAGAGCATCCACGTGTTGGTATCAAAATCCAGCCACAAATCTATTTTTCAACTGTTGCGTCTGCTTTTTTTAATTCTAACCCTAAAAAGCTAAAATGCAGCCAACCCTAAATTCAGCCTCTGACTTTTAACATAATTCTAGTTATTTAAATAATTGAATCTTAATTGAAAGCTACGTTATATGAAATTAAAAAATAAATATCCATAAAAAATGCAATAATTTAAATATCAAATAATTTATAAAAAAATCACGAAAAATCTATGTTATATCGAAAATTTTTAAACAAATTAGAAATATGAGTATATAAGTTTTTCTGGTAAAAATGGATAGAAAAAGGGGTATTTATATATGAAATTGAGATATATATAAATAAACCGAGATATTTAAAATAATTTAAAAATAAAAGAAAATTGAAAAAAAAGGAGAAGTGTGATTGCTGCAATGCAGCCACGAGACAAAGATGTAGACTCATCGCTGGGCCGCCGCAGCAGAGAAGGAACTGCAATGCAGCCCCGGTTGGGCGACCGCCCCCGAAAGGGTTGCATTGTGGATGCTCTAACCAATTCTTGTACAAGTACCCTACTAATTTAAACTTTTTAACTCCTAGATGTCCATTATTAATGTACCTAGAAATCCAAATAAATATCTCATCATAGTCTATTTTTAGTGTTACATCTTTCCTAGTAGTGACTCACTCAATGCATAAAAAATAGTCTTATTTTTTCATTTTTCGTCCATTCATCAAAACTAGTTTCTTACAAAAAAAATAAAAATTTAATATCAAATTATCACTCACTTTTATCCATCTTCTACTTTAATACTCCCTAGTCCCTCGTCTCACTCAAGATGTTCACATTTCCTTTTTAGGTTATCTTAGTCAAGATGTTAATTTTTTATATTTTTAAATAAGTCCATCTTTCTTCTATACTCATTAATATATTCAATCATCTTTTTGCTCTATTTTATCATATATAAGTATTCTATCTAAAATCTCATATCATTCAAGAAATTTATAGAGAAATTAACATTTTGACATTCTAATCTCAATTTTACCTACTTTATAGTATCATTTAATGCTTTACCAAATTTATAGGAGTAGTTTTTAAATTTTGGTATTATTTTTGGTTGACTAAGAGAGTAATATATTTCTGTATTAAAAAATGGAAAATATTTACAAATTAGAATAAATGTAAAAAATAAAATGAGAACAGAACAGGCAGGCAATGATGATGTTGGCGTCATAAAACCCATGCCATAGAGAATCCTCGTAAAAACCACCACTACACAAACAAACTATTTCAAACTGAGATCTAAAAATTTTCAAAATGGCTGGCGTTGAATTGCTACCCAGGGAGTACGGATACGTAGTTCTTGTTCTGGTTTTCTATTGTTTCATTAATTTCTGGATGACTGCTCAAGTCGGCAGAGCCCGCAAGAAGTAAATTTTTTATTTTCTTACAGAAATTCGGTTTGTGAAGTCGAGATTTTGGGGTGTGAATTGTTGTGTGATGCAGGTATAATGTATCTTATCCGACTCTGTATGCGAGTGAAGCTGATAATAAGGATGCCAAACTCTTCAATTGTATCCAGGTACTTCTCTGTGTGTGTGTGTGTAAATGTGTTTTTTTCCTGGTTCTGCATTGGACACTTGGTGAATCGCATAACTTTTGGAATTTAATGCGAAATTCATAACATATGAGATGGATAAAAAGAAAAAGGAGTGATTGAAATATTGTTAATTATCCGAAATAAATGGAAGTGATTGGAGACTATTGTTTGGGGATGGAGGGAGTATAACTTTGTTCCTTTTCGAGGAATGTACTAGTTAATTAATGCTTATCTGTTTCGTTGTAATTTTTTGAGAGTTTGAAATTATCTTATTTCAATTCTTATCATGGTAAATGCTCTAGCTTAGGAACTTTGGGGACGATAGATAAAACTGAAAAGTGATTGGAGTATTGTTAGTTATCCGAAATAGAAGTTGACTAATTTTATGGGACTGACAAAAAATGGATGTGATTGGAGACTATTGTATGGACATGGAGGGAGAAGAATAACTTTGTTCCTTTTCAAGTAACGTAGTTAGTTAATGCTTATCTGTTTCGTTGTATTCTTTTGATAGTTTGAAATGATCTTATTTCAATTCTTTTGGATAGTTTTTGGGTTTTTTTTACAGAAGCAGGTTTGGGAAATAAATTAGAAAAAACAGGAGAATGAAGTTGGATCAGAATAACAAAACTGTTCTTGTTTAAGGAAGAAAGACTTTTTTCGTTTTAATGTAAATTGAAATGGTGGTGCAATGGTCTAGGCATTGTTTTAAGTGTGTTTGTATGTGCAGAGGGGGCACCAGAATTCACTGGAAATGCTGCCCGTGTTCTTGATGTTGATGATTCTGGGAGGAATCAGGCACCCTGTGATTGCTGCATCACTGGGAGTTGTTTACTGCATCTCTCGAATTTTCTACTTTGACGGCTACTCCACTGGTGATCCTCAGAAACGCCTGTCCATCGGGTAAATAATCAATCCCCTTCCACACATCATCACAATATGAATAAGAAACAAAAACACATAATAAACGAACATCATTCTTTACGCATTCATTAGGCCGTTTTCTGTGAGAAATTGTTATACTAACTATTTTGGTAATGCAGGAGATATGGTTTCTTGGCCTTATTTGGGCTGATCATTTGCACAATTTCATGTGGAGTTGGTATGCTTACTGCTTGATGAAAAGGATGTGCTTTGGAATCTTGTGTTATTTAGTTGGTGGTAGTTGCCATGCTTCTCTCCACTTATCAACCATAACCCAATATCATTACTGGATTTTGGCCAATTCTCTACACCTTGACTTGATTTAATGAATACAGCTTCTATAAATTTGATTAGGATGGGAGATTGGGATCACACAGATTAGTTCTATTTCAAGGAGCTCTTTAAATTTAGATTTGAATTTCAACAAATCTAATTGCTTCTTCTAAATAACTACTCTTTCTGACCCAAATTCACATTCTATCTTATTAAATACTAGTACTAAAATTTACTATTCTCTCAATCTCATTAAAGATTACTCGTTTGTCTCGACCCATTACTAAAATTAGTAATACCTTTATCTCTATTTTATTCCATTTCTCTTACTTTCTTCTCTCCACTTAACACACAAAACAAAGATACATAAAATTATGTGCCGTCTCAGGGAAAGGGTCATCTTCCTTGGGACGGAGGGAGTAGTATTTAATCTAGGGATAAATGATAACACTACATACATTGTGTACCACGTTTGTGCACATTTAGTGTCGTTTGTTTTATTTTTTACATTTAGTTTGATTCTAAAATATTAAAAATTACTATAGACACTTCTAATTTTACAATTTTCACAAAGATCAAAGCTCGATTTGTTCGTTTTCTCTATAATTAAGTTTGTGTGGAAAAGAATAAATATTTGAAAAAGTTTCGTAATATTAGACGTCAATATCTCTAATTTAAAATTCGGTAAGATGAAAAAAAAAGTAAAGCATAAATAGATTGAACTTCAATTTTTTTTGACAATAATCTATCTTTTCATATTTTAAGAAACATAATTGAAAATCAATGTATTTTTATTTCACAAAGCACATTTTACAGGCATTAAAAATTTGAAGTTCACTTATAAATAAAATATAAACCTGCTTCAGTATTTTTTTGCGTATGAGAGAACTGGAGAAGAGGAGTTTAGAGTTGGTAATAATTATCATCACATTCTATGTTCAAACAAATGATGAATAATTTTCAACATTAATTTGCTGATAACGTTTATCTACAAACCTAGTTATGTAAACCTCAATGTTGGTGACACCATCAGCCTAATTACACATTTCAAACTGTATTCTGGTTTCTCATAATAAGCCATCTTAATACACAATGAAAATGCATCCATTGTTTTTGAACCTCCTTTCTCCATCATGTACTCCTTTTGGGATAAACATATCTTGGCTACGACCAACGCCTATCCAATCACGAGTACGTTTCTCACATACTATAACCGTACATAAACAGCACGTTTCACTCGGCTTCACTTTTGTAGTTAACCATATATAGTGCTGCAATAGTTACCACTGCTCCAGCCAGTTGCACTGGTGAGAAAGTTTCATCGAGATATATGAAACAGCAGTTAAAGCCAAACTAAATCAACGTGCTAATAATATGATGATCGAAAGGAGAACTTTGATAAATGAGTCGGATATTCTTGCGACTTGGTTTTACATACAAGAATAAACAACAGAATCGTGGCTGTGTTAAATTTCTTACCCGAAAAGTGATGCAAACATTGGAGTCAAAAAGGTTAGGGAGCTGAGCTTTGTCAAGCTACCTGAATTGCAATATAAGAGGGCCAGTCAAATTCACTGGTCAATGCATTACAGTATTTAAGAGCCAAAGAAAGACAAGTCCCACAGTTACCTCTTGTAGCATTGTAGAAGTAGACACCGTAGCTGATTGCACTACCAAAAATGGAAGTGTAAAGAAGGGCCAAAACATCACCTGTCGTAAGCTCATGAAAACTTGAGAGTGCAGGATCATGTTTAAGGATGGCGATTGCCATAAGAGGGAGGCCACCGATAACCATGTGCTGTAATTAGTTTGGGACATATTTTCAGAAAAATGCATCACTGCCGGTTGGATGATATAACGCATCATCCTTTCAATAAACAACTAATAGCGAATAACTCCTTCCTGAGGTTCAGACACTGTAGTGATACTTGGTCTTACAAATTCTAGGTATGCCTAGAAGTCTTAGGTCAGAAGTTCGCTGCAATTATATATTTTGGTGACCTCACGCATGCTTGCTAGTTAACAAAAATTTACGGGTAGAGGATATTCCAAGTAAATGTTACTCCCTCCGTCCCATAGTAGATGTCACACTTCCTTTTTAGTTTGTCCGACAAAAGATAGTCACATTTCCATTTTTGGAAAAAGTTCACTCTCACATTAATATAAAAATTATATTTTCTCTCTCCATTTAACACAGAAAACAAAACCTCCTAAAATCTCGTGCCGTCCCACAAGTGTGACATCTTCTATGGGACGGAGGGAGTACTATATACCAGTGTCAAATGCCTCCAACATCAGTTTAAAACTCAATATAACAATGGGTAACAGCTCCATACATCTAACCAATTGTATTAAATATATGGACTAGATGTGTAGTGATGAGAAACTCAAATATTGATTATACAAGTTAGTAAAACTTACCCATCCAGTAGCCATTACAGGATCTGAGTATTTGGAGACCCAACGGACCATCACGGTACCACTGGCCATACTTTGTGCAGCAAGAAACATCCACCATTCCCCACTTCCCCACAGGGAAAAGTTATTAGCATCAAAAGCAAGCGCAGGTACCTGCAGATTACGTGCAGCTTTGAAGATCAGACCACCTGCAATAGTGATTTTGCAGAATTTAGCAGGGAAAGTGATACGGATAATGGAAGAGAGATAGTAGCCCACAAATCTAGTTGAGTGGTTAGTTTGTTCAGCTAACTAATGGAGAAGATATGGGAGAAGAAATAGGCAATCTTGTTAAGTTGTTATTAGTTTTGCTGCATTAAATCATTTATAAGTAGTGAGATTCTTGGCAGATTGGGGGGGGGCGCTTGGAAAGTATCAGTTTAGGACGAGTTATCTCGTAGGCCTCTGCGGAGGATTATCTTGGGCCTCTTCGGAGGATTTCTTTTATCATTTGTTACTTCCATTCTTGTTCATTCCCTTCTATTTTAATAATATCAGCCAAATTGTGAGTTAGATATTCTGTCAAGCTCTTTTCATGCTTGATTAATTGAGTGACAGCCTTTACTCCTATCAATTTGGTGCGGTGAACGATGGTTAATTCCCGGACAGAAGCCACTCTTGCTGTGGTTGGATTGGAGAAGGCTATATTGCAGATGCAAAAGACGACAGATCGAACCAAAGCTTTGAGTTCTCAGATTGAGGATTTCATGTTGGAGTTTCGAGAGTCTTTTGTGTCTCCAACGATGACGTTTCCAAAGTTTGATGGATCTGAGGCTCTTGCCTGGCTTGCACGGGCAAACCAATATTTCCTCATCAACAAGACACCTTTGCATACACGTGTCGACGTAGCCATCAGCGCCATATCCGGACCAGCAATACCATGGTTACAATTGCTCCTCATGCGTTGTTCTTCGTTGTCGTGGGACAAATTCGCGCAAGAGTTGTTGTGCCGTTTTGGTGATTCAGAAGGATGGAAACCCAAGAGTGTTGTTGTTCGCAAGGAGATACCAACTATTACCACGTCAGCAATCCACACTGATATCGATACTAAAGAGATCAATAGCATGCCCCTGCCCTTGCAAGTGCAACTGCCCATTCCACCTCCAGTTTTGGTGCCTCTACCATCTCCTACCAGTCCACTTTCACCAGCAATTCCACCTACACTATCAACGGTGACAGCACCGCTGTTGTCCACCTCCAGCCCTGATATTCTGCAGTGTCAACCTCCTTTCTTGACTCCGCTGCAGCGTTTAGTTTCTGCGGCTACTGCTGACCATACCAAACTCATGGGTTCATCGACTCCACGGACAACAGCCATGATGACAGCACCTCTGTTGTCTGCCAACCCCGATAATTTGCAGATTCAGTTTCCGTTCTCCCTGCTGCGATGTCTAGTTTCCGCTGCCCACAAGTCCACGCCTATGGCAGTTTCCTTTCTGGGGTCTCTATTCTCATCAGCAGGCACCCCATTCTCCTATCTGGATAGGCTGCAACTCCTTCATATAGTTGGCCATCTTCTATGGTTCAATGCTCTGGCTACTACCCGACAGCATGAGTTTGAACCTCCACCGGACAAAGTACTTGGTTTCCATTTTGACCTCCGCCTTGAGGGCAAGGCTGTTTTGAGGGTGAGGCAGTTGATACGGATAATGGAAGAGAGATAGTAGCCCACAAATCTAGTTGAGTGGTTAGTTTGTTCAGCTAACTAATGGAGAAGATATGGGAGAAGAAATAGGCAATCTTGTTAAGTTGTTATTAGTTTTGCTGCATTAAATCATTTATAAATAGTGAGATTCTTGGCAGATTGGGGGGGGGGGGGGGGGGGCGCTTGGAAAGTATCAGTTTAGGACGAGTTATCTCGTAGGCCTCTGCGGAGGATTATCTTGGGCCTCTTCGGAGGATTTCTTTTATCATTTGTTACTTCCATTCTTGTTCATTCCCTTCTATTTTAATAATATCAGCCAAAGTGTGAGTTAGATATTCTGTCAAGCTCTTTTCATGCTTGATTAATTGAGTGACAGCCTTTACTCCTATCAGAAAGGGTGCTGAGGAGCTATGCACGGAAGACTTCTGGTGTCCACACATTTGATTGGTATCCATATTTTCCAGATGATACTTGATAGGTATCCAGATTGAATCATACCAAAATGCAGAACAGCTTACGTTTTCAATGAAATCCACTATGAAAAGGAAACGCTTCTTGCTCATATGACAAGAAATGAGTAGTGTGGATATAATTCACTTGGATATTATTATGCTCTGGATAGCAAAAGTCTAATCTATCATTGACTATAGAATTCATGATTCGGCAGGACTAGATTTTCAGAATAAGGAAGAATAAGTAGCCCGGAATGTAGACACTTTGAAGATGCTTACCTCAAGAAGTAAAAGTCCTATAACACCAAGGACTAGTCCAGCTGCTCCAATGTATCCTATTGATTCTCCAAATAATAAGGATGCAAGAATAGCCACGGTTAGAGGTTGAGAATCAATTATTACCTGCAACACATTGGATAAGACCTTGTTAAATAAATATTAATAGCTTATTCCAAAGACAAAAAAGAATATAGCATCTCTAGTGAATCTTTTCACGGATAACATCTGTAGAGCAAGGTTCTAATATGGCTACAAGTGCACATGTCCTTCCATATGTCAGTACTGACAAGGATATAACAAGTAGCTAGAACCTACCCCTTCAAGGGCTGTTTCGATGAACTTATGAGCTCTTCAAAACAACTTACAAGATGGTTTAGAGCTTACAAGCTGCTTCAGTATGGCCTAGAACAATTTAAGGCATGCCAAAATACAAAGCTAACTGTTTTTCAGAAAATAAGAGGATCCAACTTTTACTAGCAATAAATATTGTGTTGGCAAACCTCTTATATTTAGTTATAACAGTTACAGATTTATAATTACTAACATCTTATAAACTCAACCGTCCTATCACCCCAACAACATCATATTTGAAAAACAAGATCTTAATTCTATCATCATGGAAAGCATACATGAAACATTTTCCAAGGTGATTCATTTAAGCTTCGAGCCATGTGACACCTCCAGAAGGCACTGCCAAAAATAGTAGTCCATTGAAATAGAAAATTTGTACAGATTGAAGAAAATTGGTTTAATGATGATCTATCCAATAACCACATTTTCGTTGAGTAGATTCCATATATCCGACTTAATATGACAATGTGCAACTTAATGAACAATTTCATTATAAGGAAAAGCAAAAACAATCATCCAACTTACACTGCCCAAACCAGCAGTCGTCCCCTCCAATCCTTGAGCGAGAAAACCCAGCTCGCGGTCAGTCAAAGTGAGGATGCAAAAAACACAATCTATGTTTCTGATTTAATGGATACTAAATAGGGACCTGGAAGCAGGAAGCATCAATGGCAGCAAAAGCTGAGATGGAGAACCAAGCATTGAATCCGGAAGGCAAAGCTCTTCCCCTGGAAGCGGCGAAGGCTACCAACAAGAGCCCCGACGGAATTAGCCTAAACGCCGCCACAACGAAGGGCCCCGTTTTAGGGAGAACTTCCTTCATTGCCACCATGGCCGTTCCCCAGAAGAAGAAGGGCGATATCAGAAGCCCCCATTCCAACGCCAATTCAACCAACGCCGACGCTGTATCTCTCGCCTCCCCTCTCACCTGCTCCGATTCTTCACTGATCACGCATTCCACATCCAGCCCGGTGCCTATGCAGTCGATCTCGTTGGACTCGGTTTTGAACTCCGATTCTGTGGCCTTGCTCTTCGCTGAGAAATTGGACGGAGCGATTTGATTAATAGGGTTCCTAATCGATTGCGAGAAGGCATTCCGCCTCTGGAGAGTAATTGTGAAGGTGTTGGGAGTTCTGGCGGCGGCGTAAATGGCGGTGGTGGCGGAGAAGGTAGAGCTACAACAGCAATTCCACGCCATTTTGTGTGATACAGTGAGTTTGTCATGGACATGAAACCTCTTTATTTACATAACGCAGTGTGATTAATATCTATACGGAGGTCCTTCTTTTGTGCTAAGAAAGTAATGGAATTCCAATTTAATGCAGGATAATAGATTCATTCTAATTGAGGGAGTGACGCATAATGGTTGTGTGTCGTTCTTAATGAAACGCACAACCCTTATGCGTCGTTATTTAACGACGCATAAGGATTATGCGTCCCTCAACGACGCATAAGGGTTTGCGTCGATCTTGAACGACGCACAATGGTTATGCGTCGTTAAGGCGGCTTTTAACCTCCTCCAGGCAGACGCAGCTCACAGAACGCACTTTCACACACTTTCATTTCCTCTCTCGGCGATATCCGGCGTTTTCAGGCGATTTCCGGCGATTTCTCCATAAGATCCGGTAATTTGTTTATCAATTTAGCTACACTCATCTTTATTCATGTTTATTGTGCTTTAATTTGTTAGTTTAACCCAATTTATACAAATTAGGGCTTGTAGGAAAAATGTCCTTAATTGTCGTTGTTTTAAATGTTTTTTATGCAGAAATCATGCAAGTATTTGTGAGTTTGTATTGGGGTGGTAGAGTAGTTCAACTACCACATATGGGTATTGGTTATGAACCACCTTGTCCGAGGAGCCCCATCATATTAAATTCAGGTGTTTCCTATTCTGGGTTGGTAGCAATGATCTGTGATGCGATGGGAATAGATATGAACCAACACACAATTGAATTATTATGGAGACAATGTATAGTCTATGGTTCCGGTATGAGTTATACATGTTCTGTGATTTGCAATGATGAAAGTGTAATGTTTATGTTCAACAATGCTCAAAATTCAAGTGGGTGTATTGAATTATTTGTTGAGTATTCACCGGTGAGGAGTGCAGAAATCCCACCAGTTGTTGATTATGGTATTGGAGCATCTGCGAGGTTTGAACAAATGAGTTTTGACTGTGGTATTGGATCATCTGCGAGGTTTGAACAAATGAGTTTTGACTAGCATTATATAACTTCAATGTTACAATTTTGCACAATATATACTAGAATTAGATAACTACAATGTTTGCATTTTTGCACAAGAATATATCTATTTTCTACACTTAGTGTATACAATGTCAAATTGAACCACTAACTTCTACAATTGACCGTACATACATGTGAAACATGCAAATACGCAACAAAACAACACAAATAAGCAACACAATAACAAAAATCGACCATAAATTCTCCAATTTCAGTATAAACCCTAACTTTGTTAAATTAGGGAAAAGCTCCACAAATTAAGCAATAATTGATTAATGTAGCCAAATGGAAGGACAATTTACCGAAATATGTTTAGAGTTTGGTTGAAATATGTCGGAAAACGTCTCCAATCGCCGAAAATCGTCGAGAAATTCGCCTCTTCACGCTGCTCCGCTGCTTCTGTCTGTGAATTGGGAGCTTTCTGCCCTCTTAAGCCCGATTTATAGACGTATAACTATTATGCGGCATTCTTAAACGACGCATATCCCTTATGCGTCATTAATTAACGACGCATAACCTTTATGCGTCGTTTAAAGACGCATAACCATTGTGCGTCGTTTAATAAAGACGCATAACTGTTGTGCGTCGTTCTTTAAAGACGCATAACGGTTGTGCGTTTCATTAATAACGACGCACAACAGTTATGCGTCACTCACTGCGCCGAAATATTTCTAAAGCTCTTCATTAAATTGGAATTCTATTAACACCCATTAACAAAAAAAGAAATTTTCCATATATATGTGGATATGCGTATGCCCACACGATTCATGTTCGGTGATCACCAATCATATCCATCTGAGATCGTTGTTAAATTGAATTGTTCACTCAAATAAATAAATACTAATAAAATATAAAATAAACTTTTTTCTCATTTTTTTATTATTTATGAATCATCGTTGTTTTAATTATTTTTTTTTCTTTTCTCTTATTTTATAAATTATACGTGTATCTTCAATTAGTCTATTTCTATAAGATAGAAAGTATAATTTAATAGTATTATCTCTGTTCCAAAATAAGTGTCACATTTTGTCATTTCGGTTCGTCTCATAATAAGAGTCACATTTCACTTTTACCATAAATGGTAAGTAGACTCCACATTCCACCAACTAATTTAATTCACATTTTATTATGAAACTAATATATATATAAGTGAGACTCATAATCCAGTAACTTACTCAACTCATTTTTCTAACTCGTGCCCACACTAAATGTGACACTTAGGTAGTAAGAATTATGAATAAAATAAATTAATGTAATATGAGTTCCATTAAAATTAAATAAAATAATTGATAGAAATCATGCGCAAGTAAGAAAATAAGATAATTGATAAGGACTATGGGGAATGGGGATATCTTTTTCTTAAACTTCTAAACGTGATACAGAAATTTCAATTGTATATTTAGTTTAACTGAAAATTAAGTGAATTCTATTTAAGATGATACTCCCTCCGTCCCATGCTACTCGCACTTTTCATTTTAGGCCGTAAATTTGGGATTGATTTTTTTGTGTAATTAAAAAAGAATTTTAGGTGTAATGAGACATCACTTAATAAAACAGCTCTTAACTTAAATTAACATATTAATTAAATGTATTAATTCTAACTTAAATTATAAATAGTGTAAGGACTTTGTGACGAGCCGAAAAGTAAACGTGCGAGTAGCACGGGACGGAGGGAGTACATCGTATATTGAATTTGAATGCACACAAATTGTTTCCCAAATATTACGTCACAAGCAAAATCCAAATATTACGTCACAAGCAAAATCCAAGAATTGATTATCGGCAACCCTTTCATCTCATGTTCCAACTATTGTGAATATATTGCAGTTCCATGTTTCCAATGATGTCATAGGTGATTTTCAAAATTTTAATTGAATTAGTTTCACAAATATTAACCAAGACTGCAAATTGATTAATTATAAAAAAGTTATCAAATTAACAAGCATGTTGGCTAGCCCAAAACTAAATGTGTAAGATTAGGTCTGAAAATTTTCTTATCCAATAAAATTTCACCACAATTAACATGCAATTAGAATAAAAGTATAAAACTGATAATAAATCCGATGAACTAATCTAATTGACATGACTAGATACAATTAAGAAATTTCAATAAAATAAATATATTGGTGAAATTGATCTATAATTAAGTTACATAAGAGTACTAGCAATAAATTTTTAACAAATAAGATAACATAGAGCCATATGAAAAGAAAATAAAAGAACACCAAATATAAACAAATACTACTATAAAAATAGTCAAAATCGGGAAATAAGTCGGCCGTTTAATTATTATTATAAGGCATCTTAAAGATGGTAATCGAGAGAGGTAGAGAAAGATTGGGTAGACATTTGATAGTAAAGTGTATAGAGAAATATTCCAATGTTTTTTTTTGTTGTTGTTGTTGTCCTCCAAATGTTCATTACCCTAGTATTTATAGGGTGAATAAGAAAGTTCTAGTACACCAATAAATGGGATTGGAACCATACAACACTTAGGAACTCTACACAATGAATGCGGGCGGCATATTTAATGTGGGCGGCATATTTAATGTGATCTTCTTTTCCAACACTCCCCCTCAAGTTGAGTAACGGTATCCCCGATACTTAACTTGCCAAGTAATTCTTTGAATCTTGTAGGACTCAATGCCTTGGTGAGAATGTCCGCCAGTTGTTCCTCGGATCGGACAAATGGGAACTCAATAATCCCGCTTTCAAGTTTTTCTTTGATAAAGTGACGATCGACCTCAACATGTTTGGTCCTATCATGCTGTACGGGATTTTCTGAAATGCTAATTGCAGCTTTATTGTCACAGAAAAGCTGACTTCTCCTTGTCGGTGGGAATCCAATTTCTGTTAATAATCTTCGAAGCCAGAGTATCTCCATAAGACCGCTTCTGATCCCTCGGAATTCAGCTTCTGCACTTGATAAGGCAACCACTTTCTGCTTCTTGCTTCTCCAAGTGACTAAATTGCCCCCAACAAAGGTAAAATATCCTCCAGTTGATTTCCTATCAACTGGATTGCTTGCCCAATCTGCATCGGTATACCCATCAATTTCTAAATCTTCTTTTTTCTCTAGGAATATCCCATAACTGGAGGTTCCTTTTAAATATCTTACAATTCTCATGACATCATCCATGTGATCTTCTTGCGGCTGATGCATGAATTGACTAACCACTCCAACGGCATATGCGATGTCGGGCCTCGTATGGGAGAGGTAGATAAGCTTTCCCACTAGTCGTTGGTATCTTTCACGATCTGTAGGTTTAGCTTCATCCACAATTTTCAATCCATGGTTGGGTATCATTGGAGTTTCAGCCGGCTTGCAGTCAAGCATGCCTGTCTCGGTGAGCATGTCAAGTATATACTTCTTCTGCCTTAAAAAGATTCCGTGCTTGGATCTCAACACTTCAATCCCTAGGAAGTACTTCAAAGCTCCTAAGTCCTTCATTTCAAATTCTTTGAAAAGATTCTCCTTTAGCTTCTGGATTTCTTCAACATCATCTCCTGTTATGATCATGTCATCCACATAAATAATCAAGCATGTCATTTTTACATTCCTTTCTTTCAGAAATAGTGTGTGATCTGAGTGGCTCTGTTTAAAGCCAAGTTTGAACATTGCCTAACAGAATCTTCCAAACCAAACTCTGGGTGATTGCTTTAACCCATAGAGGGTCTTTCTCAATCTGCATACCTGCCCTTCTCCAAATTCTTCGTCTAGGCCTGGTGGGACCTCCATGTAGACTTCCTTGTTTTTCTCAAGTTCACCATGAAGAAAGGCATTTGTAACATCCAACTGGTATAATGGCCATTCTTTGCATGCAGCTACAGACAGAAGGGTTCTTACTGTATTTAGTTTGGCCACCGGGGAAAAAGTTTCCTCATAGTCAACTCCATACACTTGAGTGTATCCCTTAGCAACCAATCTTGCCTTATATCTCTCGATTGAACCATCTGCACGTCGTTTTATGGTGAAGATCCAACGACATGCTACTGGTTTCTTTCCCGGAGGTAGAGTACACTTCACCCATGTTTCATTTTTTATCAGGGCATCAATTTCCTTCTTCATGGCTTCCCTCCAGTGCTTGTGTTTTATTGCCATCTCGAAAGATTGCGGAATCTCTTCTTCTTCATAAAGAGCAGCTTCAAATGCTCTAGCCATTTCAGTAAGGTGTCCCTGGGTGAAGTTTGCAACTGAGTACCTTGATTTCCGTCCTTTCCAGTCTGGAGAATATCGCCGAGGAGGAACGCCCCTCGTACTCCTATGGGGTAATCTGTCATGTCCAGTCTCTTGTTCTATAGGTGGCTCTTCTGTATCACTTGTATTTTTCCTGTCACCGTTAGCAGTTTCGGGTAGGATAGGAATATTGGGCTCAAAAGTTTTTACCTCAGGAGTCAAAGACTGGTCAGATAGCTCGGCAGTGACCTGAGGCGACATATTCTGTTCCTGGGGAATTGGCGCCGTTGGACTCACACTTGTGATAGGATTTTGGTCAGTTTCCCTTAGATTTCTCTCCCCCTGAATGGCTTCTCCCCATAGAGGTAGCCAATTAAGTGCGTCACTATTCGGATTACCAGTCTCACTCTCCCCCTGACCACTAGATTGGCTATAGAAAAATTCGCTTTCAACAAAGTCACAATTCATAGTAACATACATGCGATCTGTTGACGGGTCATAACATGTATACCCTTTCTGATTTTTCCCGTACCCCAAGAAAACACATTTGACTGCACATGGTGAGAATTTATCGCGATCATGTTTGGGTATGTGAGCAAAGACAGTGCAACCAAAAACTTTGGGTTCAAGATTGAGAGAAGAGGGAATTGAGTGTTTTGAAGAGAATATTTCTAACGGGGTTTTGAAGTTTAGGATTCCAGTGGGAAGACGATTTAGAAGGTAAACAGATGTGGCTAATGGCTTCAGGCCAGAAAGATTTAGGGATGTGGGATTCTATTAGACCCACCCCAGCATACCACAAATATCCCAAATATTTCCCCAACCTTCAAAAAATTCGAAAAAAACACCCCCAAGTTCGATTTCCTACCCCCCCGAACCATACATAAACTCGTTCCAAGCCCTGGCATATTCTTCATCCTCAAACATAGGACCAAAAGACTACCACTGGATTTTTGATTGTGGGGCAACTGACACAATGACATTCGATAAATCCGATTTTCTTGATATATCCCAATAAAAAAAAATTATGTCCAAACGGCCAGTGGGGAATTAGCACAGGTTGAAGGGGCGGGAACTATATCTATATCACCAACCCTTCGCCTCCCAAATTGTCTTTATGTTCCGTCTTTGTCCCACAAATTGTTGTCAGTGAGTCACGTCACAAAAGAACTTAATTGCAAACTCCTAATGCAACCTCGTTTTTGCATGTTACAGGATATCAAGACGGGGACGATAGTTGGGCGTGACACTGAGCGACATGGACTGTACTACGTAGATGAGATTGCTCAACACAGTACTGCTCTGATACCATCTTAAAGATGGTAATCGAGAGAGGTAGAGAAAGGTTGGGTAGACATTTGATGGTAAAATGTATAGAGAAATATTCCAATGTTTTTTTTGTTGTTGTTGTCCTCCAAATGTTCATTACCCTAGTATTTATAGGGTGAATAAGAAAGTTCTAGTACACCAATAAATGGGATTGGAACCATACAACACTTAGGAACTCTACACAATGAATGTGGGCGGCATATTTAACGTGATCTTCTTTTCCAACAAGGCATGTACAACGCAATCTCTTTGTCGTGTTCTAAGATAGAGATCGGACATTGGACATTGTTGCAAGCGTTCCTTCACCCACCTATTCATGAGACGAGTAATGTGAGGGGGAGTTGTCCCTCCATGCGCCTCACACCTTCTCCACCAATGGACGATCAACGTAATGCCTATTCGCTGGCATGCAAGTGAACTTCGTAAGAAAAATTAATTTAAAATTGAACCCTATGTTTGAAATATATTCGTTATTCAACGAAAATCTCTTTTAATTGGTTTTACGAAGGTAACCTTAGCTCGTCTAGCTCTAGCAATGCAACCAACCCCACACACCAAACCACACGCAACTCTTGACAATATCTAACCAAACACATTTGAAAAAAAATTAGGCCACAATAATTAATTAATGATTTAAATTTGGAATATGTATTTTTTTCACTTACAATAAAAATGTAATTTTAGAGCTTATTACATATATTGTCTAATTTTCACTAAAATGTACTACTACATCCATCTAAAAGATAGTCTTAAGGACCGTTTGATAAGAAAGGTGGCCCAATATGGGAAGATAGGGGTAAATACATAACTCATACAAATTGTTTCATATTTGTTTTATATCAGTACAAAAAGTTTGAAGTTTAAATAAGTCATATAAAAAGTTCCATTTGTGTTTCAGTTTAGTAAATTCCGTTATTTTTGTTTAAACAGTGTTAACTCTTTGTCTATATGAAGTACAAAATGTTTCATAATTATTTCATGTTGGTACAAATATTTTTATCATTGTTTCATATTGGTACAAAAAAATTCATCATTGTTTTATGGTTTGTGCATCACATAGACAAAGAGTTAACGCCGGTTAAACAAAAATAACGGAATGTATTAAATCTGAAATACGAATGAAACTTTTTGTATGATTTATATAAACTTCAAACTTTTTGTACTAATATGAAACAAAAGTGAAACATTTTGCCTGAGTTATGTATTTACCTGAGAAGATATGTAAAACAAGATAAGAAATACGGGCTTTATGTCAAGATATACCGAGATAAGATTTTTTCGTTGTTGTTTGTTAGAAAAGAAATTATTTAAATAACAGTGGCTTAACTTGACAAATTGGTGGGTTACATAAACATGATTAAAGTTATAATTTTGGCAAGATTGAGGCGGGCACTTATCTTAGTGCTTTGAGTTAAGCTTAAATATGATATCAAACAATTAGAAATGTCGATTTATAATTCTCTATCTTGATATTACTATCTTATCTAGTGGATTATACAAAATTCACCAAAAATAAATAGATAGTGCTAATTTCAATTAATGGGTCAAAATAGAAAACACATGAATATTTTGTAGTATATGAATGTAAATTTTAGGATTTTAATAAATGTATTTTAATTAAATCAAAAAGGAAATTTCATGAAACAAAGAGAGTAGTACTACTAAGATAAAAGAAATTGAAAAAGTAAAATTAATGAAGTTTTTAATAAGCAATGGATTTAGTTCCCTCTCTTAACATCTAACGTGAACTCTGCCGCATCCACCGCAAGCATCAGCGCCGCCGCCGCCCTGAAGCCTCAGAAAGTTGTTGCTCTTTTCGCTGCTCAAACCTGCCATACCACTCCATCGGCTGCTGCTGATTGCTACTTTCTTGTGCACTTGGCTTCTATTTTCTCAGGGGCTCGAGGTAAAATGCTGATAAATTAACGAAGCTATTGTAAAATTCTTTTCGTTTGGTGTTGGAACGAAGTATTGCCTTTTCTCTCATTTGTTAGCTTTTTTGGATTGATACGCAATTTCACATGTTCTCTATGCAAATATATGAAGCATGGCTAGGGTTCCCGATTTAGATTGGTATTTATAATTTTTGGTTCATGAATCAAACTTGTTATGACTGTGAATGGAATAATTAGACGAGAAATTGGTAGTTTTGTGTTATCAAAGATTTCTGAATTCAGATACCCCATCTAATTGGATGTAACTCTTGTTTGGATATCATTTGGAGCTTCAGTTTTTGCAGAATGTACATTTATTTAAGACTTTTGGATTTCCCCTGTTATTACATCACTCTAAGAGTCCAAGTGAAAAGGAAAATGTTGTGTATAAGTTTGTGCTTCATGCATTTGAGTTGTTGTTATGATCTGCACTGATGCAGAACTCATAAAGGCCATTTTCTTGCTTTTTGTCGAGTATCAGAAGATGGCAACTGGAGCTGGACTAGAGACTCTTGTTGATAGTATGTAATCTCTTATTCCATCTACACGTATTGTATTATCATCTGAATAATTTTGAATTGTTTTATTCTACTATGAACTTAGCAACTGCTTTCATAGACTTGGAAAGATTATTTTTTTCTGAAAGTATTATATCCTGGTGATTCATGATTTTAATTTTTGTACACCTCCTGCCATAACCTTTTTTTTAAAACACCATTGTGGTGAAGGGTTCGTGGGTCCCTCATCCCTTCATATCATAAAAGACCATTTACACGTTTTATGCCCAAAAGTGACATAGAGCCCACGTAGGGAGTAATTTGTTGTCCCCTCCGCACACATGTGAGTGACACCAAATTACTCACCTCAAAAATTACAGTAAGATCAGCCTATGTTCACCAAACTTCACCATCCTACTAGTGCCTTAGGAATTGGAAATTCGGCATGTTGAGTTGATCCATTCTTACCAACGCTTTGATCATCGCCGGGGCTGTGTCACGGTCAAATTCCTGCTGGCCATTCTCGGGACTCCCTAGCTTCGCTGCATATTCCGCTGCTTTGTTTCCGACGCTATAGCAATGGGAATACTTGGCAACAACCTCCTTCAATTTGTTTCGGATGAACGTCGTTTGATGTCGTAGATGTGCCGGCCCGGGTTTGTTGAGTTGAATTAAGGAGATCACTTCTTTAGAGTCCGATTCAATCCACACTTTTCTACCCCTACCTGTAACCATCTCAAGGCCGAGGGAAAGTGCTTGCAGCTCCGCATCAAGAGCCGACGCGGCTGTCACTTTCCGAATAAAGCCTCGGACAATGTTGCTGCTGGCGTCTCGCATAATTCCTCACACCCCTGCGCCTGCCCGGTTCCACACTCCCTTGATTTTGAGCTTTAACCAGCCCGTGTTCTGCGGAATCCATCTGACTGTTTTGATGAGCTTTGTTGGCCTCTCGATCCAAGTGGTTGTATCAAAATTCTCTAGATTGCTGCATCCTTCCCACTCCTTCCTTCCCAGTTTTCCTGCTTTGATCATGTTTTGCAAGTAAGTCTTGGTTCTTTGGAACACATTTTCTGCTGTCATCTTCACTCCTCGATGTATGTAGCTGTTACGTTCCGTCCAAATGAACCATAGAATGGGGCAGGGGATGACCGAGTGAAAAGTGGATCAAAAGTCTTTGTTTGCTCTATTGTATAACCATTTCACTTTGGATAAGACGTTCATATCGACGGTGACGGTATAAATGGACTCAGATTATTTTCTAGAATATGCTTGTCCTATCAGCATTTCATGAAATTGCAGTGACGGTATAAATTTACAAAGACCTCCATTCTTGTCAAACTATGTTCTTTGAAAGTTAATAGAATCTTAATCGACAACATACTCGAGATGTTAACTCTCTCTTTGTCTATGCTAGTCAAGAGCTAATAACATCCTATTAGGCACAACAGGTGTTTTCCAGTTGTTTATTTCTCTACCAGCCATGACTTTTTTATTCTCTATTTTTTTTACTGTAGAAACAATTTCAATTATCACAAATGATGGGCGGAATATTGTGGTAAGTTTCATGTTTAGGCCAAAATAGAGAAAATTAACTTGGGGTATATTTTACTGAAAATATGACCTTGCATGCAGGGAATTCTAAAAGGTTTCGATCAAGCAACCAACATAATTCTTGATGAGTCTCATGAACGTGTGTACTCCACAAAGGTCTCGTCTCTTACAAGTATTGAATGCTTGAATGTTTGCTAACTAATTAGTCTGATTACTTGTCTGCCAATTAATGATTTTGTTCAAGGAACTATGTCAATTCGTTTTAAAGACACTAACTATTTCAGTCACTTTGCTTCAGTTTTCAATCAAATTAACCTTTACAGTATTAATCTTTTGCATTAACTGAAATTATTGCCTTTGTCACTCACCATTTTTAGTTTTCATTATGTTTCTGAATTTTTGTTCTGATGTTTAGAAATCCGAAACAAGGTATCATAGAAGAAAGTATCTCTGAATAAATACTTCTTTGCTTTGTAATTGGTATGTTTTCTTGATGTTAATGAGACACAGGAGTGACATCTTGTTCAATCGATGAAGATCACATATTGTCCATTTTCCATCTTATTAGCCTCACAGATAATTATGGGCTTAAATTGTGCAAGAAGTTATTGTTGTAGTACATTTTAGTTGCCAATATTTAGATCTTCAGGTCTTCTTATTTATAGGAAGGCGTGCAACAACTACATCTTCCGGGGCGATAACTTTATGATATCCCTCATATTTTGCATCTGATTATCATATTTTCTTTTATATAATGCAAATTGTTTTTTCTACATCTATAGAAGCATTGTTGGCGAGTTGGATGAAGAGCTAGATGCAAGCTTGGACTTATCGAAACTTAGAGCTCATCCTTTGAAGCCAGTCATTCACTGATGTGTGCCATTGCGAATACATAAGCAAATGCCTTAAAGCTGTTGAGCTTTGCTCGTATGAATGATAGTTTAGCTAGAAGCAGGAGAGGCTGTTGAGCTTTGCTTGTAAGAATGATAGTTTAGCTAGAAGCAGGAGAGGTAAAATGTGGATGTTTGATCGATATTATTTGATAAATACCATTGTTCTCATTCATGTTTGCTTTGCGGTTGTATGGTGACCTTCACAATTTGGGTTTGCTGCCATGATTTAAAGGAATGAAGAAGTAAATGTCCATTTAGATGTGTATATGCTCAATGTAGTTTGAAGAAACGTACTCCCTCCCTCCCATGTGTTACTTGAGGCGTTTCTTTTCAGCATGGGATTTAAGAAAGTTGTGTTTAGTGAGTTGAATAAAGTAGAGGAAAGAGTAAAGTAAGAAAGAGAGAGTAAAGTAAAAAAAAGAATAAAGTATGTTAGATTAGATGTTTTATTTTTAGCCAAAAAAAATAAATGACTCAAGTAACTTTGGACAACCCCAAAAAGGAATATGACTCAAGTAACTTGGGACGGAGGGAGTATCACTCTAAGTGGGACATTCTAAAAAGAAAAGGAACCATTTTAAATGGGACAAATTAGTACTCCCTCCATTCCATAGTAGTGGGGGCATTTCTTTTCGGCACGGAGATTAAGAAAGTAGAGAGATGAAGAGAGAATAAAGTAAGAGAGAGTAAAGTAAGTGAGAAGAAATGTGTTAACTTTTACTAAAAAAGGAAATGACTCCACTACTATGGAATGTACCAAAATGACAAAATGACTCCACTACTATGGAACAGAGGGAGTACAATTGTCATCTACATTATAAAAGAAATACAATTAGCACTACTCCCTCTAAGATGACATATTTCGTAGTCGGTAAACTAAAAAGAAAAGTGTATCATCTTAGGTGGGATGGAGGGAGTAGGAAATAGAAATCATGAGAATAGCAAATTGAAATCTCCTAATTTGTTTCGTCTGATAAAAATTAGACTATTGGGTAAGAAATAGTAAAGTTAAATAACATATACTCCTACTACTATTACAATGTAGTCTACTTCCTCCTCGTGCGTCTTTCCCATTGTATTGGAACGAGTAATAGGAGGCATCCAAGTTATCTATAAAACACAATGACAAAGACTAGGAACTAGTCTTAGAGATTAGAGAAATAAGAAAGAGAGATTTCAGAAACTAACTCACCCCAATGTAGTATTCCCCCCTCCCCCAAGTAACTCACCAATGTCACTCGGTTGGTTTAGAATATAGTGGGGCTACTAGTATCACACACTCTCGATCCAATTCCCCCTTGATGGCGCCCAGACTATTCAATCAAGGTATACACCTTAATCAAATATAGACACCAAGTAGTAAACACCAAAGTAATAATGATTAATGAAGAGTCATTTTTGAAAACTAAGAACTCAGAGTTCACATGCAAATTAAAACATGCAGCGTTGCTCAACTTGATCTAGTCAGACAATAGATGGTTCAAGCTGGCTGACAACTACTAGTCGTTGGGTATGCAAATGGAGAGGCTTAGGACCTTCAAGACCTTAACCCACAATACTATTAAACTAGTAAATGGAGATAAGGGTTGAATCCCTCAGGGACAGATGCTAGTGGAGTTGGGATTGAGAGATTTGGGAGGTTTGGCAGCGGTCACGCTTTTTAGTGGGTTAAGATTAAACTAAGAAAAAGGGAACTGATCAACTAACTAAACTAAACTTATCAAGCTAGACTAGAGATATCATAAATAGAGAAAGGTAACTTGATCAACTAAGCTAAGAACAGAATGGTAAAAACAACTTGGGACCACTGACACACAATAAGCGCACTACCTAAAAAGCTGTAAACATCGAAAAGGTGACAGAGACTGCAATCCTAACAAACTACTACCTTCTGACCTTATTTGGAATCAAGGGTTGACTCCTATCATCTCGGTGTTCATTTGGAGGTTACTGTTTGGTAGGATGCCGGTGGAAGAGAAGTTGCAGAGGAGTGGGATTGAGTTAACGTCTAGGTGTCAGTGTTGTCGGTCTCCTCCTGTCGAGTCTCTTAGTCATGTCTTTTTTTTGAGTCGGTCGGTGGTTTTTATATGGGAGTATTTCGATGCCTGGTTTCCTTCCTCGCACACACCGATTCACATGAGCACTGATATTGCACTTAGACTAGGTCACTGGCGGAGGTCCTCTTTCCAGAGGGCTCCCGCCATGCATATTAGTTTTCTGGTTCCCTATTTGATTGCTTGGTTTCTTTGGACGGAGAGGAACGACTGCAAGCATGGCGGCCGTCCTTTTCATCACTCACATGTTATTTGGCAGGTCACTCATCACATGCACGTGCTTGTTCTGGCCGGCAAGATCACCCCAAATCATTGGAGGGGATGTTCGCCGTCGGTTGATTTCATGCCTTTCTCCCCCAAACAGCGTGTTCTGCGGTCATTCATGGTCTTATGGCATCCTCATGATGTCCCATGGGTGAAGTGAAACACTGATGGCGCCTTCTCCATGTCAACACTGGAGGCGGGGGGGGGGGGAGGATTGGTTTGTGGTTCAAATGGAGGCCTTCAGCGAGCCTCCTTATGCTCTCCGATAGTAGCATAATCGAGCTTTGAAGCAAAGCTTTTGGCTCTTATTCAGGGTTTGGAGATGTCTATGGAGTTTTCTACAAACATTTGGATTGAGCTAGACTCAGCGGCTCTGGTTACCTTATTGTCTTCTTGACAACTTGGCTCTGTGGATTTAGACATCATATGGCTTTGATCCGGAGTATGATCGCTTAGCGGCATGTTCGATTCTCACATATCTATAGAGAAGTGTCACGACTGCCCTTACTAAGGATAGTAAAGATGGGGAACTCGCGACTAGGGGAGGAACTAAGAAGCGGGGAAGAAATGGGGGAAGCAATAAAGGACAACATTTAATATAAACACTCAATTAACTTCCAAAAGAAATATTTTAGTCTATCGAATAGTTAAGCAGCGGATTAATGTCTCAAGGTAATTAATGCCATAACATAGTATGGGGAAAACGAAAGACTTTTAGAAAGAAAGCAATTTCAAACAAGACAGTGGAAATCAAGTATCTAGAGAGAGTCATAGGATGACACCCATGTATGAAGACACGACGCATCCGGGATATCATAAGGCTCGACTCAACATCCGCCGCAATATCACTGCTCAACCTGCACATTTTAAAAAGAAATGCAGGGCTGAGTACTTAATATACTCAGTGGGCTCATGCTAAAAATATTTTATAAAGGTTATGTCATCCATACCATAATGAACTCGAGTTTTACATTTAGAAAAGAAATATCACCGAGTATCACAAAAAGAGTTTCGTAGTCTGGCCAGATAAAACAATCTCCCCACTTTCTCAACAATCAATCATTCACATCCTCATACCATAGTGCGACGAAAGTGTGGCCACACTATTCGCCCACAAGACCGGCCGACTAGCAAGGACGGCTCACGATCCCACCAGTGTACACAACCTGATAGGGTTTGCGGCTCTACTCAGACCCGAATTCGTTTAACACAGCCCTATAGCCTAACGGAGCAAGCTCAAACGAACTAGGCATCAGACAACAATCTCAATATCAAAACAATCATGACATGACATAACACGTTAAACCACCCTTATCACACCATATTATACTTTTGAAAGCGTAAAAGAGTTTAGTAAAAGAAAGCCCACCTCGCTTGCTTATACAACACAATTCACAACTTTAATGCAACCCTTGCTCTTTATACCCACGTACGCACAACAACCCTTGTCAACACCATAACACAATCAGTTTTTCCATCAACACATTTATCATGCATGCCCTATCGTTCCTTTCATCGTTTTCTTATTTTGCCCATCCCAAACGTTCACCAACATAAACGAAACGAACACTCTAGCATACATCAACGTGCAACACATAACCACTTCATAGGATACGTTCCTTATTCACACATGTATCATGTAATGCATTCAAAACTTGTCAACAAAGCTTATTTCAACAAAACCAGAATCTGGCAGAACAGCGCAGTATTTTTGTAAAAATCATTAAAATTCCATCCGATCTCATATGAAGCTAAAATTTCGTCACCACACATTAGACACATAAAGGTTTGTCCAGTTAAAATTTACACCAAAATCATATCTTTTGATCGGTCAAAACAAAAACGAAACTCACTGGACGAAACATAATTTCTTGCAGGACTGCGCAGTTAAATTGAATTCGTTATAAATTCGTCCGTCATCAATTGAAGCTGAAATTTTGACACAACACAGAAGACATCTAAAACTTCATCCAGTTAAAAATACATGTCGAAATAAGATCGTTTGATTGGTCAAAAACTCGTTAGAACCTACTGTCTGAACACAACAGTTTTCATGCTCAACATTCACAAACCCTAGTTTGTCTATCATACATTCACACATACATATTCATGCTTCCAACACATAGTCATGCTTCAAAAACGAGATTACATCCATGCTTTCCTATTCGCACATAACATTCACAACGATTCATCCACACACTCACACACACGTACATACACACACACACACACACAACCATTCATGTGGAACCATCATTCCCAACCAATAAATTCTTAGATTTATGATTCTCCACTCACTATATGCATTAGGGGTTCAAGAATCATGGATTCAATGATAAGAAGGGGAAATGTGGATAAAAAATTATACCTTTCTCTTGAAAACAATCGGTAGAAAAGACAATTGGTGCGATTCCTCAACGGATCTTGAGTTTCCAACTCCAAATCGAAGCAACAATGAAGGATTAATTTGGAGCACTTGAGAGAGAGGGGAGGGGAGGAGAAAAACGTGTGGGAGAGGAGAGGAAGAGAGGGAGGCATGTGGAGTGAAGATTAGGGTTGGGGTTTTCTTAATTTATATTCAATAATTATTCCCACACTTAATTACACAATTAAAATTATGGAAGAATAAAATAGAGGTCAATGAATAAGCTCCACAATTAAAAGAAATAGGCATGTAGTGTGGGGGGATTTTTTTTGAAAATTATGGTATTACTTGGAGATAAATATACTCACAAAAATGGGTAAAAAGATATTGAGCATCCCATAAATAAGGTAACAAAATAATTCAAGAATTCTCCAAGTAGGAGGGGGGGGGGTGTAAAATAGTGAGTAGTCAAAGGAAATATTTAAATCCCCAAATTAAATAGGAATATGATTTAAATTTGGTAATTTCTTGTGGAAAAGGCTCCCATAAAATAGGTAACAATTAAATTAATCCCACAAGGTAATTGAAAGGCATAAGGGGCGAAAATTTATGAGGTCTTAAAGAATGAAAGAGTCAAATCCTAATTAAAATAGGATATGGAGAGATTTAATTGGATTTTTAATTCAAGGAAGGAAATAAGTAAGGTACTGAAGTTCCAACTGTTGTTGTTGGGCCTGCCTCTCGACTCTAATGTCGAATGACTAGACTCAGGAGTAAGCAAGTGTGCACATTTGAGAATTAATGCAAGGCTCGGTCCAGACACAACGCTCCTTAAATCCACTGGATCACTGGGTCCAGGAACTCAACAGAACTACAGTGTTTTTGTCGTTGGACACACTCGACTCCCCTTCAAAAATAAATCCCTCAACCCGAATACTATGAATTAGTATAGGGAAGTGGGGTCGATCCCACAGAGATGGATTCGCAGGGTAGTGCTAAGAGACTATGGAAACAAACGGCTGCTGCCACGCAAAGGGGTTGAGATTTTAACTACCACTAGATCTAGGCAAGAAATGTAAACGCTAGACCTAGGACACAGAAAACTTACTGGAATCAGACATCAAATCCGAAAGACACAATCACTTCCTTGACTGAGTAAATAACTAACTGATTGAGACTAGGCAGAAAGAATAAAACAGCGGGGAACATGATTCCAAATATAGCAAGTACGGTAAAAAGCTGCAGATAACAGATCAGCTCCAGCTAGCTTCGCATGCAAAGTTCCTAACAGATTCAGAAACGCAAATGCAGAAAACAGAGCATACTCCCAGATTCGATCAGAATATAGAAATTGAGATGCCGGAAACTTGCTACGAATCGGAAATAAACCAGATCTACGTAAACTAGGCGGAATGAAATGAAAACACGTAAGCTAGGCATGAAATTTAAACACTCCTGCTCAGAATCACGTCGGACGCTTAATCCACTCCGGATCCTAGCAATCCAAACTCAACAATCAACTAAATCAACTCCATAACTCCGATTCTAACAGATCTGCTCCGATCACCGCCAAATTCAATCAATCAAGAATAATCTGCAAACAAATCACAAACTCCAGCAAAACCCAACCTCCGATTCATCCAAAAACAGAACCATTCTTCAGATCCAAACGAAAAATATCAGCAACTAATCAGAAACCAATTGCAAAAAAAAAATAAACAACTCCGACAATCCAACTCGACATTAAGCGAACTCAACCAGCAAACCAGAAATGAACACAATAGACATAAGCGAAAGTAAAAATCCGGAATAAAACAGGAAATATTGGTTAACAAAAGAAAACCGAGCTTCGAACAGCGAAGCTCGGCGGAATCAGTGTAAATAGCAACGGAAATGTAAATTGTTTCTTCGCCCTTGAACTAGGACGGTGTTATAACCCTCGAACCACTCTTGGAAAGCTAAAACGTGAACCCCAGCCAAGTGCTAACTGGAATCTCTCGCGAATTTGGAGTCAAGTGTGTGGAAAGGTGAATCGAGCAAGGGGCAGTTAGTGAGGCCTCCCCTGAGAAGGTCCCTCCAGCCTGCATGCTTCTCCCTTTTATAGATGCGGACATAGCCTTCTAGAGTTTTCGTAGAAATCCCTATTCTACCCTTCAACTCCGAGGCTTCCTCCGTCTAGCAATTTTCTTCCAATTGTTCACCCTTTCGCCAGTTTCCTAGGACCATGCAAGCGTCCTCTTCTTTTCCTGGATCTGGCGAAAAACTTCACATACCTGACTTAATTCAATGCGTTAGACCCAGTAATTTCATGAAATGAACCCCTAGACCGATGCATGAAATTAGCCTTATCAAACTGCTCACACTTAAACCATGCTTGTCCTCAAGTATGAAAGACAAGAAAATAGGAATAAGGCGAATTTCCATGCATGGTTACCAAGTAAAACTTTAAAAAAATGAAAACAAAACAAACTCCTAGACCTAAGCAACTACGAACTTAGAAAAGAAAATAACACAAAGAACAGAAACACAACAAAACAAACAAGCATGAAGTAGTTTCGAATTTTTAAGCTACTATCCCCACAAGTTTAAGTTCAATCTGATCGATTACAGTCTTCAAATCTTCCCCCTTCCTTCGTCTGCCTAAACGGTCTGTCAGTTAGTCAAGATAGCCTATTGATTTCCCATCTGTTAGGTTCGCTCGATCACTCATTCCTCACCAGGGATGTTAGGATAAAAAACGCTCCAAAGTTAGAGTTATACCAGTGATGCGTCGGGTTATGAGAGTTTTCTCCCTATTCTTCCTCCTTTCCTATGAATTTCCCTGGGCCAGGCTACGATTTTTTTTTTCATTTTTCTGTATTACGACCCCTTTCCCCTGGACTTCGTCCAGCTTATTCCTCCTATTTTTTTTCCCTGGACTTCGTCCAGCTTATACCTCCGGTTTCTGGACTTCGTCCAGATTATTCCTCCTTAACCCATTTTTTTTCTCCTTCATACTCTACTCCCTAAGCATCAAGTGATAGCCCATTGTTTCATGTTAGCTCTAAAAGTGTTTAGGCTTATAACTCTCTTTATAGTAGGGCTGTACAGCTAGGTTATCTAAGGCGTTTTCCATCGTCCTAACTTCATTCAGATCGCATTCGGCTTATTAAGGAAGAAAGTGTCAAAGTTGATCTGCTTTCTCTCTTCAATCACTCTTACTAAGGGGATCTTGCCTTATTATCTAGCTAGCTCATGCGAAGCACACATCCTAAGACACAAAAACGATACTTACTCCCCCCCTCCCGCTTCACTCAAGCTTGTCCCCAAGCCATCGTAGTGAAGGGGGGAAAAGGGAAGTACTAACAGCAGACTGATAAAGCAAACAACAACAAACACAAATACAGAGCAAAACTTCTCACACTTAGACCGAGCATCGGGCTAAGTGGGAGAAGGCGCAACAAACAAACTAAGGCATGCAAAAAAAACATAACACCCCCTTCTCACACTTAGACCAAAAGTTGGGCTAAGTGTAAGAAAGGCAACACATATGTACAATTACAGAGCATGCTGGCATATAAGAACACAAACAAAACGGAAAAGAAAATAAAAAAAAAAAATAAGGGTTACTTGGCTCCGTGGGGGGTTCAATTCGGGGTCTGGCCCCCGCGAGGGCCAGACTTTGGTGGCGCTGTCTGGTGGGTCACCTTAGCTTTCTTTCTGGCTAGCAACTCCGGCTTCTCTTGTCGTTCTTCTATCGGGCGGGGTACGGTTGTCTTCAATATCACGGGCCGAGAGGGAGATGGAGTAGTCTGGGGCCTCGGGGCATGCGGTGGCTTCTGTGCAGTCAGACTTCCTTGACCTGGCGTTGTAGAATCGCCGCTAGGCTTCGGAAGTTCCTTCGGTGTCTCTGGGAACCTTGCTCTAAGCCACTTTGTCATTGCCATCATCAACTCAACACCTTCCGTCATCTTTTCAGTACATCTGGTCGATGTCGCCACAAGATCAGACATGCGCCCCTTGAGGGTCACCATTTCCTCCCTAACCTTCCGAACTTCTACTCTTATTTCATCCATCTCCGTTCGTACTCCGGCGACTTCCTTCCTCACTTTCTCAGCCTCACTACTATCCTTCCCTTTACCCCGCAGGGACACAATTTCATTCCGAACCATCTTCATTTCTGACCTCATCCAACCAACCTCCTTTCGCACTTCCTCTACTTCTATCCTGGCTCCTGCTTCCAAACCAGTAGTATTCTTCACTTCCACCACATCGGATTCCTGTTTCACCTGAGTCTCTGACTGCCCAACCTCGTAAAAGCATACTTCCCTTCCGCGTGCGATCAGCAACCCTTTATTGAAAAAATAATCCATGTTAAAAACCTCAGGGGGCGAACACGTCTTTACCTCTCGGCATGCCTTATGGATCTTCATGATCACATTCCTCTGTAGATAAGCTCCGAGCAAGTGGCACGTGTATAGGTACCGGGAAGGATTTGCAGTCACTTGATGGCAGGCTTGGGCTATCCAGTAGCCCAAGTGAACTCTTACCCCCGTAGCCATGCACCATGTGAAGTACAGATCGGCGGTAGTCAGAGCGTTGTTGGCTGTGCCCATTAAATTGTAACTAATAAAAGTCTGGGCAAACCTCAGGACCCTATTTTCGATGTGGTGTGCCTTCGAAAAGCTTGTTTTAAACTGACCCACCCTCGGGTGAGTTAAGAACTCCCATGCGCTTTGCGCTTTGAATCCCAGCGTCATTTTCGGGGGACCAATCATCCTCTCGCTCCACAGGCCTTCATCGTCCTCCGTTCGCGTCTGCAAACCCATCCGCAAGGTCCATTCCCGGATGCTCATCGTATGTTCCTCACTGAAAAGTCTGAAATTAATGGAGTCGGCATCCAAATCGGTAGTGGACTTAAATCGGAAGGTGGAAAAGAATTCTCGGGCCAGGTCAATCGGAACCTCGGTAGTACTGTGCTTGAGCAACCAATCGAAGCCTATTGCGTCGATATAAGTCCGGAATTCATCGTTGCAAGCAATCGTTTTGAGCTCGGATGAGCTATACATCTTTCCGGACTTAGCGACCTTCCCCTCAGTACTCTTCTCCTTATAAATGGCCGTGCGCTTTGGGTCGTCAAACGTCCTCATTTCATCTAGCAAGCTGTTTGTTATCCACACTTCGGTTGGCTCAAAGTTGAATTCCTCTTCTTGTTCCTCTTCCGAGTTGCTGGACTCAGAAGGGCTCTCGGTTTCTGCGGCATATGGCACCTTAGCTGCTGGCGGAAGCGTGGATTCAGTAGAGTTCCCTCTCGCCTTCTTGGTCGAGGAAGGAGCAATTTGTTTCCCCTTCCTTTTCTTCTCAGCCGCTTGGCGACGTTTCTCCTCATCACTTTCCCCCCTGCCAGGTCTGGGAGAGTTCACCTGTTCAGAAGCTGCGGTCTCTGGACCCAGCAATTCTTCCTCCGTCGGCTCCACAGTTTCATCAATCTCATCAATGAGGCTCCGGCGAGCCCGCCTCCTAGCATCTCTGGGGTTGACCGGCGAGTCGGTCTCCTCTGGGATCTCGGTCAGATCCACAATCAACTTCACCCCGGCGTCAGCGGGTTCCTGGCTAATTTCAGAATCGAGGGCTTCTCCCTCCTTGGACAACAATGGGGTTGCCCCCGAGATGTAAACAGGGGTCTCTACCCCCTCAAATCCTTCTCCGACGTGGGCCTCAGTACCCACCGGTTTCTCAGGGGTATCCCCCTCCACATTTTGTTCAGAATTTAGGGCCTCGTCGCCCCCACCGTCACCAACTATAGGGGCTCCCCCCACAGATTCTTCCAAAACAGGGGTTTCCCCCTTAGTTGCAGAGTCTAATCACGATTCCCTGCGGTGGTTGGTTCCGGGCTAGGGGTCGTGGATTCTTGAATGTCCTCCGGTTGTGTGGTGGTCTCCGGAGCAACTGTCTCCTCTGGTACGGCAGTGGGTTCCGGAATGTCGATGGCTTCTTGAACGATTTCGGGTTCGGCGATGGGTTCTGAGACGGTCTCCGGTTGTGGTACACTAGAAGACGGAGCAGCTTGTACGGATTTTCCCATTACGGCTGCAAACATGGCGAATGCCTCCATCGCCTTCTCCGCACCCCCAAATTTCTGGAATAGCTCGGCCATAAACGCCGCCGCCCCAGAGTCGGCGGACCCTGAGGTGCTTCCGGTTCCTTGTTTGTTTTCCATGGATGTTGTTTTGGGGAATTTTTGTAAAGAATTTGGGGCGGAATTAGCAAATTAGGGTTAGAGAGAGTAAAAGGGGAGAAGAAATTGGGGATTTTTGTGTTTGTGAATATTGGAGAGAGAATAGGTAACGAAAAATAAAAAGGCAAAACGATTATAGTGTAGGCATGAGAGAGGACGTTTTGGCAGGTGGTTGCAGGTGATGACGCTTGCGACCGTACGCCTCCCCATAAAGTGCCTTTTGAAATCTGAACCGGTGCCAACTCCCTCCAAAATTTTTACTCCACAACTCCTTACCCTTGTGAATTCCTTCTGCAAAATCACACTTAGAGAAAAACATTAAACTAAAAATTGAAACGCCAGACTCCCCGGGTCTAGGGTATGACAGTATCAAAAACATTCCTTAAGGAGTCTGGTATTTCGAAAATATTTTTGGAAGATTATTTTTTTTCTGATTTGTTTGGGTTTTTCTTGATTTAAAGAAAGCGATTGAATATTTACAATTTATGTTCAAGTGTTCCCAAGATTCCCTAGGTCAGGTCATGCTAAAACTTCTTGGATGCTGGACCTAGGAAATTTCTAAGAACACTCACTTCCCAGATCTATTAGGCGATATCATGGAGTGCGCGTAGTGGCATTTCGTCCACTACACACATCTCCGAGCTATCCCTAAATACCTTTACCCTATGACCGTTAACAAGAAAAGGAGTAGAGTTTGAAGAACTTCCCTGGATTTCTACAGCTCCATTTGCACGCAGACTCACGACAGTGTATGGCCCAATCCATTTGGACTTTAATTTACCAGGCATTAGCTTGAGCCAGGATTGGAATAGAAGAACCTTTTGCCCGACTCGCAATTCCTTGACCCGGAGGTTCTTGTCATGCCAGAGTCTCGTTTTCTCTTTGTACCACATCGCCGATTCATATGACTCCAGCCTTAGCTCCTCCAACTCCTGCAGCTGCAATTTCCTCTCTTCCTCGCAGGATTCGGGTCTCATGTTTATCTCCTTGACCGCCCAATATGCTCGGTGTTCTACTCCCACGGGCAAGTGACACATTTTGCCGAACACAAGCCTATATGGTGACATCCCAATAGGCGTCTTGTATGCCGTCCGGTAAGCCCATAGTGCGTCTCCAAGCCTCTTACTCCAGTCTTTCCTGGACGGATTAACCGTCTTTTCCAGTATCGCCTTTATTTCTCTGTTGGATATTTCCGCCTGGCCCTTGGATTGAGGATGATAAGGTGTAGACAGTCTGTGGTGGACACCATATTTTCTCATCAGAGCTTCAATAGTCCGGTTGCGGAAGTGCGTCCCATTGTCAGATATTATAGCTCTGGGCACTCCGTACCTGTTGAAAATGTTAGCTCCAAGAAACTTTGCTACCTCCTTAGCTTCACACGAGGTGGTTGCTTTTGCCTCTATCCACTTTGACACATAATCCACTGCCACAAGTATGTAAGTGTTTCCGTATGAAGATGGAAATGGACCCATGAAGTCCATCCCCCAAACATCGAAGATCTCACACACAATCACTAGAACTTGCGGCATCTCATCCCTCCTGGATATTCCCCCGGTCTGTTGACACCTCTCACAATTCTGACAAAACTCGAACGCATCCCTATGCAATGTAGGCCAGTAAAAACCACTGTCTAACGCCTTCCTTGCGGTCTTCCTAGGTCCAAAGTGACCTCCACAAGCTAGGGCATGGCAATGATTCAGCACATCCCTCTGTTCCCACTCCGGGATACACCTCCGGATCACTTGGTCGGCTCCCATTCGCCACAAGTACGGGTCATCCCAGAAATAGTACTTGGCTTCGCTCTTCAATTTCATCTTCTGGGCCCGGGAGATTACTTGCGAACTGGGCACTTCTCCAGTGACTAAGTAATTCGCCAGGTCTGCGAACCATGGCTCAGCGTTTTGATGGCATTTCCCTTTTTCGACATCCCCTGGACCTGTTAACTCCATAACCTCCTCCCAGCTGATAGGTCGAGGAATTTTTTTCACGTAGTACAAATGTTCCTCAGGGAATGCGTCCGGTATTGCTTCCTCGGTCTCCCCTTGAAATATCATGCTCAGATGATCGGCTACTTTATTTTCAGTTCCCTTTTTATCTCTAACTTCCCAATCGAATTCTTGCAAAAGCAACACCCAACGGATTAATCTCGGCTTGGATTCTTTCTTAGCCAGTAAGTACTTTATTGCAGCGTGATCAGTGAAGACTATCACCCTCGACCCAAGCAAATATGGTCAGAATTTTTCAAAAGTGTACACGACTGCCAACATTTCCTTCTCCGTGGTGTCATAGTTTTTTTGGGCCTGGTTGAGCGTTTTTGATGCATAGAAAATTACGTAACTTTTTCCGTCAACTCTTTGACCTAGCACCGCCCCTACTGCATAGTCACTCGCGTCGCACATTATTTCAAATGGCAAACTCCAATCGGGTGCTCGGATAATGGGAGCCGATACTAGTCTATCTTTCAGTAGTTGAAAAGCCTTTATGCACTCCTCATTGAAAACAAACTCAACATCATTGTGCAGCAAATGAGTGAGTGGCTGAGCAATCTTCGCAAAATCCTTTATGAATCTTCTATAAAATCCTGCGTGCCCTAGGAATCCTCTTACCTCCTTCTGGTTCGTCGGGTAAGGCAGTTTTGATATCACCTCAATCTTTGCCTGGTCTACCTACCTGTATACCTTTTTCCGAGACTACGTGCCCTAGGACAATTCCCCCAGGGACCATAAAGTGGCATTTCTCGAAGTTCAAAACCAAATGTTTTTCCTGGCACCTTCTCAATACTCTATCCAAACTAGCCAAACATGAGTCAAATGAATTCCCGTACACAGTGAAGTCGTCCATAAAAATCTCGATGCAGTCCTCCAAAAGATCCGAGAAGATACTCATCATACACCGCTGAAAAGTGCCTGGCGCATTGCACAGGCCAAACGGCATCCTCCTGTAAGCATACGTGCCGAAAGGACACGTGAAAGTTGTCTTCTCCTGGTCCTCGGGATCCACATAGATTTGAAAATACCCACTATACCCGTCTAGGAAATAGAAATATTGCTTGCCCGCCAGCCTTTCCAGCATCTGGTCAATGAAAGGTAGAGGGAAATGGTCTTTCTTGGTTGCTTCATTTAACTTCCTATAATCGATGCACATCCTCCACCCAGTGGCTAGTCTGGTGGGCACCAATTCATTCTTGTCGTTCTTGACCACCTGTATTCCTGACTTCTTGGGTACCATATGGACTGGACTCACCCATTCACTGTCTGGTATGGAATAAATGATTCCTAGGGAGAGTAGTTTCAATACTTCCTTCAGCACTTCCTCCCTCATGTTAGGACTCAATTTGCGTTGAGGATGTCTGCAGGCTTTTGCTCCTTCCTCCAAACGGATGTGATGCATGCACAAATCTGGACTAATTCCTACCAGGTCAGAGAGTGTCCACCCAATAGACTTCTTGTTTCTTCAGATTACCTTCAGCAGTTCCTCTTCTTGTCCTTCGGTCAAGCTGCTGTTGATAATAACAGGGAAAGTTTCGTTCTCCTCTATATAAGCATACTTTAGGCCTGGTGGAAGTGTTTTCAGCTCTTTCTTGGGAACATCTTTTTCCTGGGGCAAGGGATTTTTCTCTGTTTCTTCCGTAGTCATTCTCTTCCTCGACCCAGCAGAACCTTCCACACTCGCCACATACGGTGTCTTTCTTGACCTAACTAGTTCCGGATTTGCACAGAATTCCAGAATTGCTTCAGCTAACTCCTCATCAGATAACTCACTTGTGTTCATTGCTTGACACCAACTGGCTACCTCTCTATCAATGGCATGACTCATCTCGGAGTTCTCAATCTGTTCCTGCATTAATTCCGTCTCAAGGTATTCCTGGACCAAAGGGTTAATAACATCTATAGCCTGCAGGTTTTCAACGTCAAGAGGTTTCTTCATTGCCTCATCTATACTGAATGTATATTTCTCCCCATTATAATCAAGGCAAATTGTTCCATCAAAAACATCAATGATAGTTTTAGCGGTACGTAGGAAAGGTCTCCCTAAAAGTACTCCGCCTGACTCAGCAGACTCATTATCACTCATCTTAATCACATGGAAATCAGCAGGGTACAAGAAGTCATGTACCCTGACTATCACATTCTCAAGCACCCCTTCAGGACAGATGCATGACCTATCCGCCAATTGAATCACAACTTTCGTATCTACCATGCCTACCCCAACTAACTTCTTGTATATGGAAAGTGGTAACACGTTTATCGACGCACCTAAATCACACATAGCATGCTCGATTTTCACGTCACCAATAGAGATGGGTAAGGTGAACATACCTGGGTCATTGCATTTTGAAGGCATCTTCCTCTTCTGAATTACTGCGGAGACATTCTCGCCTATCAGAATTTTCCCACTGGGCCTAGCCTTCCCAGCTATAAATTCCTTGATGAACTTGCTAAAGACTGGCATCTTCAGGGCCTGTAAAAATGGCAGATTGATTTCCAACTTCCCAAAAATGTCCATGAAGTCTACCGGTTCTTCCTTCTGTTTCTTGGCTTCCCCCCGACTTGGAAAAGGTTTCAGTCGCTTCCCTGCTCCGGTAGAACTTTCAGCTGATAACTCTCCAGTTTCTTTTCCCACTGCCTCATCTTCCAACTCCGGCTCTGGGTCGAGGAAGAATGGTTCGGTCGGTCTAGGCAATTGTTTCTCCAAATCTTTCTCCTCAAGATCATCCTTGACCAAGGGACTTCCTCCCTCCAAGTGTCTGGGTCTGGGAGTTGTATCCTCTT
This sequence comes from Salvia splendens, assembly GCF_004379255.2. Taxonomy (NCBI): domain Eukaryota; kingdom Viridiplantae; phylum Streptophyta; class Magnoliopsida; order Lamiales; family Lamiaceae; genus Salvia; species Salvia splendens. Next base: position 23,079,299 of record NC_056032.1, on the reverse strand, counting down.
TCTTCTTGCCTTCCTTAGGATCTGTCCCCTCCTTTGTTCTCACCACCGGTCCCTCATATCGTTTCCCGGACCTCAAGGTAATCTGACTTATATTAGCTCTATCAGGTGGCCTTACTGAGGCCGGAATTTTTCCTTCGTTTCCCCGCATGTCACTCAAAGAAGTGGCTATTTGGGACAGTTACTTAGCCAATATATCCATGGCTGCTTTTTGTTCTTGCTGAGCGTCTTGAAGCTTGTGCACTACGTCATTGTTCGATTGCAGGTTGTTTTGCATATGTTGCTGAGAACTGACGAGGTCGTGCACCATATCATCGATACTTTTTGGTGGTTTCAGGGGCTGACTGGGCCCTGGCCCTATACTCAGAGTTGGTCCACTCACTTGATTCTGACGAGCGTTTCCTTGACCGCCTGAAGAGTTATTGTATTGATTTCCTTGGCCCTGGTAATTGTTCTGAAAATTCCTTTGGTGTGGTGGTACATAAGAGTTCCCCTGATTGCTCTGATTTCTGTTTCCCCAGTTTGGGTGGTCTCCTTGGTTACGATTGATCCAGTTGCCCTGCCCTTCTTGATTCCTTCCTGACCAGTTACCTTGTCTATCGGGCTGAGGTGCAAACTGCTGACTTTGTTGTGGTGCCAGCTGATTCTGTTCATTGTCAGTCCATCTGAAATTTGGATGGTTTCTCCAAGGTGCATCTTTCTGTCTCCCTGGATTCCAGCTCCCATCGGGATTCCAACTTCCCATTGCATTGACCTGGGCCTCATAATCTCCTTCCTGGGTCCCGTAATATTGTTGCATTTGATTATCTCCTGGACCAGGAGATTTCTCCTTCCCTTGTGAAGCCAGTGGAATCGTCTTTTCAATCGCGTTCAAAAGAGCCTTTTCGAGCCTATCAATCCTTGCTTCGACTTTGTCATCTTCTTGTTCTCTCACAGCATGCACCGATCCTCTTTTCACTGCATTCCTAGGGTTATCGTACGCCTTCTTAGCGTCAATCAACTTCCCTAGGATCTCTCTTGCCTCACTTCCCCTTTTTCTTGTGAAATTTCCCCCACTCGAGGAGTTTATTAAGTCCTTTGACTCGGGAGTTGCTCCTTCATAAAACAGAGAGTAGGTCTCTGCCTCTATCATTCGGTGATTCGGGCATGCATCCAACAACCCCTTAAATCTTGACCAATACTGACTCAACGATTCATCGTAATCTTGCTTACACTCTAGTATTTCTTTCTTAAGTGCATTCGTCTTGTTGGATGGGAAGAAATAATCTAAGAATTCTAACTTGAAGTCTCTCCACGTGCGGATAGAATCCGGAGGCAACCTCAATAGCCACGTATTAGCTTCCCCCTTCAAGGTAAACGGAATCGCTCGTAGGCGATAATCTTCCTCTGTTGCATCATTCGGCCTCTTCTGAATACCACATAACTTACTGAATTCATTTAAGAACTCATACGGACACTCATTTCTACGCCCAGAGAACGTCGGCAAGATGCCGAGTACGTTTGTCTTGATCTCGATAGTCCTCTGGCGTGGATTCATCACTATAGCTTGAGCTGGTTCTCCATCTAAATGGGCAGTGAGAGAGCCGATTTCTGGATCTGGGTCTACCACCTGCGCCATGACTACTTCCTCTTCTTCCCCTGTTTCTGACTCTGTTTCTGATTCGGGTGGTGATTCTGGATCTTCGCGTCCTGATGACGTCCAAGATTCGTCGCTAGTAAATTCACTCAGAAACGGGCCTCCCGTGGTGAACCCTGATCTGGTGGTCACAGTAGAGACTGTATCTTTAACTCGCCAATCAAACTGGCCGTGTTTCCACCCAGATGAGTTGCTCCAGTAGGTAGACCTTGAGCCTCTGCTCATAAACTGCAAACAAAAGAGAAAGAAAACAAATCAAAACTATTTACACCACAGACTCTGAACACTAACACTAAGCACGCCATCCATCCCTGGCAACGGCGCCATTTGAAGTTCCAACTGTTGTTGTTGGGCCTGCCTCTCGACTCTAATGTCGAATGACTAGACTCAGGAGTAAGCAAGTGTGCACATTTGAGAATTAATGCAAGGCTCGGTCCAGACACAACGCTCCTTAAATCCACTGGATCACTGGGTCCAGGAACTCAAGAGAACTACAGTGTTTTTGTCGTTGGACACACTCGACTCCCCTTAAAAAATAAATCCCTCAACCCGAATACTATGAATTAGTATAGGGAAGTGGGGTCGATCCCACAGAGATGGATTCGCAGGGTAGTGCTATGAGACTATGGAAACAAACGGCTGCTGCCACGCAAAGGGGTTGAGATTTTAACTACCACTAGATCTAGGCAAGAAATGTAAACGCTAGACCTAGGACACAGAAAACTTACTGGAATCAGACATCAAATCCGAAAGACACAATCACTTCCTTGACTGAGTAAATAACTAACTGATTGAGACTAGGCAGAAAGAATAAAACAGCGGGGAACATGATTCCAAATATAGCAAGTACGGTAAAAAGCTGCAGATAACAGATCAGCTCCAGCTAGCTTCGCATGCAAAGTTCCTAACAGATTCAGAAACGCAAATGCAGAAAACAGAGCATACTCCCAGATTCGATCAGAATATAGAAATTGAGATGCCGGAAACTTGCTACGAATCGGAAATAAACCAGATCTACGTAAACTAGGCGGAATGAAATGAAAACACGTAAGCTAGGCATGAAATTTAAACACTCCTGCTCAGAATCACGTCGGATGCTTAATCCACTCCGGATCCAAGCAATCCAAACTCAACAATCAACTAAATCAACTCCATAACTCCGATTCTAACAGATCTGCTCCGATCACCGCCAAATTCAATCAATCAAGAACAATTTGCAAACAAATCACAAACTCCAGCAAAACCCAACCTCCGATTCATCCAAAAACAGAACCATTCTTCAGATCCAAACGAAAAATATCAGCAACTAATCAGAAACCAATTGCAAAAAAAATAAACAACTCCGACAATCCAACTCGACATCAAGCGAACTCAACCAGCAAACCAGAAATGAACACAATAGACATAAGCGAAAGTAAAAATCCGGAATAAAACAGGAAATATTGGTTAACAAAAGAAAATCGAGCTTCGAACAGCGAAGCTCGGCGGAATCAGTGTAAATAGCAACGGAAATGTAAATTGTTTCTTCGCCCTTGAACTAGGACGGTGTTACAACCCTCGAACCACTCTTGGAAAGTTAAAACGTGAACCCCAGCCAAGTGCTAACTGGAATCTCTCGCGAATTTGGAGTCAAGTGTGTGGAAAGGTGAATCGAGCAAGGGGCTGTTAGTGAGGCCTCCCCCGAGAAGGTCCCTCCAGCCTGCATGCTTCTCCCTTTTATAGATGCGGACATAGCCTTCTAGAGTTTTCGTAGAAATCCCTATTCTACCCTTCAACTCCGAGGCTTCCTCCGTCTAGCAATTTTCTTCCAATTGTTCACCCTTTCGCCAGTTTCCTAGGACTATGCAAGCGTCCTCTTCTTTTCCTGGATCTGGCGAAAAACTTCACATACCTGACTTAATTCAATGCGTTAGACCCAGTAATTTCATGAAATGAATCCCTAGACCAATGCATGAAATTAGCCTTATCAGGTACCAATTAAATTTACAAAATAATTTATTCTCTTAATTAATAGGAGATTTCGAAAAACCAAGAAATTGGGCAAGGGTCGAAAATCATGTAGAATAATTTAGGGATATTTTGGTTTGGATTTAATTTGGATAAATATCCCAAAATAATTAATTAAATCCAAGAGAGAAAATATTATTTCCAATAAATAGGAGGGCCGAAAATTCCAATAAAATGGCTCGAACAAATATGCATGATCTCATTTAATTTAATTCACACATTGAGAAATAAATCACATTATTCCACATAACTCACAACAACTAATTTCACATCGTTAACTCAGTCACATAGAAAACAAACTCCATAAAAGAAATTCTCATTCAACATTCACATTAATAGAAACAAAAGTCGCAAAATTTCGGGGTGCTACATCCTTCCCCTCTTAACAGAAATTTCGTCCCGAAATTTGGTTGTCTCACATAAACAATTCGGGGTACTTTTCTTTCATTCTATCTTCTAACTCCCACGTGGCTTCCTCGGGACCATGGTGTTTCCACAACACTTTCACGGATGCTATTGACTTGTTTTGTAACTCTTGCACCTTTCGATCTAGGATTGCTTCGGGTCTCTCCTCGTAGCTCATGTCGGGGGTCAGGACAACCTCTTCTTGATGAATCACATGCTTAGGGTCAAACACGTACTTGCGCAACTGCGACACATGGAACACGTTGTGCACATTCCCAAAACTGGGAGGTAACGCCAGGCGATACGCTACAGGACCTACTTCATCAATAATCTCGTACGACCCTACAATACGCGGTTTCAATTTTCCCTTCACTCCAAACCTCACAACTCCTCTCGTCGGGGATACTTTCAAAATGACTTTGTCACCAACATCGAGTTTGATTTCCGTTCGGCGCACGTCAACATACGACTTCTGTCTATCTTGAGCTTCTTTGATCTTTGCACGGATTTGATGCACAATTTCGGTCATCTCCTTGAAAGCGTCAGGTCCTAACATCCTTCTTTCACCAACCTCATCCCAGCAGAGTGGGGATCGACATTTCCTACCATACAGGGCTTCATACGGCGCCATGTCGATCGTTGCTTGGTAACTATTGTTGTAGGCGAATTCTACCAATGGCAGAACAGTTTCCCAACTTTCTCTTCGGTCTAGGACAACGACTCGCAACATATCTTCAAGTGTTTGAATCGTCATTTCCGATTGTCCGTCAGATTGCGGGTGATAAGCAGTGCTAAAGTTCAATTTCGTGCCTAGCTCCTGTTGCAAACTCATCTAAAATTTTGACGTGAACTTCGTATCACGATCAGATATAATGGTCTTTGGCACTCCATGCAAACGTACAATCTCACTCACGTATAACTTAGCTAACTTGTTCGAACCATAGGTAATCCTAATCGGTAAGAAGTGCACGCTTTTAGTGAGTCGATCGATGATCACCCAAATCGCAGTATTCCCTTTTGTGACTTCGGTAACCCCGTCACGAAGTCCATGGCCAAGTGATCCCATTTCCATCCGGGAATTTCGAGCGGTTGCAATTTCCCATATGACCGTTGGCGTAAGGCCTTCACTTGTTGACACGCTAGACATCGTTCCACAAACGATGCTACGTCCCATTTCATTCCATTCCACCAAAAACGTTGCTTCAAGTCTCGATACATCATTGTGCTTCCAGGGTGAGCAGTGTAAGGCGTGTCGTGCGCTTCACTCAAAATCTCATCTTTCAGCGCCTCATCGTTTGGCACACACAAACGTCCATCGAACGTCAACGCATTGTCCGTCTCCTCACGAAAGTGGTCTTGTTTCTCGGTTCTCACCTTCGCACGTGTCTCTTCCAACTTCTCATCACGTCGTTGAGCTTTTATGATCTTAGTTCTTAAGTCTGGCTCAATTACTAGCGTCGCTATTCTTCCTCCTACTATCTCGGGCGCTTTCACTATTTCCAAATGCATCCTATCGAACTCACGGATCAATGTTTCCTCTTGAGTTAGGAGAGAAGCTTGGTTCTTCCTACTCAAAGCATCGGCTACCACATTCGCCTTGCCCGGGTGATAGTGAATACCGCAGTCATAATCTTTTACGATCTCCAGCCAACGTCGTTGTCGCATGTTCAACTCCTTCTGCTCAAAGAAGTACTTGAGACTCTTGTGATCCGTATAAATCTCACATCTCACTCCATAGAGACGGTGTCTCCAAATCTTTAGCGAGTGCACTACTGCTGCTAGTTCCAAGTCATGAGTCGGAAAGTTTAGTTCATTTGGTCTCAATTGCCAGGAAGCATACGCTATCACCTTCCCATCTTGCATCAACACGCATCCAAGTACTACTTTCGACGCGTCAGTATAGACGACAAAGTCCTTGTCGGTTTCCGGCACCGCTAGGACAGGTGCTATAGTCAACTTCTCTTTCAACAGTTGGAAACTCGCCTCGCACTCCGGCGTCCAAACTACTTTGATTCCCTTCTTCAACAGTTGCGTCATCGGTCTCGCAATTTTAGAGAATCCTTCGATGAAACGTCGGTAGTATCCTGCCAATCCCAAGAAACTGCGAATTTCACTCGGTGTTTTCGGCGATTTCCAGTTTTGTACAGCCTCGACTTTTGCTGGGTCCACTTGAATTCCATTCGCCGTCATTATATGACCGAGAAAGTTCACTTTATTCAATCAAAACTCACACTTACTAAACTTGGCATAAAGCCGTTCCTTCCGCAATGTTTCCAACACGGTTCGCATGTGCCATCCATGCTCCTCCTCGTTCTTCGAATACACCAACACATCATTATTGAAGACTAGCACAAATTTGTCGAGATACTCGTGGAAAACTCGGTTCATCAAGTCCATGAAAACTGCTGGGGCGTTAGTCAGTCCAAATGGCATCACGACAAACTCGTAATGGCCATAGCGAGTGCGAAGAGCAGTCTTAGGCACATCCTCTCATCGGACCATTAGTTGATGGTATCCCGACCTCAAGTCCATTTTTGAAAATACGCCAGCTCCTCGAAGTTAGTCAAACAAGTCATCAATTCTTGGCAGAGGGTACTTATTCTTCAAGGTCGACTTGGTGAGCTCACGATAGGAAATGAACATCCTCATCGTCCCATCCTTTTTCTTCACGAATAAAACAGGCGCTCCCCGCAGAGACACACTAGGTCGAATGAATCCCAAATCTTGTAGTTCTTGCAACTGAATCTTCAATTCTGCCAACTCCTTAGGGGCCATTCGGTATGGTGCTTTCGATAGTGGCGCAGATTCGGGTTCCAAGTCAATGGTAAACTCCATTTGTATGTTAAAAGATCAAGCTTTTGTCTTTCCTTAAAGTGTTGCATCAAGAACTAAGAATATGAATGAAGTCTTGCAGTTCTTAGTGTGTTTTGTTTTGTTGTGCATGCAGGGAAAAACCAATGCAATTGCTCGGTCAATACACCACGCTTCTTAAATCCAATGGATCACTAGGTCCAGGAACTCAAGGAACACAGAGTATTTTTGTCATTGAACACACTCGACTCTCCTTCAAAAATTAATCCCTCAACCCAAATTTACTATTAAATTAGTATAGGGAAGTGGGGTCGATCCCACGAAGATGGATTCGTGAAGTAGTGCTTAGAGACTCTGGAAACAAGCGGTTGCTGCCACGCAAAAGGGTTGAGGCTTAAACTACCACTAGACCTAGGCACGGAATTTAAATGCTAGACCTAGGACACCGAACACTTATCAAATCAGACATCATCACTGAAAGAAACAATTACTCACTAGACCGTGTAAATGACTAACTAAATATGACTAGGCAGAGAGAATTAAAAAGTGGGGACCATGACATTCAATTAAAGCAAGTACGGTAAAAGCTGCAACTAACAAACTCATGCAGTTTCCTAACCAGCTCGGAAACGTAAATGAAGAAAACAGAGCACACTCCTAGATTCGAACAGAATATAGAAATCAGGACGCCGGAAACTTGCTACGAATCGGAAGTACATCAGATCTACATAAACTAAACGAGATGAAATAAAAACTCGTAAGCTAGGCATAAAATTAAACCAACACGACTGAGATTCACGTCGAATGCTTAATCCACTTCGGATCCAAGCCATCCGAACTCAACACCCAGCACAATCAACTCCATAGCTCCGATTCTCACAGATCTGCTCAAATCAACTCCAAATACCAACAATCACAGACAACCCTACAACATCAGCAAGTAAAAAAAAATGATTCATCCACAAACAAACTCCATTCTCCCAGATCCAACCTCGAACCTGCAATAATCCAGAAAATAACCTCGAAAACAACCAACTCCAACAACCCAACTCAGAATTCAAGTAAACATAATCAACAAACATAGATCAACACAATCAGCATAAACGAAAATGAAACTTGCATAAAAAAAACAGCGAAATATCCAGAAAACAAAGAGGTCCGAGCTTCGAACAACGAAGCTCGGTGAATGCAGCAGAAACGAAAATGGAAAATAAATTGTTTCTTCGCCCTCAAGAAGGACGGTGTTACAACCAGATTGAAAGTATGTAAGCTAGAAGTGAGCCCCAAGAACGCCCTGAACTTCCCACGAAAGAACCCAAGTGTGTGAAAAAGTGAACTAAGCTACAGGCTGTTGGCGAGATCTCCAACCGAGAAGATCCCTCCAGCGTGCATGCTTCTCCCTTTTATAGACGCGGACATAACCTTCTAGAGTCTTCGTAGAAATCTCTATTCTACCCTCAACTCCGAGGCTTCCTCCGTCGAGCAATTTTTCCGCATAATGTCCACTTTTTCGCCTTCTTCCTAGGTCCATGCAACTGTCTCCCTCCTTTGCTGGACCTGGCGAAAATCTTCACACACCTGGCTTAAAACGTGTGTTAGACCCAAAAATTTCACGAATTAAAGCCCTAGACCTATGCATGAAATTAGCCTTATCAATGAATCAAGAACTCAAAATTTAATCAAACAGTCTTAACTTGGATATGTACCGATTTCGAATTGTACAAACACTGTAAAAAAATGCTTTAAATTTGAAGCGTTCCAAAATCTCTCAAAGAAACTAGAATTACAATTTCAGCTCGATTTTTGTTTTGAATCTGACTAACTTGCAACAATTGGTTATGATCATCCCCATGGAACTTGAAAGAACATAAGATAGGTCATGAACATAAGATGGAATCGAATTAAATCTCAATTCTCATGGTAGGATACCAAACAAGATAATTCAGTTGTTAGACCAAATTTGAAAGGTCCACACATCAATGGATAAGGACTTAAACATGTCACGGCCAAAAATGATCAGTTGCATGAGGATTTAGAAATGTAGGCAGTTGTCACAAAGCAGCACTGATCATGGCTCAACGAAAATCATAATATGGAACAATAAAATCACATCAATGGGTTCATACGTTTGTGAAAGGCAACCAAGGTCAAAGGAACTTTTGAAAAAAATCAAGTGGATTAAATTTGTTAAAGCAAGGTACAAAATGTTGGCCTTAACTTCGTCTTGTAGAAAGAAAAGTTCTAATATGGAAATGATACATATAGTGGGACTGAACCAAAAGAATTTCACTCTGTAAGAAAGAACTTGACACGGACATGGTTACAAAATGAAAAGCTGAACAAAAGTTCGAAGAAGAACATCCCATAGAAAACATGTCTGCGAAACGTGATTATATTGAAGGACATAACTGCAAGCAGCCTTAGGAATGAAGTTCAATAGCAAAGGCTCACAAAGTCAAAATATTGTTCGTATAAATAATAAGTCAAAGAACACTACATTCATTCCAAGTGTCCAAAGTTATGAAGGCAACACCACTTTCCAAGAACTGAAAGTGAGTTATGACTCAATGGAGGAAAATAAATAATATGCATTACTTGCAAAGAGTGAGTGAAACAAGCTGTTAAATAGACAAGGGCTCACGGTAATTTGAAGGGTACTGAAAAATAACTCTTTAGAATCCAAGTAAGAACTGTTGATTAAAATAGTTTGTTCTGCTATTAACGTCGCACTCCCTCGTTCATCTTTCGCAAGCCGAAACTGGTAACATCGCTCTAAGAACTGTGGATTCCACGCTGAGATTCATCGTGTCATTGCCACTAAATGATAGTCGGAATCCATATCTTCATAATATTCCTTGCATGTCATAGCAACCATTCTCTTAAAAACATTGTAATTATACTCGCGCTCTCTACACGCAATAATAGTCGTTTGAGTCGCATCGCCACGTAAGAATATGTTTAGCTTATCAGATCGCAGGTATGATCTCTCTCCCCGTTGTAGGATTACATCATTTGGCATATCCTCTTGTCTCGTACTTTTTCTCATTCGGAAATTCTCTTCAATTTGCACACCTTCTCCTCTTGAGCTCATTATCTTATGTAAAGTGTCTCCGCATTCTCCTTATTCTTATCATTCAGGAAGACAATAGTGAATTTGTAATTTTTCGATGAAGTTCGAATTCACACCACATATTTCCATTTGTCTTATCACTCGGAAAAGTGATATTGCAGTTGTAACAACTAAGTTCGATATCGTTCGATCTAACAAGCATCTATGTTTGCATACAAAGTTCATAGCATCGTAATTTCTTCTATCAGCACTTTCATAAAATACCTCACACTTCAACGTTCACAAACCATCACTTAAATCATTATTCACATACTACATAATTAAACATGGATAAATGTATATCGCTATGCATAACCACATCATACTTCTTGTTCACTTCAAGATCTCAATTTCCCAAAAGAAAAGAACTAATAGGCTTTCATTTAAAGTTTAAAGATATCTTTTTTTTTAATTTCCAACAACTTTCCACAACATAAATATTTTTCCTCAATCAAACTCCACCAACACAACTAGTCATTACCATTGCAAAACATCAACCTCAAAATCCCTTTTTTTTACCAAACACCATGCAAATCTTTCAAAACTCATAACTTGTTCTTTCCTCCACATAACAAAAATAATACTTCCTTTTCTATACCAACTTCCTCAAAATATCTTTTATCTCGTTGTTTGTGATAGATCTAAAGCTCGTCACGTATCATCAAGTTTGATATCATCTTAAGGCTTCCTATGTTCACATGCTTATGTCATAGTACTTTCACACATAACACATATTTATGACATCAAGTTACTCATGCTGTTTCTACATAGTAATATCATCACATTATCACATTCACACATAACTTTCATACACATGCGTACTCTTGCCAATACATTCATATCATATCATCATCGATTTCATATTCTTTCAGCATCTTAAAACATAATTCACTTTCTTTTGGTTGAGCGTGATGCTTCGGATGTTGAGTCTTCATGACACTTCTAGTCTAGGGGTACTAATCTAGACTTAAGCTGAAAGAAGACTCTCGGACCAGAGCGAAAGAACGAAGCTCTGATACCACTCTGTAACGACCGCCCTTACTAAGGATAGTAAAGACGGGGAACTCGCGACTAGGGGAGGAACTAAGAAGCGGGGTAGAAATGGGGGAAGCAATAAAGGACAACATTTAATATGAACACTCAATTAACTTCCAAAAGAAATATTTTAGTCTATCGAATAGTTAAGCAGCGGATTAATGTCTCAAGGTAATTAATGTCATAACATAGTATGGGGAAAAACAGAAGACTTTTAGAAAGAAAGCAATTTCAAACAAGGCAGCGGAAATCAAGTATCTAGAGAGAGTCATAGGATGACGCCCATGTATGAAGACACGACGCATCCGGGAAATCTTAAGGCTCGACTCAACATCCGCCGCAACATCACTGCTCAACCTGCACATTTTAAAAAGAAATGCAGGGCTGAGTACTTAATATACTCAGTGGGCTCATGCCAAAAACATTTTATAAAAGTTATGTCATCCATACCATAGGGAACTCGAGTTTTACATTTAGAAAAGAAATATCATCGAGTATCACAAAAATAGTTTCATAGTCTGGCCAGACAAAACAATCTCCCCACTTTCTCAACAATCAATCATTCACATCCTCATACCATAGTACGACGAAAGTGTGGCCACACTATTCGCCCACGAGACCAGCCGACTAGCAAGGACGGCTCACGATCCCACCAGTGTACACAGCCTGATAGGGTTTGCAGCACTACTCAGACCCGAATTCGTTTAACACAGCCCTATAGCCTAACGGAGCAAGCTCAAACGAACTAGGTATCAGGCAACAATCTCAACATCAAAACTATCATGACATGACATAACATTTTAAACCACTCTTATAACACCGTATCATACTTTTGAAAGCGTAAAAGAGTTTAGTAAAAGAAAGCCCCCCTCGCTTGCTTATACAACACAATTCACAACTTTAATGCAACCCTTGCTCTTTGTACCCACGTACGCACAACAACCCTTGTCAACACCATAAAACAATCAGTTTTTCCATCAACACATTTATCATGCATGCCCTATCGTTCCTTTCATCGTTTTCTTATATTGCCCATCCCAAACGTTCACCAACATAAACGAAACGAACACTCTAGCATACATCAACGTGCAACACATAACCACATCATAGGATACGTTCCTTATTCACACATGTATCATGTAATGCATTCAAATCTTGTCAACAAAGCTTATTTCAACAAAACCAGAATCTGGCAAAACAACGCACTATTTTTGTAAAAATCATTAAAGTTCCATCCCATCTCATATGAAGATCAAATTTGGTCACCACACAGTAGACACATCAAGGTTTGTCCAGTTAAAAGTTTACACCAAAATCACATCTTTTGATCTGTCAAAACAAAAACGAAACTCACTGGACGAAACACAATTTCTGGCAGGACTGCGCAGTTAAATTGTAAAATTCGTTATAAATTCGTCCATTATCAATTGAAGCTGTAATTTCGTCCATTATGTCGAAACAAGATCGTTTGATTGGTCAAACACTCGTCGGAACCTACTGTCCGAACACAACAATTTTCATGCTCAACATTCACAAACCCTAGTTTGCCTATGATACATTCACACATACATATTCATGCTTCCAACACATAGTCATGCTTCAAAAACGAGATTACAACCATGCTTTCCTATTCGCACATAACATTCACAACGATTCATCCACACACTCACACACACGCACATACACTCACACACACACAACCATTCACGTGCAACCATCATTCCCAACCAATAAATTCTTAGATTTACGATTCTCCACTCACTATATGCATGAGGGGTTCAAGAATCATGGATTCAATGATAAGGAGGGGAAAGATGGATAAAAAATTATACCTTTCTCTTGAAAACAATCGGTAGAAAATTGGTGCGATTTCTCAACGGATCTTGAGTTTCCAACTCCAAATCGAAGCAACAATGAAGGATTGATTTGGAGCACTTGAGAGAGAGGGGAGAGGAGGAGAAAAACGTGTGGGAGAGGAGAGGAAGAGAGGGAGGCGTGTGGAGTGAAGATTAGGGTTAGGGTTTTCTTAATTTATATTCAATAATTATTCCCTCACTTAATTAAACAAATAAAATTGTGGAAGAATAAAATTGAGGTCAATGAATAAACTCCACAATTAAAAGAAATAGGCGTGTAGTGTGGGGGAATTTTTTGAAAATTATGGTATTACTTGGAGAGAAATACACTTACAAAAATGGGTTAAAAGATATTGAGCATCCCATAAATAAGGTAACAAAATAATTCAAGAATTCTCCAAGTAGGAAGGGGGGGGGGGGGGTGTAAAATAGGGAGTAGTCTAAGGAAATATTTAAATCCCCAAATTAAATAGGAATATGATTTAAATTTGGTAATTTCTTGTGTAAAAGGCTCCCATAAAATAGGTAACAATTAAATTAATCCCACAGGGTAATTAAAAGGCATAAGGGGTGAAAATTTATGAGGTCTTAAATAAGGAAAGAGTCAAATCCTAATTAAAATAGGATATGGAGAGATTTAATTAGATTTTTAATTCAAGGAATGAGATAAGTAAGGTACCAATTAAATCTACAAAATAATTTATTCTCCTAATTAATAGGAGATTTCGAAAAACCAAGAAATGAGGCAAAGGTCGAAAATCATGTAGAATAATTTAGGGATATTTTGATTTGGATTTAATTTGGATAAATATCCCAAAACAATTAATTAAATCCAAGAGAGAAAATATTATTTCCAATAAATAGGAAGGCCGAAAATTCCAATAAAATGGCTAGAACAAATATGCATGATCCCATTTAATTTAATTCACACATTGAGAAATAAATCATATTATTCCACATAACTCACAACAACTAATTTCACATCGTTAACTCAATCACATAGAAAACAAACTCCATAAAAGAAATTCCCATTCAACATCCTCATTAATAAAAACAAAAGTCGCAAAATTTCGGGGTGCTACAAGAAGGGAACCGGGCGGCCGACTCTCTGGCAGGTAGGGGGGTCCAGACCCCTGCACTCACATACTACGACCTAATCTCTGCGCCTCGGTACCTGAAGGCGCTAGTTAGGATGGACCATCTGGGATATCCTAATTTTCGCTTCCGACGTAGAGATGGGGGTTGAACTTGTTCTCATGATGGTTATCTTTAGTTTATACTCGTTTATTCATTTTGTTTATTTACTCCTTTTTTCCCTCTCGATAGCATGGAGGATCTGTTGGGGTTTTGGAGCCCCTTGCACAGCGGAAGACTTGTACAAACAAATAAATCAGACGTAGGATCTATTTGACCGATTATGGAATTAATCTATTCACATGTTAACACAGAATTGCATGCTAGAACGCAAATAATTCATGCTCATAGAATATAAATCCTAAACATGAATTCTACGGAGTTAGCCAATTTACCTCGTTGATTCTCCAAAGAATCGTCGATTGCTTGCACCTTCTCCACGATGATCTTCAATACTATACCACAGATCTTCTGACTGGTGTCCCGAACTGTATTCCGACATCAGGGTGGGCTGATCTTATCGAAACACTAGGACTCGAATAAAGAAGACAGAACTTTCTCACGAAGGAGGAGCTGAAAATCTCACGGAGGAGAAATTCCATTGAAATTTTCGTCCCCTACTGTAGAGAGGAGGGGAACGAAATTTCACTCTCAAAAAAATTGATTTTCTGTCTCTTTTATTCTCCTATTTATAATAGTTCATATTGGGCCCAGTCAGGGATCTATGGAAGGTTTTGGATATGGGCTCCCCCAATTAGCTTTTTACTAATTAAATTGAACCCACAATTTAATACAAGTTTATATTGGAATATTACGAGCAGCCACTACAGAAGTAATATTGAACTCCCCATCCAAATCCGAAATTATAAGTATTCTGGGTTTCCATTTTGTTTATTATTTATTTCCCGCGCTTAAGATATAAATGCCCATTAAATAATTAAAGTCTTCTATGGACTTAATTAATTAACATCTTATTAATTCCAAGAGTAGACTTAGCAAGAAACACTTATTTATTATTCATAGAGTAATAAAACTCCAACTGGCCTGTTTCCGAATAATAAAACCTTGTTCAAGCTCCTCTTGAGGACATTATCAAACGAGACTCACCTCGTGCACGATTCAACATAATAGCAATCCTAGCACCACTAGATAATGATCACCACTACCCAATATACCTGGATCGTTGGGTGATGAAAAACCTGCACCTTTGGTAAGTCAAAGTAGTAGATACTCAATGTCGTATGCTCAATGCTAACGTATGTAGATTAAGAAATTAATTATCAAGACCTCGTCTTTCAGTACATAGCATAAAGACTCGTCTTGTTGTTAGATCCATTCAGTGCTATACCACACCAACGTCATCTTATTTCAATAAGGCTTAGAAATAATCGGACTGACATTGCAACCTTTCACGATAGGTAGCCAAAGCCTATCTAGGTTGTGAAATTCTTCTTTTTCTTTTGCAAAGCATTGCATAGAACCGACTGTAGTTACCTTAAAGTGGACGACGCCCACAACCAGTCTACTAAGCAAAAGACTTAGGCTTTGTTTACTTCTTATGCATTTAAATGTTTATAAAACATCTTATAAACGCACAAGCAAACACAATGTAATAATATACTGATTCTATTCATGCAAACTGCTCGAATGATACTGAATCGGGTCAAAAGTGAATTGTAGAGTTTTTTTGTACACAAGCAAGATTCTTTTTGTGCGAACTCGCTCGAAACATGCTTTTCAGTATACTAAACCTAACAGGATCCCGGCTTGTGGGACCTCTCGATGGACTAAAAATAGAATAGAAATTGTTTTAACACCTCGGGGTGCAACAGAAACTCCAACTATGAAGACTTCTACGCAGATCCAGGTCCCTCCTTCCTTGACGAGGAAGAAGAGATGAAAAGAGAGGTGGAACGGCGACTCCTGCTGCTAACTCCTTACTCCATGTTGTGAGGTGAAAATGAGGTGACTGAAGGTGATGATGGTGTCCCCCTCTCTTATGTGCACTCTCTTCATATTTATAGGATGATGTTGGGCCCAAATCCCTATGGTAAGACCATCCTGTCTTGACATTTATGCCCTTGAGATGACATCTTTTTCTCTCTCCTCTGACTCATCATTTCATGTGGTAAACTCCACCTGATCAATTTGTCAGTTAGGCAGGCTTTGCAACTGATCAACTTGGCTTCATTTCTGGCCATTTTTCACTCATTTCCTGAGTTGATCAAGTTGATCCTGCACTTGCCGCTTCTACACTTTATAGCCCCTGCACACTTAAATTCCCCATTCTTTTCAAACATTATCAGCCGTGTTAGTGTAATAAACCCTACAAAACCATGCTTGTAACGAGCCCTATCGAACTGCTCACACTTAAACCATGCTTGTCCTCAGGTATGAAAGAACAACAAGAAAAAGGGAAAGTTACATGCATGGGTCCTGACAGACTCCAAAAACAAACATACTCACAAATATTCACATAACTAACTCAAAAACAACACTTTTGACAAATATTTACATCTCCGTGTTTGAAACTGGCTCAACTTTTGACAATATTCCCCACAAGCTTAAGGTCATTCCAAATATTTTGCAGTCTCAAATTCCTCCCTCTCCTTTTTGTTCAGTCTGATCAGCCTATCTGTTCGTCAAGATAGCCCCTAACTGTTGGATTCACTCGGTCACTCATTTCTCACCAGAGATGTTAGGACCATTCTCTCGTTCATTTTGCCATACCACTGATGATTGAGTTCCATAGGCACAGACTAGTTCCTTAAGGTCTTTTATTAGGGTTGTAACGGGGCCATGGGTTGTGATGTAGATAGGCAGGGTCCTATGGGTCCTAACTAAGTTCATAAAAATCTTGTAAAACGATGGACATGTGAGCTCAGGAACAAAAGTGGAGCAACCTTCCTATTACATCTTCAAACTTCCCAAAATTTAACAACATACCTTGGCCATTTTGGCCTTATTCATCTAACTTTTCTACTACAGGGTCAGATTACATCATTTTCTGCCCTGTTTATCTAAAATTTAATTTAATTTATTTATTTTTTTAAAAGTTTTTTTTAAGTTTTTTTAATTTTTTTATTTTTAGGGTCAGGTTACATTTTCTCATGCCCTTTATTCAACTATTTCTCTCTTTTTTTTTTTCCGGGTCAGGTTATAAGTGCCTGCCCTTTTCTTTTTCCTACCATCTTGACTATAACTCTTTCTTTCCTATCCCTTCTACCCCCAATTGGTTGGCTGCTCCATTCTATCCCCTTACTCACATGGCATGGAGGCTCATGGTTTCAACAGAAGGTGAATTCATAATGTAGGCTCAAATTGGGTACTGAGGGGTGTCCTTACAATGAGGCGGGTTCTTCTGGTTCGAAAAAAATAGAAAGAGGCCCAACTGGTTATTACCTATTGCCTTTAGTCCTCACTAGCCTATGTCATTTCCCTCTCAGCATCATGTGGCAGCCACTCTATTTTTTTTATTTCAGTAGAAAGTGTTCTACTCAAGCTTATAATTCACTTTTAGAGGGCTTCATAGTTGGCTAAAAATCTGGGCTCTTCCATCGTTCTTACTTCGTCCAGACTGACTTCAACTTACTTTTAGAAAGAGGGGTCTCACAGTTCAACATGCATTTTTCTTTTTCATTCACTCTCACTGAGGGTTTTATGCCTTCTGTTTTTGCCAGCTCATTCATGTTTTCCTAAGATAACTTGGACAAGCACATAAGGACTGATTCGACATGCTTCACTCAAATGACTCACTATCCTACCAACTGACCTATCAACTGATCAAGTTATAATTCAACATGCTTCGCTCAGTTGATTCAGATGATTTAACAGGTAGATAAGGTAAACATAGATAAGTCAAGTCATGCTTATGTCCAAATACTCCACACTACTTCTCCCTCTCACTTTATCTTAACTTTCCCTCAATCTAGCATGATAAACTGTAAAAGAGTAGTAAGTGCTACAACAAGAGACACTCTAAAAACATAAAAAACCCTATTATCAAACAAAAACTTCTCACACTTAGACCGTGCATCGGGCTAAGTGGGAGAAAACATCACATCAAACATAGAAAACATATAGACAAGAGAAAAACTTCTCATACTTTGACTGGACACCAGGCTAAGTGTGAAGAAGACAAACAGATACACAATTATACACAAACAGAAAACTAAAATTACTTGGTCAATGGGGGGGTTCATCTCCTTGGTTGATCTCTCCTGGAGTCAGCTATTCTGGAGTGGGAGTCATCTCGTCCAGCCGCACGTCTGCTGCTTGCACCTTGGGCTGCATGTTGGGGAGCCCTTTGCTTCAGCGGTATTAACTCTCTGGCCATCAGGGACACCATCTCTTTCACCGCGTAGACCTATGTCTTAACATCCTCATTGTATTTCATCTGTATCTCCATCTGGGATGTTAGAAACTTTGTTTGGGCCTTGGAGCTAAGGGCTATTCTCTCAGTATTCAGGGCTATCCTCTCCATATGCCCTTCCGTTCTGGCTCTCCAATCATCTAGGTGTCCCACCAGCTCCACAAGGTTGGCATATCCCGGAGACATCTCAGGTGCAGCAGATGTGGTAGCCTTAGCCTGTGTTTGCATTGCGGATGTGGTGGCTTCGATCCTTGCTTTTGCCTCTCTCTCCTTCTTATTCACAATCACCTCCACCTACTTCTTCTTACTTTTCTTCTTGACTGCCCCCACCGACTGTGAACCTGGCCTAGTCACCTCATAGAATTGAAGTATGCCACCCTTCTGTACCAAGACACCTGCATTCGTGAGGAATTGTACACCAAACAACTCTGGTTTAGGGCAATAGGTCATCCTGTGCATCCTTTCTATGATGGTCATTTCTTCATAGTTCTTGAAGATGGCCCCTAGGATATGACAGTCATTCAGATTACTGGCAGCGCGGCAAGACCTCCTTCTCTAAGGTTCCCCTTCTCTCTGCCCAGGGGTTTCCCTTGATTGTTCCTCTGTAGACCTCCTTCCTAAGGTCTCCTCTCTGGCTAGCCTCCGCTGATAAATGTGGACGGTCGCAGCTCTTGCTCTAGCAACCTCAGCTCTAGGAACTACCTTCTCAGTCTTCTCCTCTTCATCCGTTATGATCACCACATCTCTACTCTCCGGTGTTTCATCAGTAGCTTTCTGTACCCTCTCAGTAGGGTCCCATTCAACAGTCCTGTCCCCATCCGCCTCCATATCAGCATCTTCAGAATTCATTGCTGCCAAATTCGCTATGATTTCTTCAGGCGTGAGTAGGGCTTGCTCGGCTACCTCCATTCGCTACGAATTCATTGGCTCATTTACTGTTGTTCAACCTCTTCTCCATGTTCCACTGCTTCACTCATTCTCATCCTCCCTGCTTCTTCGTATTCATTACCATCCATTGTTCCCCCACTGTAAGTTTCGAGGATTTGTACATCATCAGTCGGTGGTGGGGTAGGTATGGCTCCCATTTGAGCTAGCAATAGCGTAGCATCAGCATCGAGTTTCAGCCCCTGGAGGAACTTCATTAACGACTCCAGGGAGACTGAGACCGTGGTTTGACTGCTACTCCCAGCGATTTGGGGTGTTGTGTTGGTCGGGATTGCACCTGACCTCTCAACTCCTTACTGTCTGGGTTTCGAACATCTGACGGATTTTGTCGCCGAGTCACTTCCGGAAGCGTTCTGTGACTTTCCTTACATTTCCTCGGTGGATTGTGGTGGATTTAGGAGCTAGGGTTTACTTTCACCGGAATCTGCAGAGAGAAATCATTGAGAGAAATTTAGGGGGTAGTTGGGGGAGTGGAGTCCGGAGGTTTCAAATATCACTATTCTATTCGCGACTCTTCGGTTTCCCTCCTAAAATCTCCATTTTCTCCCTTTTTTTCTATACGTGATGGTCATCCCCTCTTTTTAACACTTAGCGAAAAATAGAAATTCTATCTAAAACTTGGGAATTCGGAACAGATGGATCAATATAGATTTTAAATTTTTCAACGAGTGCAGCCTGATCCACCCGATCTGAATCCGAAAAATATTTTCGATTTTTGAACATTTTACTTTGTTTGGATTTTCATTTTAAAACTGAAAAAGACACTATTCACAACTTTGTACAAACCTTGCAACTGTTCTAGAGATTCACTTGATCCACTCATGATTCGACATGCTTCGTCCAACTAATCAAGTGGATCACCTAGAACATTTACGAGCTGATCGACTCAGGCGAGAACATTAGTTGTGCACAGTGGAATTTCTTCCACTGTACGTACTTCTGAGTTGTCCCTAAAGAGTTTAACCCTGTGACCATTAGCCATGGAAGGAGGAGAGTTAAGATCACTCCCTTGAAGTTCCACTGCCCCATTCGTTCTCAGGGCGACGATGGTATATGGTCCCGTCCACTTGGATTTAAACTTTCCTGGCATTAGCTTGAGTCTTGATTGAAACAACAAAACTTTTTGTCCCACCTGCAATTCCTTGACCCAGAGGTTTTTGTCATGCCGCATTTTGGTAGCGTCATACGACTCAAGTCTAAGTTCCTCCAGATTTTGTAGCTGAAACTTCCTTTCCTCCTCACATACCTGGGGATTCATATTCATCTCCTTTACTGCCCAATAAGCCTTATGTTCAATGCCGACAGGGAGATGGCCCATCTTGCCAAATATAAGCCTGTAAGGTGGCATTCTAATGGGAGTTTTGAACTCAGTTCGATAAGCCCATAAAGCATCGTCGAGTCGGTTGCTCCAATCTTTCCTAGAAGGGTTTACTGTTTTCTCCAGAATAGCCTTGATTTCCCTGTTCGAGAGATCTGCTTGCCCATTTTCCTGAGGATGGTAAGGAGTAGATAGCCTGTGGTAAACCCCATACTCTTTCATCAGTGCTTCGATAGTCTGGTTACAGAAATGAGTTCCCTAATCAGATATAATAGCTCGGGGTACTCCATATCGGTTGAAAATGCCGGCCTTCAGAAATTTCGCGACTTCTTTTGACTCACATGAGCTTGTATCTTTAGCCTCTATCCATTTAGACACATAATCTACAACAACCAATATATAAGTATTCTCGTATGACGGTGGGAAGGGGCCCATGAAATCCATTCCCCAAACATCGAATATCTCGCAACCACGATGGGTACTTGGGGCCTCTCATCTCTAGCAAAAATCCCCCCGGTCAGCTGTCAACGACTACACCTCCTGCAAAATTCATAGGCATTCTTGTGTAAGTCTGGCCAATAGAAACCACTATCCAGGACTTTCCTGGCTGTCTTTTTCGGGCTGAAGTGACCACCACAGGCGAGAGAGTGACAATGAACCAATATATCTTCTTGATCCCACTCAGGGATGCACCTTCTGATGACTTGGTCAACCACAAATAGTACTTTGTTTCACTCTTAATCTTTAATCTCTGGGCCCTAGTCACCTCCGGTGTAGAAGGCAGTTCTCCAGTTACCAAATAATTCGCTCTAGCACTCAGCTTACCTTCTGCTTACTTCATTTAAAGAGGCTACTGGATCAGCTGCGTCGAGCACATCCTTCCAGCTGATCAATACATTCGATCCTTAGGCAAAATACAGGTGCTCTTCTGGAAAAGCGTCGGGGACATCTTCTTTATCCTCTCTTTGATTTATCCTGCTTAAATGGTCAGCCACTCTATTCTCTGTCCCAGCTTTGTCCTTCGCCTCCCAATGAAATTCTTGCAGTAGTAACACCCAACAGATCAGTCTGTGCTTCGACTCTTTTTTCACCAAGAGGTATTTGATTGCTTCATGGTCAGTATAAACAATAACTTTGGACCCAAGTAAGTAAGGGCGAAACTTTTCAAAAGAGTACACTATAGCCAACATCTCATTCTCCGTTGTATCATAATTCTTCTGAGCCTGGTTGTGAGTTTTAGAAGCATAAAAGATGACATAACTTTTCCCATCAATCTTCTGACCAAGAACTGCTCCCACTGCAAAGTCTCTAGCGTCGTACATCACCTCAAAGGGGTGGTTCTAGTCAAGAGCTTTGATGATTGGGGCTGAGACAAGTCGATCCTTCAGGATCTGGAACGCCTTCTGACATGGTTCATCAAAAACAAACTCCACATCATTTTTGAGAAGATGGGTTGATGGCTGAGCAATTTTTGCAAAGTCTCTGATGAATCTCCTGTAAAACCCAGCATGTCCCAGAAAAGCCCATATTTCTTTCTGATTGGTAGGGAACGACAATTTGTTTATCACTTCCACCTAAGCCTTATCAACCTGTATCCCGTTCTCTAACACAATATGGCCCAGAACAATTCCTTCAGAGACAATGAAATGGCATTTCTCGAAATTCAATACCAAATTCTTCTCTTGACATCTTCTTAACACTCGATCAAGATTACACGACTCAAAAGAATTCTTATATATTGTGAAATCATCCATGAAGATCTCAATACAATCTTCGAGCAAGTCGGAGAAGATACTCATCATGCACCTTTGGAACGTCCCTGGTGCATTGCAGAGACCAAAGGGCATCCTCCTATACGCATACGTCCTAAAGGGCATGTGAAAGTTGTTTTTTCCTGATCTTTGGAGTCCACACAAATCTGAAAATACCCACTGTATCCATCTAGAAAGCAAAAATACTGTTTACCGGCTAATCTCTCTAGCATCTAGTCAATGAAAGGTAGTGGAAAATGATATTTCCTCGTAGCATCATTTAATTTCCGATAATCAATACACATCCTCAACCTTGTAACCAACCTAGTAGGTACCAGGTCATTCTTGTCGTTTTCAACCACTTCAATTCTAGACTTCTTTGGAACCATGTGTACTGGACTGACCCATTTGCTGTCTGGAATGGAGTAAATAATCCCCAATGCTAGTAGCTTTAGCACTTCTTTCAGAACCTTTTCTATCATGTTGGGGTTCAGCTTCCTTTGTTGCTCTCTGTGAGCTTTCACACCATCTTGGAGGCGTATGTGATGCATGCAGAGGTCAGGGCTGATCCCGACAATGTCCAACAAAGTCCATCCAATGGCCTTCTGGTTTCTCCTTAGCACTTCCAATAACTCTTCCTCTTGTCTCTCTGTCAACAGGCTGTTGATGATGACTGGAAAGGTTTCCTCATCCCCGAGGTAAGCATACTTTAATCCTGGGGGTAATGTCTTCAACTCCTTCTTAGACATGACCGCCTCTTGGGGCAATGGTTTTTCTCTATATTCTTTGCTGCTAGCTCCCCAAAATCGGGCACTTTTTCCAAACTGCTCAGTTGAGCAAAACTTGTTGATCCAGTTGAGGTCGGCTTCTGGCAGAATTCCATGATTGCATCATTGATCTCTTCATCGGTCATATCCTATGTCAAAAGTGTCTCACACCATCCGGAGACCTCTTCTTCAATCGAGTTGTTCAATTCTGCAGCTGCAAGCTGCTCCTGCAAGAGTTCAGTCTCAAGAAATTCTTGGACTAATGGGTAAATCACATCTAACGAATGTAGATTTTCAATATCCAAAGGTTTTTTCATTGCTTCATCAATATTGAAAGTGAATTTCTCCCCATGATAATCCAAGCAAATCGTACCGTCACTCACGTCGATTATAGTCTTGGTCGTTTGCTAGAATGGCCTTCCCAATAATACTCCACTGGATTCATCAGCTTCAGACTCATTCATACGAATCACGTGAAAATCTGTAGGATATAGGAAGTCATGCACCCTCACAATCACATTGTCCAGTACTCCTTCAGGACTAATGCATGATCTATCTGCAAGTTGGATAACCACCTTTGTATCTACTAGGCTGACTCCAGCCAATCTCTTGTAAACCGGGAAAGGTAGCACATTAATAGACGCTCCCAGATCACACATAGCATGCTTAATTTTAACATCCCAAATAATGATGGGTAGAGTAAACATCCCAGGATCAGTCCTTTTAGAAAGAAGCCTCCTCTTCTGGATTACAACAGACACACTTTCCCCGATCACAATCTTCCCGTCGGCCTTAGCTTTTCCAGCTATGAAGTCCTTGATAAACCTGCTGAATGGGAGTAGCTTCAATGCTTGTAGAAAGGGCAGGTTGATCTCAAGCTTGCCAAAAATCTCCATGAAGTCGGTCGGATCCTCCTTCTGCCTTTTGGCTTCTCCCCTGTATGGGTACGGTTTCAGACGCTAAACTGCATTGGTGGTTCCTTCACCTGATTCATCCCTTTCATGCTTCTTAACTTCCTCAATCAACTGAGGAAATGGCTCTCTTGCCTCCTTTAAGGGGGTACCCTCACTGTTCTCTTCTCCATCTTCCTCCTCTGTTCTGTCCAGAGGCTCATCATAATCTTTACCCTACCTTAGAGTGATTTTGCTAATGTTAGCCTTGTCCGACATCTAGACAGTCACGGGTATCTTACCATCATATCCACGTATTTCATTCAACATCATGGCCATCTGGGATAGTTGTTTAGTCAGCATATCCATAGCCGCTTTCTGCTCTTTCTGGTTGTCATGTATGTTATGCACTAAGTCATTATTGGCTTGCATGTTTCCTTGAATGTGTTGTTGAGAATTCAGCAAATCCCTAACTACATCATCAATTTGCCTCCGTAATTTAGAATTTGGCTGGCTCGTATTCATTCCTGACGGGTTGATGCACTTTTTATTAGCCCTAAATAAACCTTCAAGTATACAGAGTACATATAATATAGCTAAAGGTCAGTACCACATATCAAACACGGGGAATAAAGTCACAGACTGGCTATCTTCTACTAAGCTTTGTTCACTATATGCAAAACCGAGAATTTTGGAGATTTTGAAAACTAAAAATTGTTTGAAAACAATAAACAACTAAATGCAAATAATTAAAGAGGTAAAAGTATGAGAGATAAGAGAATTCCAGGGATGTGCGTTCACAGTTATGGTTATACAAATTCCAACTACAATACCCTAGCACAGTTTATAAGTTTTTCCCATGCGGTACAAACATAGATTACTGATAAGTCGTATTCTAGGCCTTGGTTACTAGTCAGTATAATGTGCATAATTGGAATATATCTGCAAAACAGTTGCTAACATGTGTAGGGAAGTGTTCTAGCCAGTATGGGAATGTTAGGAGAATTCAGGTGAAAAGGGCATCAGGATGTTGCTATCCTGACCAGTATGCATGCCAAAAAGGCTCGAGATGGAGAAGAAGGATAGCTGGGAAGATCAGCCGCAAGCAAGGGGGCAAAAGAGTCATTTCATGTTTGAAGTCTACCCTAAAAATCAAGGGAGGCCTCCCTATAAAAGGAAGCCACTTGGAGAGAGAATCATCATCTATTAGTTCATCAACTCCTATGCTTAGTTAGCAATCTCTCTTCGGTAGATCAATCCTTCAGCATTATCCTTCATATTCTCGTTCCTCGCTGACAGCCATGGTGAAAGGACCTAGGTGCGTAGGTGTCGTTCAAGCAAGGATATATCCTACTGATCAGGATAGAGATCCTAACTAACCTAGACCTTGGTTTCAAAGATTCCTCAACCCACTTCTACTGATCAGTATAGTGGTGGTAAGGGTCGAATCCCACAGAGATGGTGCGTTCTTAAACTACCGCGGTGACAATTGGAAGATTTGGTTAGCTACCACGCTTGGGTTGAGTTTCTACCTAGGCTGGAACTTAAAGGAGGTGTTCTACTGGTCAGACGGTAAGGAAAACATTTGGAATGTAACTGTGTACGTGGAATGGGGAGACAATTTTGTAACAGAAAATATTTGGAAGGTACGGGTTTCTATTTTGGGCTAAACAGAATATTCAGAGTGTAGTGGAAGTTTGATGACTAGGCTGACAGGGCTTAACTAAAAGTGAAGGACAAAAGCAAAAGCATCTCGAAAAGTAAGTGGTCCCCTCCAATTGAAATAGACATCATCTTCTTCAACAAACACTTCCAAAATTCAGATAACAATTCCAGATTCAACACGGAAAACTCAGATTAACAACTCACAAACACAGATCCAAAACTAAGAAATCAAATCTGAAATCAAACACTGAAACTGGACTTCTGCATACTGGTCAACATGAAAGAACGATTCAGAAATTAAAACTAAGCTTTGCATGCAACGATCTACTTTCCGATCAAATAGTACTTGTTTATCTATCCTAAAGAAATTTGTTACGTAAACGGAATTGAGAGATTCAGCACTTTAAACACCGAGAAACTTTAGATCTAAGCTAACTAGGCAAGGGAATAAAGAAACACCACAATAAACGAAACAGAAATCAACTTCATAGCATAAACACGTTCGGATCTTCAACAAAGTACTTCAAAAGCAGAAAATATCCAAAGGCAAACAAGATCCAACGTAAGGAAAGCGAGAAATTTAAAACTACGAAAGCAATGTAAAAGTGTTTTGCCACTCCGGGCGATGAGACTCTAAACTACGATCTTGCTGGCTCGAATGGACGATGACTGGAATTCTGGGAACATCTGAACGTCAAGTGATCATGGGTACGACGAGGCAAGAAGCGGGACACGGCTGAAAGACTGAAACTACCGAGAAAACTTTCTACCTAAAGATGGTGGTGAATGAGTGAATCCTCTCAATGTGTCTCCAATTTGGCTTCCTTTTATAGGGAGGCTACCCTTGATTTTAGGGTAAATCCTCGTTGCAATTTGACTTCTTTGCCCTTAATTGTGGGTAATCCGTCCCAGCTATCCGTCTTCTCCATCTCAAGCCGTTTTAGCACGAATACTGATCAGTATGAGATCATGCTGGCGCCTCCTTCACCTGAACATTCCGAAACTTCCCTACTGGCTAGAATGCTTAACCTGCACACTTTAAACAACTGTTTTGCAAATATAATCAATTAAGCACATCATACTGACCCGTAACCAAGGCCTAGAATACGACTTATCAAACTGCTCACACTTACCACAGGCTTGTCCTCAAGCGTGAAGAACAAACAAAGAAAAGAATAAGTCGAATTCTAGCCTGGTTACTCCCCTGACCGACTCTACCTAACTTAGACTCTAAACTATGACGCAAAGAAAAACACAAACAAACACAGAGAAACATAAACACATAAAAGACTGAAAACACATAGATCGGGCTATATTTTCAACCATCCCTCCCCTCTGGATCAGGTGCAATCCGGCCTTAGACAGCCTTGAACTTCTGCCACCCCCCCTTTTCTCTTCCAGTCAGTATATCTGTTTGTCAAGATCGCCCACACTCTCGGCCCAACACTAGGTTCGCTCAGTCACTCATACCTCACCAGGAATGTTAGGACTGCATTCTCTCATTATGCTCACCACAATTGCTTCGGACTTAGATTCCACGAGCGGCTACTGAAGGACTTATAGGCTTGTAACGGGGTTGTTGGCTTGTAATGTTTTCGGTGGATGTTCCTAAGGCTCTAAGGTTCAAAATTTCTATTTTTATTTATGCGGGAGGGACTGTGTATATTAGGCTTCTGATCAGTTGCTTTCTTTAGTTGGCGCTTCTGGCTTTGGTCTCCACTGGTCAGTAGCATCTTGTGGCTTCGCCACCCTTATTCCTTCATTCATCTCTTTTTTGTGGTCAAATCTTTCTGACCATTTTCTTCATTTTCTCGGTTCCCTCTTTTTTTTTTTTTTTTCGTTCCTTCGTGGCTTCGCCACCCTTATTCCTTCTTCTCTTTTTTGGACTGGGAATGACTCCCTGGTCGATTTTCTTCTAACTTTTTCGCCCAGCTGGTTTCTGCTTTTCCGCACTTCTTCCTGGCCAGTAAGCTCCATTTGTTTCATGCCTTACACAGTCCCAGTCGGTTGGGGTGTTTATCTGGGTATATAAAAGGTTAAGAAGAAAGGGTTCTAAAGGCGTTTTTTTTTTTTTTTTTTTTTTTTTTTTTAAATGGGGGGGGGGGGTTCCTACTGCCTTCAGTATTTGCTACCCGTGATCACTTCACCCTAGGCGAATTGTGGCAGCCTCTCTTTTCTTTCCAATATATGTGGAAAGTGGTTCCACTTTAAGGCTTATAACTCACATTTTTAGAGGGCTTTCGTGTTTGGCTCTAAGTATGGGCTTTTCTCTCATACTCACCTCATCTATCCTGACTAGGAGGTACTAACGGGGATGGTTTAGGTTTTCCAGCATGTCCCATCTCCCTCAATTCCCCTCACCTTCAGCTAAAGACGGTTGAGTTTTAAGCCCAATCACACACAACATAAAACTAGACCTAACAAAACAAAACAAAAGCACAAACACAAAGACTACACATATATACATACATCCTACTGGCCATTGCGTCCCCCCTCTCACTTCACAAGTGTCTGCCCTCAGATAAGGCTGTGAAGTGGAAAAGGTAATGGCCAGTACGATGGCACACAGACAACAAACAGCAAAACTAAAACAAAAACTTCTCACACTTAGACTATGGAATAGGCTAAGTGAGAGAGGTTTTATCACCTATACAGAGATCAACAAAACATAACCACAAACACATATATACAAACTCCTCACACTTAGACCATGCAATGGGCTAAGTGTGAGCTAACATGCATGCAACATAGAAAACAAAACAAACAAAAAAAAACAAAGAAAACATGCTCCAAAGAAACAAACCCTTAACTTCTCACACTTAGACTATGGAATAGGCTAAGTGTTATGAAGTGGGGTTTGCGCGCAAACACAAATTATACTACCTAAACAAAAACCAACTCATAACAACAATACGAAAAGTTAAAAGAAAAACTGAAACTTAAAAAGAAAAACTAACTTGGTCAGTAGGGGGGGGGTCTATCGGAGTCTCCTGCTCCTTCGTGGGGCAGGTGGTGCAGGTCGTTCTATCGGTTGGTCCTCCGATTGGTCTGTCTCCACTCCAGCTTGGTTCTCATCATCCTTTGCCGGCTCCTCGGCAGTTGCCGGCACCTCGGCTTTCTCTTCCTCTTGCTCCTTCACTACGGTCTCTGGGACTTGTGGTTCAACATCCTGGCCAGCACAGCCGCTTGGTCCGGTATCCTGGGCTACACTGCCCCTTACTCTCATAGCTTCAGCCGCCCTCTGATGGCTCACCTCCTCTAGGATATTGTCGATCATGGACAACATCTTATTCATCTCCGTCTGTATCTTGTGGTTCTCCTCTCCTAAATTAGTCACGATCACTTCCATAGACGCTTGCCTCTGGGTCAGTATCCTCTGCTCCGCAGATTCCTTCAACACCCGTTCCACTACTGATGCCAATCGGATCATTTCTGCCCTCATCTGGCTGTTCTCCTCCGCCAATTCAGTAACCGTCCTTTCCAATAACGCGACTCTTCCTCCTGCCGTGGCTTCCTCACCCATTGCATAAAATTGCGGTCGTCCCACCCTCATGTAGACCGCATTTGTCCTAACGAAGTAAGGTATGTCGAATAATCCCGGTGGCCGCACCATGGGCAGCGGAGACAAGTCTTTAGCCTCAGTGATAATGAGGTTGTTGCCTACGAAAGCTCCCAAAATGTGGCAAAGAGTGAGGTTTCTGGCAGGGTGCGTAGCGATCAAGTGGCACTGATATGCCGTCCAAAATCCAAGATGCAGCTTGCGTCCCTGTTTTGCGCACCAAAGGAGATACACCTCCGTCATTGAAGTGCGGACGGCTGAGTTAGATTGGCCCAGCAGGTTGGCATCAAGGTGGAGCTGTATTAGTCGCAGAACTGGATCATTGAAATGGATGGAACGGGAAACAGTGGACGCGAATTCTCCAGCGCCGGGGTGAGTAAGTTCAGCCCAGGCCTCCTGTTGATCAAAATCCACGTGCCTACGAGGGATACCCCTCTCCCTGTCTCTCCACTCAGAACTGATCGCTTCTTCCAATGTACACATGCCCATCCGACATGTCCACTCTATCAAGTTCATACTAAACTCTGCCGCAAACAATCTAAAACTAATGGACACTTCATCCAGGTCCGTTGTCACCTTAAACCGAAAGGTAGTGAAGAACTCCTTCGCTAATCTCACACTGATACGTGGATCCCCATTTTGCAGTAGCCACTCAAAACCCAAAGCATTTATATAAGCAAGGAATTGGTCACGAACACCTAGTTCATCCAGAGAAGGGTAGTGTATTACCTTGCCGCACTTAATTTCCTTGCTGCCATCGTCCAGACTCTCAAAGGTATCCTTCAGTTTCTGCTTCTCGAAGAGTTTCATCTCCTCGGCGATCTCATTTGTGAAATCCATGGTCCATCTTCTATATCGGAGCCTCTCCACTGGTGGGTGGACAAGCTCTCGGTGATCACCTGGGAGCGACTGTTCCCCATATTCTTCCTCTTCCACGGACTCATCACTATCCGATGCAGACTCCTCACTAATCTCATACTCACTATCACTCTGCTCTTGCCGGCTTGATGGGATCCTCTGAGAAGCTTCGGTAATCACAATTCCTGTGTTTGCTGCCCTGGACCTCTTTGTCACTGCTTTCTTCTGGATTGGAGCCTTCCCTTTCCTCTTTCTGGCTAACTGATATTGTGCTTCTTCCTCCTGAGCAGTAGGCTGTGCAGGTTCACCCCCTGCCTTCGTTGGAGTGGCTTGTTCTTCCTCGCTCTCGATCTCTACTGGGTTCTCAGTCGTGCTTGTCTTGGCCTTGCTGGCTGCTCTTTTGCCCAGGCATCGCTGAGATACCCGCGTCTTCAGAACCAATTGCCGCTTCACTGGGTGGGGTTTTAAGATGGGAGGCGCCACAGCTTCCGGTACTTGAGTGTCTACGGTTGGTCTCTCCTCATCTACTTGCATTCGATCATCCCCTGCTTCCACTTGGGTATCAACTGGCTCTGGCCCTTTCTCTTCACTCTGTTCTTCCCTCTCCTCTTCCCCTACTGACTGGGATGCCTTATCCTTCGGTATGGGTTCTGTAAAAGCTTGTTCATCCTCTCCTACTGCCCTCGATGCGAGGTCTAGACCCTCAGCCATTAGAGCAGTATCTTCCCTGCGATTCACCTCTTCCACTATTGATTCAAAATCCGTTTCCGTCATGAGGCCGCGCTTTTGGGCCGACTTATTCAGGTCGATCTCCTCCCTAATTACTTCTTGGCGAACCGCTTCCATTTCTGGCGTCTTCTCAATTCCTTCTCCCCCTTCCTGGTCTTGTTGCTCCCTTCTCAGCCTTTCCGCTCTTTCTTCTTCATCAGAGGCATAATAAGCCGCAATGGCCTCGAGATCCTCAAGTTCGGCTTCCTGGGTCGTCGGAAAAATTCCTTCCGTCTCTGTCATTTCGGCTTCAGTTGGGGGGTTGCTTTCTTGGGGAATCATCGACGGAATCGGCAATGTAGATGAAATAGGGGTCAAGGGTTGCGTAGTGGTTACTGGCATGGTTGCCGCATGAGTTGCTCCGGCTCCGCTCCCTTGCCCTCTACCTTGGTTAAAATACTCTAACTCCGCTGCCCAATTCCTATTCGGATCCTGCAATCGGAGAAACTCCGCCATTGCATCCAGAGAGACCATCGGCGGGGCTTGTTGTGTTGGCGCGGGACGTTGTGGGTTTAGTGGTGGTGGTATTTCAAGGTTTCCTTCCTCACTGGTTTTCTTTGAGGGCGGTTTGATTTTGGTAGCAAATGCTTTCTTCCCCATGGCTGAAAATTAGGGCTTGTAAAGAGTGGAATTTGGTCTTGATATCTGGGAGAAAATGGAAGAAAATGAGGGTTTGTGATTTACGCTTTCTTGAGAGAGTATGGGATAATATCTCTTGAAAAAGGGAATTTGAAAATGAGGGTTTGTGAGGGATAAAGTTTGGGACGGTCGTTTAATTTAGGCGAGAGATAGCAGTTGCAGGTGGTTACAACCGGCTATAAGGAGTTGCCGGTCGCGACGCTTGGACGGAAGGCGGTTAGGAATGCTGGCTCCTGATTGGCTATCGCGTCTACTCTCTCTGCTCCACGCCACTCCAGCCGCTGCCACCCTGCAAAAGCTGCATAAGTCTTAATTCAAAATTTCGTCTTTTCTCGAAACCTACCATTACTTGCCTAATAAGGGAAATAATTCAAATGGGCTCTTAAATTAGAATTGAAATAGCACCAAATAGGTAGTCTCTTGGTCAATGTGTACTCCAAATTAAATTTAAGGCCCGAAAATATTTTTGGATTTTCTTAGAAATTATCTGACATGCAAAGACTAATTACGTATTTACAATATTTACACCTTTCTTGGGTAATTTGGAATCCTACTTGGCCAGTATACGTAGAAAATTATCAAAATGGAACTAGCCATGTGGAATTCCAAATTCCTATCTTACTGATCAGTATGAAACCGATGTAAGTGTTTGCAGTGGAATTTCATCCACTACACCCACTTCGCTATTCTCCCTGAATATTTTCAACCTATGTCCATTTACTATGAAAGGTTCCGAGTTAGGAAAACTCCCTGAAATTTCTACTGCTCCATTGGATCTGAGTGCAATTATGATGTAAGGTCCTGTCCATTTGGACTTGAGTTTCCCTGGCATAAGCTTCAATCTTGACTGGAAGAGTAGTACTTTCTGGCCAACGTGGAGCTCCTTAGTTCTCAGATTTCGATCATGCCACAGTTTGGTTCGCTCCTTGTACCACATGGCTGAGTCGAATGACTACAATCTAAGTTCCTCAAGCTCCTGCAGCTGCAGCTTCCTTTCCTCTTCGCAGGCTGTAGCATCCATATTCACTTTCTGTACTGCCCAGTATGCTCGATGCTCGATCCCAACCGGTAAATGGCACATCTTCCCAAAAACGATCCGGTAAGGGGACATGCCTATGGGGGTTTTGTAGGCTGTTCGATACGCCCAGAGAGCATCCTCTAACCTCACACTCCAGTCTTTCCTCGAAGTGTTCACAGTCTTCTCCAAAATCTTCTTTATCTCACGGTTAGAGATCTCCGCTTGACCATTGGCTTGCGGATGGTACGGGCTGGAAAGTCTATGGTGCACACCGTATTTCTTCATTAAGGCTTCAATTGTGCGATTACAGAAGTGTGTACCTTGATCTGATATGATCGCCCTTGGAACTCCGAACCGGCTGAAAATATGACTCGTTAAGAACTTGGCCACTTCCTTTGCTTCACACGTACTTGTGGCCTTGGCTTCTACCAATTTGGAGACGTAATCTACCGCGACTAGGATATACAGATTGCCATAGGACGAAGGAAAAGGCCCCATGAAATCCATTCCCCATATGTCGAATAGCTCGCAAACTATTATGGGTACCTGCGGCATTTCGTCCCGGGCAGATATTCCACCGGTCAGTTGGCAACGCTCGCAACTTCTGCAGAACTCGTACGCATCTTTGTTGAGTGTTGGCCAATAAAAGCCGCTATCCATAATCTTCCTTGCCGTCTTCTTGGATCCGAAATGTCCTCCGCATGCTAACGAATGGCAGTGGGTTAGAACATCCCGCTGCTCCCAGTCAGGAATGCACCTTCTTATCACTTGATCGGATCCTACCCTCCATAGGTAGGGGTCGTCCCAAAAGTAGTATTTTGCTTCACTCTTGATCTTCATTCTTTGTGCCTTGGTAACACTTGGTGCTTCTGGAAGTTCTCCAGTTACTAGGTAGTTGGCCAGGTCCGCATACCATGGCTCCTGCCCTACCTTCTCCTTTCCTTTTGCTGTATCATTCTGACCAGTAAGTTTGTACACTTCTTCCCAATCAATTTTCCTGGGCGCAAAAATCACCTCACATAAATGTTCCTCTGGAAACTTATCATGCACTTCGTCACTGTTTCCATCTTGCATTATTCTGCTCAAATGGTCTGCCACCTTGTTCTCGACTCCTCTCTTATCTTCCACCTCCCAATCAAATTCTTGTAACAAGAGTACCCATCGGATCAAGCGTGGTTTGGATTCCTTCTTGGCAATCAGATACTTAATGGCTGCATGGTCAGTATATACTATGACCTTGGATCCCAACAAATATGGCCGGAACTTCTCGAAAGAATACACCACCGCCAGCATCTCCTTTTCAGTGGTATCGTAATTCCGCTGGGCTTGATTCAAAGTCTTGGACGCATAAAAAATTACGTACCTCTTCCCATCGATCTTCTGACCCAGCACGGCCCCTACCGCAAAGTCGCTGGCGTCGCACATTACTTCGAAAGGATGGTCCCAGTCAGGAGCCCGTATGATAGGTGCGGATATCAGCTTTTCCTTGAGAAGATTGAAAGCAGCCTTGCATTGCTCATCAAAAACGGACTCCACGTCATTTTGAAGTAGCCTGGTAAGGGGTTGGGCGATTTTGGAGAAATCCTTAATAAATCGTCGATAAAATCCGGCATGCCCCAGAAAACCCCTAATCCCCTTCTGATCAGTAGGGAACGGTAATTTAGATATAACGTCCACCTTTGCTCGATCCACCTGGATTCCCCTTTCCGAGACCACGTGTCCCAGAACAATCCCTTCGGTGACCATAAAATGGCACTTCTCAAAGTTCAAAACCAAACTCTTCGCTTGACATCTCTCAAGAACTATATCCAAATGATGAAGGCAAGAATCGAACGAGTCTCCGTAGACCGTAAAGTCATCCATGAATATCTCTATGCAATCCTCAATCAAATCAGAAAATATGCTCATCATGCAACGTTGAAACGTACCTGGAGCGTTGCATAGGCCAAAAGGCATGCGCCGGTATGCATAAGTTCCGAATGGGCAAGTGAAGGTGGTCTTATCCTGGTCTTCAGGATCCACGTAGATTTGGAAATATCCGCTGTACCCATCCAAGAAGCAAAAGTACTTCTTCCCAGCGAGTCGCTCCAACATCTGGTCGATAAAAGGCAGAGGGAAGTGATCCTTCCTTGTTGCATTGTTCAGCTTGCGGTAATCGATGCACATTCGCCAACCCGTGACTAGCCTCGTTGGAATCAGCTCATTCCTCTCATTTTGGACGACTTGGATTCCCGACTTCTTTGGAACCATGTGGATCGGGCTGACCCACTCACTGTCTGGCACTGAATAGATAATCCCTAGCGACAACAACTTCAAGATTTCCTTCAATACTTTCCTTTGGGCATCTCGATGTGCCTTTGCTCCCTCTTCCAGCCTAATATGGTGCATGCAGACGTCGGGGCTAATTCCAACTAAATCTGTAAGACTCCATCCAATCGCCTTCTTGTTCTTGCTCAGCACGGTCAGTAGCCTAGCTTCTTGTTCCTTTGTAAGGCTGCTGCTGATGATCACTGGATAGGAGTTCTCACCTCCGAGGAAGGCATACTTCAAATTCGAGGGTAACTTATTCAGCTCAACTTGGGGTGGAAGTGTGTCTTCTGTTAGGGGGTTTTTCTCGGACTCTTCCCCTTTTTCTAAATCACCTTCTGATGGTTCTTCTATACTGACTGGTAGCTGAGCCCCTGCGGCTCCTATGAACTCCGACTTTTGACAAAAATCCTTGATTGCTCCTTCAATTTCTTCATCGGTCAACCCCTGGCTACTGATCAGATCACACCATGCAGCAGCTTCTACGTCAGCCTGTTCATAAACATTTAAAGCCTGGAGTCTCTCCTGCAATAGTTCGGTCTCAAGAAAATCTTGGACTAAAGGGTCAATCACATCAACATAGCATAGATTTTCAGAATCAATAGGTTTCTTCATGGCATCATTTATATCAAAGGTAAACTTCTCCCCATGAAAATCAATGCAAATAGTCCCCTCAGCCATATCCACGATCGTCTTGGCCATTCTCAAAAATGGTCTTCCTAACAAGACTCCACTAGACTCCCTCGCTTCATGCTCACTCATTTTGATCACATAAAAATCAGCAGGGTATGTAAAATCATGCACTCTAACTAATACATCCTCTAAAACTCCCTCCGGACTTATGCATGACCTATCAGCCAGTTGGATCAATACTCTAGTACTTGACATCCTCACTCCCTTCAACCGGTTATAGATAGACAATGGCATGACATTTATAGACGCCCCCAAATCACACATTGCATGTTCGACCTTCACATCTCCAACAGTTATTGGTAAGGTAAACATACCTGGGTCGGCTCTCTTGGGTGGTAACGTCTCTTGCACTATTGCTGACGCTATCCCTTCCACCATAATCTTGCCATCTTTCTGGGCTCTCCCGGCTATGAAGTCCTTTATGAATTTCCCAAGAGGGGGTAGTTTCACGGCTTGGAGAAATGGTATGGTGACATCCAATTTCCCAAAAATCGACAAATAGTCAACCGGGTTCTCTTTCTTCCTCTTTGTAACAAATCGGAATGGGAATGGTTTCTCCCCTTTTTTCTCATCTACTTGTCCCTTAGCAACCTTCTTGGAGTCTTTCCGGGGTAGTTCCTGAGTCTGGGCTTCCATTCTGGGCTCTTCCTCTCGATGAGGTTCCTTCCTGGTTAGTAGGGTTTCGGGTTCATCTCCTACAATTGGTGTAGCATCCAAGAAGAATGGATCCTGCATCTGAGGCATAGGCCTCCCTAGTTCTTCCGCTGAAACGGTATCGCCTCCTATCTTCGTTCCGTTAGATCCTCCACTAGGTCGTTTGGGTTGAGGCGCGTCATAAGTAGTTCCGGTCCGCAACGTAACCTTACTCACATTTGCCTTGTCGGGCATTTGGACTGTAGATGGGAGTTTACCTGCATTTCCCTTCAAATCCCCCACCGAACTGGCAAGTTGGGCTAACTGCCTATTCATCATATCCATGTTCGCCTTATATTCTTTCTGGGCATTTTGCATCCCCTGCACGACCTCGTTATGGGATTGCAAGTCTCCTTTGATGCTCTGTTGTGACGCTAGCATTTCACCCATCATGTCCTCAACGGACCTCCTTGGCCTGTTCGGATTTTGGAAATGATTCGGCCCTTGGTGTTGATAGTTCTGGAAGTTTTGCTGGCCTTGATTAGGAGGGTATTGGTTATACTGGGCAGGAGGGACGTACTGATCTTGAGGATATTGATTCTGGTGCTGGGCTTGAAACTGATTTTGGTTCTGATGGTGTTGGGGTGCATGATTTGGCTGATTTTGGAAACTGTGGAAGTTTCTCTGGTGGGGTGGTACATAAACAGGATTCGGGTTTTGGCTTTGTGGGCTTTGATTTTGGGTTTGTTGGTTTCTTCCTGACCAGTTGGGCTGGTAGTCTGGGTTTGCTAGTCCACGGTTAGGGTTTTGGTTTGGATTGCGGTTATACTGGTTCTGTCCTTGGTTCTGATTTTGGCCCCCGTCTCCCCATCGAAAGTTTGGATGATCCCTCCATGGTGCATCCCGTTGTCTACCCTGAATCCAATGCCCACTGGAATTGAAGTACCCCGCAGCATTGACCTGTTCCATATTCAGGTAGTCACTAGGCTGTTCATAGTTCGGTCCTTGATTTCCCTGTTCTGCACCTTTGTAATTCCCAGCTGGGGGAGATGGTGGGGTGCTTTTCTCGATCGCACTCAGAAGTGACTTCTTCAGCTCATCCATCTTCAAGTCAATTTTCTGCTCCAGTTTATTTTCCTGATCAGTAGACGAGACAACAGCAGCCCGCTCTCGGTTGTATCCTTCCCTTGAATGGTCATACTCTTTCTTTGCATTCAGTAGCTTCCTTAGGACTCTCTTCGCTTCGCTGACCCGTAATTGTGTGAAGCTTCCTCCTGACGATGAATTTGCTAGATCCTTGGTTACCGCGTTCATACCTTCGTAGAAAGTATGATGCACTTCAATGTCCGCCATGCGATGGTTGGGACATGATTCCAAATAATCGCTCAAGGGTTCATCATACCCTTGCTTCACATTAGTTATTTCCCTTTTCAGCGCGCTTGTCTTTGATGACGGGAAAAACTAGCCTAGGAATGCTGACTTGAAATCGGCCCAAGTCTCAATGGAGTTGGGGGGCAGGCGCATGAACCAGGTGTTGGCTTCCCCCTTGAGCACAAATGGCAAGGCCTTCAACCTATAATCATCCTCATTCGCTCCTGCTGGTCTCCTCTGCGCCCTACAAATTTTACAAAACTCATGCAGAAACTCATACGGCCCTTCATAGCTTTTCCCACAGTATGTAGGCAGAATCGCGATCACATGAGGCTTCACATCGCAGGCGGTTTGCCCTGGAGTGACGACTATGGCTTGCGATGGTTCTCCCTCGGTATGCGCGTTAAGGGTACCGATCTCTGGATCCTCATCTCCGTTGGCGGCCATCTGAACTGGAATGCCTTCCAACAGTGGTATCTCATCTGGTATTGGTCCTTCTATGTTGTATTGCTCTTCGTCGCTACTCGAACCTAAGTCAGATAAAGCCGTCGACAACCCGGATCGAGTGGTTACGAGTATCGATCCTCGCTGAAGTATCTTCGGCCTCCACTGGTCAGGAGCCGAACTGCTTCTCATAAACTGAAAAGAAAAGAAAAAAAAGAAAGGTTATGCACAATATATACACCGAAGTATCACTCACAGTAATTGCAAATAACACTATCCATCCCCGTCAACGGCGCCATTTGAAAGGACCTAGGTGCGTAGATGTCGTTCAAGCAAGGATATATCCTACTGATCAGGATAGAGATCCTAACTAACCTAGACCTTGGTTTCAAAGATTCCTCAACCCACTTCTACTGATCAGTATAGTGGTGGTAAGGGTCGAATCCCACAGAGATGGTGCGTTCTTAAACTACCGCGGTGACAATTGGAAGATTTGGTTAGCTACCACGCTTGGGTTGAGTTTCTACCTAGGCTGGAACTTAAAGGAGGTGTTCTACTGGTCAGACGGTAAGGAAAACATTTGGAATGTAACTGTGTACGTGGAATGGGGAGACAATTTTGTAACAGAAAATATTTGGAAGGTACGGGTTTCTATTTTGGGCTAAACAGAATATTCAGAGTGTAGTGGAAGTTTGATGACTAGGCTGACAGGGCTTAACTAAAAGAGAAGGACAAAAGCAAAAGCATCTCGAAAAGTAAGTGGTCCCCTCCAATTGAAATAGACATCATCTTCTTCAACAAACACTTCCAAAATTCAGATAACAATTCCAGATTCAACACGGAAAACTCAGATTAACAACTCACAAACACAGATCCAAAACTAAGAAATCAAATCTGAAATCAAACACTGAAACTGGACTTCTGCATACTGGTCAACATGAAAGAACGATTCAGAAATTAAAACTAAGCTTTGCATGCAACGATCTACTTTCCGATCAAACAGTACTTGTTTATCTATCCTAAAGAAATTTGTTACGTAAACGGAATTGAGAGATTCAGCACTTTAAACACCGAGAAACTTTAGATCTAAGCTAACTAGGCAAGGGAATAAAGAAACACCACAATAAACGAAACGGAAATCAACTTCATAGCATAAACACGTTCGGATCTTCAACAAAGTACTTAAAAGTAGAAAATATCCAAAGGCAAACAAGATCCAACGTAAGGAAAGCGAGAAATTTAAAACTACGAAAGCAATGTAATAGTGTTTTGCCACTCCGGGCGATGAGACTCTAAACTACGATCTTGCTGGCTCGAATGGACAATGACTGGAATTCTGGGAACATCTGAACGTCAAGTGATCATGGCTACGGCGAGGCAAGAAGCGGGACACGGCTGAAAGACTGAAACTACCGAGAAAACTTTCTACCTAAAGATGGTGGTGAATGAGTGAATCCTCTCAATGTGTCTCCAATTTGGCTTCCTTTTATAGGGAGGCTACCCTTGATTTTAGGGTAAATCCTCGTTGCAATTTGACTTCTTTGCCCTTAATTGTGGGTAATCCGTCCCAGCTATCCGTCTTCTCCATCTCAAGCCGTTTTAGCACGAATACTGATCAGTATGAGATCATGCTGGCGCCTCCTTCACCTGAACATTCCGAAACTTCCCTACTGGCTAGAATGCTTAACCTGCACACTTTAAACAACTGTTTTGCAAATATAATCAATTAAGCACATCATACTGACCCGTAACCAAGGCCTAGAATACGACTTATCACATGGTCACCTGAAGCTCATCAGTTCGCCGGAGTTCCACATCCTTTCGTTACAGTCAGCGTGTTTCGTAGTGTTAACAGTTTCATCGCCCGGAGTGGCAAACAATCTTTATTTGCTTTCTTAGTTAATCGCACTTTGTTTTCTTACGTTGGATTTGTTGCACTTTCAATATTTGCTTACTTTGCAGTCTTAGTTGTGATCCAAACGTTTCTATGATATGAAGTTATTTTTGTTCATCGGTTCTTATTTGATCTCGTTCTTTTCTGCCTAGATAGCTTAAATCCAGTAGTTACGGTAATTTCTAGTTGTTGCGAGCATGTTTCCATTTCCGAATTGATAGATCTGAGTTCTTGAGTTCAGTTTGCTGATAGATTTTAGATCTGAAATGGTTAAATGTGAAAGCCTAGTTTACGTAGTTTCTGTCACCCTGCATGTCACCCAGTAAGTTTAGTTGCAGTTTCGGTATTTGATCTTTTGATTTGAGGTTTTAATTGTAGATTTGTGTTCATGCAGTTGTTAATCTGTGTTTCTGTGGTGATAATTCTGGATTCGCTGATCTGATTTGATTCATGTTGAAGAAGATAACATCTCCATCCAACTTTTGCACCACTTTTGCTTTTTAACCACTTTTTACTTTTGTCCTTTACTTTCAGCTGTCACTTTTCAGATCTGTAGGCCTAGTCACCTAACTACCTCTTTTTCTCTGATATTCTGTTTAGCCTTTTATAGTAAACTCGTACTTTCCATATATTTCCTGAAACCTATGCTCCCCACTTTCCACGTACACAACTACATGTCAATCATCTTTCTCCCCGCCTCCTAGTCAGTAGAGTAACATCTTAAATTACAGCCTAGATAAAGTCTCAACCCATAGCGTGGTAGCTAACCAAACCTTTCCAGAATTTCATCACAATTCCCAAAGCGCATTCATCTCTGTGGGATTCGACCCTTACGTCCACTATACTAGTCAGTAGAAGTGGGTTGAGGAATTATTGATACCAGGTTCAGGCATAGCTGGGGTTCCATCCTGATCAGTAGGATACATCCTGTGCTCGACACGACACCTGACACAAACCTGCTCTTTCAAATGGCACCGTTGCTAGGGAAGACCACTTCCCCCTACCGTTCATCGATCAAATGTTGGAGCGACTAGCTGGGAAGAAGTGCTTTTGTTTTTTGGATGGGTACATCGGGTATTTTCAGATTTACGTGAATCCTGAAGACCAGGATAAAACTACCTTCACCTGCCCGTTTGAAACCTATGCGTACAGACGCATGCCATTCGGACTTTGCAACGCTTCGGGAACATTTCAGCGATGCATGATGAGCATATTTTCTGATCTAATTGAGGAGTGTATAGAAATATTCATGGATGACTTCACAGTCTACGGAGACTCTTTCAACTCATGCCTTCGTCATTTGGATGTAGTCTTGGAGAGGTGTCGAGCGATGAGCCTACTCTTGAATTTTGAGAAATGTCATTTCATGGTCACAGAGGGCATCGTCCTAGGGCATGTGATGTTAGAGAGGGGTATCCAGGTGGATCAAGCCAAAGTGGACATCATTTCCAAACTACCTTTTCCTACTCACCAAAAGAAAATAAGGGGTTTTCTGGGGCACGCGGGATTTTATCGCCGATTCATTAAAGACTTCGCCATAATTGCCCAACCCCTCACCAGGCTTCTCCAAAACGAAGTAGAATTCAATTTTGATGATCAATGGAAGGCTGCTTTCAAGTTGCTCAAGGAAAAGCTGATATCCGCACCGATTATCCGGGCTCCTGACTGGGATCATCCGTTCGAAGTGATGTGTGATGCCAGCGATTATGCAGTAGGAGCGGTTCTGGGTCAGAAGATCGAGGAAAAAAGGTATGTGATCTTTTATGCATCTAAGACATTGGATCAAGCTTAAAGGAATTATGATACCACGGAGAAGGAGATGCTAGGCATGGTTTATTCATTCGAGAAGTTTCGGCAGTACTTGTTGGGGTCAAGGGTCATCGTTTATACTGACCATGCAGCCATTAAGTACCTGGTTACCAAGAAAGAATCCAAACCCCGCTTAATCCGATGGGTACTCTTGTTACAAGAGTTCGATTGGGAGGTGGAAGAAAAGAAAGGGGTTGAGAATAAGGTTGCGGATCATTTGAGCAGGATAGTGCAGGATGGAAATAGCGAGGAGGTGAGAGATCGATTCCCGGAAGAACACTTGTGTGAAGTTATTTTCGCCGCCAGAAAAATTGACTGGGAAGAAGTGATGAAGCTTACTGGCCAGGATGTGGCAGAAAGAGGAAAGGAAAAAGTAGGGGATGAGCCATGGTATGCGGACCTAGCCAACTACCTCGTTTCAGGGGAGCTTCCAGAAGTGCCGAACGTCACCATAGCTCAAAGAATGAAGATCAAGAGAGAGTCGAAATACTACTTTTGGGACGACCCGTATCTTTGGAGGATAGGAGCCGATCAAGTGATAAGAAGATGCGTTCCTGACTGGGAGCAGAGGGACGTATTGACGCATTGCCACTCTCTGGCATGTGGAGGACATTTCGGTCCCAAGAAGACGGCGAGAAAGATTCTGGATAGCGGATTTTATTGGCCAACCCTCAACAAAGATGCCTACGAGTTTTGTAGAAGTTGTGAGCGTTGTCAACTGACCGGTGGAATAACCACGCGAGACGAAATGCCGCAAGTCCCGATCATTGTTTGTGAGTTGTTCGACATATGGGGGATGGATTTCATGGGGCCTTTTCCCTCGTCGTATGGGAACTTACATAACTTAGTTGCAGTTGACTATGTCTCGAAATGGGTAGAGGCCAAGGCCACGAGCACGTGTGAAGCAAGGGAGGTAGCCAAGTTCCTCAAAAGTAACATTTTCAGTCGATTCGGAGTACCAAGGGCCATAATATCCGATCAAGGCACCCACTTTTGTAACCACACCATCGAAGCCTTGATGAAGAAGTGTGGTGTGCATCACAGACTATCAAGCCCCTACCACCCGCAAGAGAACGGGCAGGCAGAGATCTCTAACCGAGAGATAAAGAAGATTCTGGAGAAGACCGTAAATCCTTCCAGGAAGGACTGGAGTATGAGGTTAGAGGATGCTCTATGGGCATATCGCACAGCCTACAAAACCCCCATAAGAATGTCCCCGTACCGAATCGTTTTTGGAAAGATGTGCCACTTACCAGTGGGAATTGAGCACCGAGCATACTGGGCAGTACAACAAGTGAATATGGATGCTACAGCCTGTGAAGAGGAAAGGAAGCTGCAGCTGCAGGAGTTAGAGGAACTCAGATTGGAGTCGTTTGATTCAGCCATGTGGTACAAA
The DNA here is from genome assembly GCF_004379255.2 of Salvia splendens. NCBI lineage: Eukaryota > Viridiplantae > Streptophyta > Magnoliopsida > Lamiales > Lamiaceae > Salvia > Salvia splendens. The sequence continues at coordinate 23,036,212 of NC_056032.1, read as the reverse complement.
GAGCGAACCAAATTGTGGCACGACAGGAATCTGAGGACCAAGGATCTTTATGTTGGGCAGAAAGTACTACTCTTCCAGTCGAGGTTGAAGCTCATGCTTGGAAAACTCAAGTCGAAATGGACAGGGCCTTATGTCATCACCGCACTCCGTTCTAATGGAGCAGTGGAGATTTCAGGGAGTCTTCCTAACTCTGAACCTTTTATTGTGAATGGGCATATGCTGAAGGTATTTAGGGCCAATAGTGATGTGGCTGTAATGGATGAGATCCCACTGCAACCACATACTTAGGTAACATACTAACCGGTAGGATAGGGATTGGGATTCTACTGATCTAGCTCCCTTAGCGTAATGTACATATGCTGGCAAAGTAGAATTCTAATTTTCCTAAGGAAGATGTAAATATGGTACATATGTGGTAGTTAACTAATTTGAAGCTTTGCATGCTAGTTAATTTAAGAAAACCCAAAAATATTTTTAGGACCTCAAATGTTAATTGGGAGTACGTACTGACAATCAGAATACCATTTTGGTGAAACTCCCCAATTTATTTAAGTGTCCTTTTTACTTTGTTTCTACTCTAGGAAAATATAGGGGGAAATCATTATAGGGCAGAATTTGAATTTGGGGCTTGCTGCACCTTTGCAGGCGGGAAGCGATTGAAAAGAGGCGCGTGGTGCAGTGAAAGGACGGGCGACATCCAATCAAGAGACCGCTAGCTAAACTGTAATACCCCGACTTTTTCTATCTTTTTAGTTGTTCTTGAAGGGACGTCGTTTGTGTAGCCGAAAAAAATTCCTTCAATTCTTTTGGAATAGCCAGTGTTTTTATTATTAAATTTGGGCTATGATCTTTTTCTTGATTTGTACGAAGCCCAATTCTTCGTCACCAACTTTTGGAAGTCCTTTTCAACTTCCTTTTGGGCCTAGAGCAATTATTCCTTTTTGCCCAATTTGAAATCCATTTATTATGAGTTATTAATTTTCATCCCACTTTGAATATGCAAGAATTTAACGTGAGATTAGTCTCACCCAATTTCTGTTCCACAAAATCCGATTTCTACTTCCCATATTCCATGAAATCGGTTTCTACACCTATATCTCCCATGATCCCACGTTCATCACTCCCAATCAGTCAATCAACATCTTTTTATTTTAACCAATTTCGCAATTATCACAATACTTTTCACCACTCATAATTGTAAAGAAACAGAGAAAACGAGAGAGAGTTAGAAAAGAGAGAAGGGGGCGGCGGTGGTGCTGTGTTGAGAAGCAGGCTGCGCAAGCTCCAGCAGCGAGGACGGTGGCGTGGTTCCGAACGGAGCGATAGCGGCGGCAGCAGCGCTAACCGGAGGAGATGTCTGACCGAGGGCAGCGGTGCATCGAAATTCGTCGCACAGCAGACACGGTGGCGGTGACTGCTCAGTGGCGGCGGCCAACGGACAGCAGCGGCTTAACAGCGAGCCGAACCAGTGAGGGTAGCGGCGATGGCTGCTTGGAACAGCGACAACAGCGACAGTGATGAATGCTAGGTACATCAGCTGCGTCGTGACAGAGGGCGGACACCCGGCGGCGAATTGAGGTCGGAGATGGCGGAGTGAGATACAACCATGGCTGTTGTTACAAAAAGCAACTCGGAGGGAGGCGATGGATTTTATGTCGCTCAATTTTGGGTTTCTGCATTTGGGGATTTCTCAATTTGGGGAAAATTGGGAAGGAAAAAGAAGATAGAACGATGGTGGAGAAGGGAGTATGTGGGTTTTTTTTAAAAATATATTGGGCTACTAATTGGGCTCACAAATTAAATTGAAGACTAATAGTTGGGTTGGGAGAGTAAGGAAAAGAAATAAGGGTCTTGGGCTGATTTATTTGGTTTTGGACCAACTAATTGCAGATTTAGAATTTTATTCCACCGGGGACTAGTGTGGCCGATGGAAATGGGAGTATATCTTGGGGCTGCTACTTTTTATACTATTGGTTCAAGTAATAGTATAAATGGAAGTGTTGGGTTGAGTTTTTTTTATTTAGTTGAGCCAGTTGTGAAGGAGAGGAAATCTTGGGCTGGAGAATTTTATATCAAGGATTTTGAATCGGCACGTGTTTTAAGTTAATTGGGCAAGCTGGATATGTGATGCAGGCTAAATTTATGAGTAACACGCGAGAATTTCCGAATTTTTCAAGAAAGATCGAAGGGTAAGATTTAGCATCACGTAGGATGCATGCTTTGTTTGAATTCAATTTATTTCTCCTAGGGTCTAATTTATAGCATTTTATGTTCTTTCAAAAGGGGATCATTTTTGGCATGCTATTTGAGAACGGAATGGAAAGACAAGTTGAGGAGTTAAACAATTGAGGTGGGCTTTCTTTTTAAATAAGGACTATGTCCTAAGTATATTTGTTTTTGCGAAATATGTTTGTCATGCCATATTTTTGTGTTGCTATGAGACCTATCTGAAGTGGCTTTTGCCATGTATGGTTATTCGAATTCGGGTCTGACTAGGGAGTGAATCCCTACTCAGGCTAGTGTACACCCCGTAGATCGCGCGCTATCTCTTTGAGTTGGCCGGTCTAGTGGCTTGGAATGTGGCCAGATTCCTTGTCATGTATGTTCAGATATGGTATGGTAATGTTGATGATGTTGAGGTTGATGGCGATGATGATGTTAGTGAAATGTTTTAGTGAATCGGGCTCTTTCAAAGTTAAAACCCCGAGGTCACTCGTTAATGGCACGATAAATATTTTTACTGAAAATGTTTTTGGCATGAGTCCACTGAGTGCATCAAGTACTCAGCCCTGCATTTCTTTTTAAAAATGTGCAGGTTGAGCTGTGACGAGCGCGGTGGGTGTTGAGCATAAAAGTGAAGAATGTCTATCAAATGTCTAGAATATGTTGTGTCTTCATACATAGCATTATTCTACTCTCGAAATGCTTCCGCTGAATATTGTTTATTTCGCCAAATATTGTTGAGATAATATTTGTTTTGAGTTGTTGATTGTTGAGAAACTCCGATTTTATTCAAGCTATTCCCGTATGTTTCGAGCTGTGGTCGAGTTGTGTAGTTTTCCCCTTTCTTCCCCGCTTCTTTAATCCTCCCCTAGTCACGATCAACCGTGTTTTCTATCCTTAGAAAATGCGGGTGTGACATAAACCGTCCCTCACACTAACCAAAGCCAACCTAGATTCGCCTATCTGTTAGGGTTTTGTATACTAGAAATCACCTTTCGATTGATTGGATACTGTAAAACTCTAATGGTTATTTTCCAATAAATGCAACAGATTATTTTTGTCATAATGTTGTTATGTTTTACATTTAATGGTTGTTTATTGCATATTTAAATGTATGAGCAAACGTAACAAAGTCTAAGTCTTTGTTTTAGTAGACCGGTTGTGGGCGTCGTCCAATTTAAGGTAACACGGTCAGTTCTAAACAAAGAAAAATAAGAATTTCACATCCTAGATAGGCCTAGACTACCTATCGCGAAAGGTTGCAATGTCAGTCCGATTATTTCTAAACCTTATTGAAATAAGATGACGTTGGTGTGGTATAGCACTAAATGGATCTAACAGCAAGACGAGTCTTTATGCTATCTACTGAAAGACGAGGTCTTGAGAATTAATTTCTTAATCAATGTACGTTAGCATTGAGCATACGATATTGAGTATCCACTACTTTGACTTACCAAAGGTGCGGGTTTTTCGTAACCCAAGGATCCAGGTATATTGGGTAGTGGTGATCATTATCTAGAGGTGCTAGGATTGCTATTATGTTGAAACGTGCGCGAGGAGAGTCTCGTTTGATAACATCCACAAGAGGAGCTCGAAACGAGGTTTTATTATTCGGAACCTAGCTAGTTGGAGTTTGATTACTCTATGAATAATAAATAAGAGTTTCTTGCTAAGTCCACTCTTGGAATTCGAAATATGTTAATTAATTAAGTCTATAACAGACATTAATTAATTAATGGTTGTTTCCATCTTAAGCGCAAGAAATAAATCAAATACAATTAAAGGAAACACGGAATACTTATAATTTCGGATTTGGAAGGCAGTGCAATATTACTTCTGTAGTGGCTGCTCGTAATATTCCAATATAAGCTTATATTAAATTGTGGGTTCAATTTAATTAGTAAAAAGCTAATTGGGTGAGGCCTGTTCCAGATTCTTCCTTAGATCCCTGACTGGGCCCAATATGTGACTTAAATAAATAGGAGAATAAAGGAGATAGAAAACACAATAATTAATTTTTCAAATTTTCGTCCCCCCTCTAAAGAGTGATTTTCGAAAATTGTGCTCTCCTCCGTGAGCTGAGTTCTGTCTTCCATTATTCGAGTCCTAGTACGTTGGTGAGATTTGCCCACACAAATATCAGCGTATAGTCCGGGACACCAGTCAGAAGATCCGAGGTCTTGTATTGAAGATCTTCACGCGGAGATGGAGCAAGCCATCATCGATTCTTGATTGAATCAACGAGGTAAATTGGCAAATTCCGTAGTAAGCATGTTTTAGGAATTTTATGTGCTAAAGCATGTTTTAATTCAAGTTATGAGCATGATACATGTGATAATTACGCGAATAGATTTTGTCTAAATAATCTGCTAAATAGATCAAATTCATGTGATCCTTTTTGTCCGCACGCTTCCGCTAACAGCCCCTTCAGTTGGTATCAGAGCCAGTCTTTGGCTCTGATTATTTGGATTTAAATTTCGCGAAATTCATGTATGCATGTATTATTTGATTGCGAAGCATGTTCTTGGTATTTTGTTTAATTAATTATGCATGATGAACTCAAGAACTATCGAATCAAAGAACTTGAATTGCTCGAACGCACCATGTGCGATCGAGATAGGGATGTCGAGACAGTGGGAGCCGGGAGCCGTGATCACGGGGCGACGCGCAAACGAGTGGGGACTCGTGCTCACCGCCGGCCGAGACCACACGCACCAGACGGAACCCGGGTCAAGGTCGACACGGCGGTGACTGGCGCGGAGTGGTGGCTCGTCCGAGAGCCACCGAGACACCGCAAGACGCCGGGCCGAACCCTAGGCGGAAGGTCCGAGCTGGCCGAGAGCGGGCGCGCCGCTGGCCGAGAGCTCGCGACACCCGACCGCTCGGAGGGTCGAGCCGGGCGCCGAGACGCTGGCCGAGAGGCGCGCGCCTGGCCGAGAAGCGTCGGCACCCGTCGAGCAGGGCGCCGAGACGCTGGCCGAGAAGCGCGCGCCGCCGCGCGCGCGCCTGGCCGAGAAGCGTCGGCACCCGACGAGCCGAGACGCCGAGACAGGCGTCCTGTGCGCCTGGCCGAGAGTTCGCGACACCCGACCGCTCGGAGGGTCGAGCCGGGCGCCGAGACACTGGCCGAGAGGCGCACGCCGCCGCGCGCGCGCCTAGCCGAGAAGCGTCGGCACCCGACGAGCCGAGACTCCGAGACAGGCGTCGTGCGCGCCTGGCCGAGAAGCTGCGACACCCGACGAACCAGGCGGCCGAGACGCTGGCGCGCCACCTGCGCGCCGGTGTCCGAGACGCTGCATGCGTCGTGATTCGACGACGAATTCGTCGGATCTTCGTCGTTCATCGTTCGTTCGAACCTCGTACGATGAGATAACGATGAAAGATTATTTTAATAATTATTTAATTATTTTATTAAAAGATATCATTAAAATATTATTATTTAATGGAAATAAAATCTTTTTGGAAGATTTACCTAGATTTTAGGAATATTTTTATTATTATCTATATCTATGGAAATAAATAATATTATTTTATTCCTAGATGATATAGATGAGAATAATTTCATAGTTTCCTAATATTTATCTAGATTTAAGGAATATTTTTATTATTTTCTATATTTATGGAAATAAATAATAATATTTTGATTCCTAGATGATATGGATAAGAATAATTTAATAGTTTCCTAATATTTATATATCTAAGATCCTAAAAGGGTTAGATATGTATGAATACATTAAATAATGAAATATCTCTTCCTAATCTTGAACATGGAATTAATTTGAATTTAATTTTTCATGTCTTATTAAGAATTAAATAATTTGTTTATTTTAGATATACCTTATAGTAGACATGAATAAGAATTATATTCTAGAACAATAATTTCCTAAAGGAAGATACCAATTAATAAAAGATTTAATTATCCAGTAGATTAAATACCAACAGAATTTAATTAAGCCTTAAACTGCCTCAAGGCTAATGATAATTAAAGCAAAACCATAACCTAAAATATCTAAGCTATAATTACGAACTCAACATTTGTATATGGTCTCCATCAATTGGCCTGCAATTTATGAAGCTTTTTTCTAATATTATCGCCACCTGCTCTGTGGGGACAATAATCCTAAGAAAATAGCAAGTTCATGAGGGCGGGCTTCTCAAATATAAATAGTATGAACTAGAATGTAGTTTCCAATATTATCGCCACCTGCTCTGTGGGGACAATAATCCTAAGAAACTGCGAGATTCAGAAGTTCACACAGGATTTATGAGATAGCTTGATCTTTTTAGCAGCACACAAGCATTGTTATGGAAGTGTGTTGTAGAAATGAGACTCTGTAATGCTAAATTCGGTGGTCTTGCTTACGCAACATTAGGCGGCCATGCCACTCTGTGGTCTCTGGACTATTCGTCGGTGTTGTGACCAGTAAAATTGTAAGATTTTAATGCGTATTGACTTCCTCTGGAGGGTACAAAATTTTAATTTTACAGTTGTAAGATTTTGAAAAGTTTTATGGTTAATCTAATCAAACTTCTTACATAAGTTTATGACAATAGTAAAATACTCTGTTTTGTAGTGCAAATCAAATCGTCAATATGTCATTCAATCCTCTTTCCGCAATTCTCAAAGAAAATAAACTCGATGGCCAAAATTACATAGAATGGAAACAAAATTTGGACATCGTTCTCACAGCAGATGAGTACATCTTTGTGCTCACCACCCCGCGACCTCCAGTGTCGGCGGCTACCGCTGCGGCAGGAGTCAGAGATGCACACAGAAGGGGGCATAAGGCGAATGAGATGGCTAAGTGCTACATGTTGGCATCTATGTCTTCAGTACTCAAGCATCAGCATTCAGCCATGGAAACAGCCGCCGAGATTATGCAGAATCTCAAAAATCTTTTTGGTACTCAGAATCGAACGGCGAAGTCTCAAGCCTTTCGGAGTATCATGTCGAAGACAATGAAGGAAGGCTCGTCTGTGAGGGACCATGTCCTCGAGATGATGGGCCACCTCAACCAAATTGAGGTCTTGGGAGGGACGATCGATCCCGAGTCCCAGGTGACTATCATCCTTCAAAGTCTTCCCCCTAGCTTCCAACAGTTCAAGCTCAACTTCGAGATGAACAAAAGGAATTGCACCTTGGCAGAGTTGTTGACTGAACTTCAGTCGGCAGAGGACCTTATGGTCCAGGCTAAGGCGGCCATGATGACTTTGGCGCCTCGTTCCTCTGGCTTAAAGCCTAGCAAAGGAAAAAGGCTGGCACCGAACTCAGGACCGGCCAAGATAGCTAAGGGAAAGAAGAAGAAGAGGGCTAACAAGAAGCCCACGGGGAAGTGTTTCAAGTGTGGAGAAAAGGGGCATTGGAAGCCAGACTGTCCTAAACGGGGCAAAGCTACAGGTATGCACCAAGCTCTAGTTGTCGAGTCTTGTTTGACTTCGACATCAATTTGCACTTGGGTTATAGACACATGAGCCGCTAATCATATTTGTTTTGATCCTGACTTAATGCAGGTGACAAGACGGCTACATGATCGTGAGATCGAAGTCCAGCTGGGCGACGCTACCAAAGTGGCGGCCGTTGCAGTGGGAGACATTTATTTGCGTTTTAGTAGTGATAGATTTTTGATTTTGAAGAATGTTTTGTTGATACCTTCTTTTAGAAGAAATTTAATTTCAGTTTCTAAATTGGTTTATGATGGATATTCGATTTCTTTTAATGACAACTGCGTTATTAAGAAAGATGGTTCTTATATCTGTCGTGGTATCATGGAAAACAATCTGTACACAATCACTTCTACACAGTTTAATAATCGCAAATCAGAACTCAATACAACATCGAAAATTTCAAATAAACGAAAAGAACCTTCAAATTCAATGAATGAAACGTACTTGTGGCACCTTAGACTTGGTCATGCCAATGAAAGGAGGATCCATTCTCTTGTTCAACAAGATCTTATCAAAGGTCTAGAGGAGGAACCTTTTCATAAGTGTGAGTCATGCTTAGAAGGCAAGATGACCAAGAGGCCATTTAAGGCTAAGGGCAATAGGTCCAAGGAAGTACTTGAGCTCGTTCATTCCGATGTATGTGGACCAATGTCAACTGAGGCAAGAGGTGGTTTTCGATACTTCATCACATTTATTGATGACTTCTCGAAAATTGGATATGTCTACTTGATGCGTCTCAAGTCAGAGTCTTTTGACAAGTTTAAAGACTTTAAGACTCTTGTGGAGAAGTATCATGGGAAGAATATCAAATGCCTACGATCTGATCGTGGAGGCGAATACCTCAGTGCCTAATTTTTGGACTACTTATCGGAAGTGGGAATTCAATCCCAACTGACTGTGCCGGGCACGCCCCAGCAGAACGGCGTGGCTGAAAGAAGGAACAAGACCTTATTAAACATGGTTCGATCGATGATGAGTTATGCACGTCTGCCTATTTCGTTTTGGGGACATGCCTTGCTTTCCGCAAGTCACATTTTAGACAATTTACCATCAAAATCCATACCTTAAACTCGATATGAGTTGTGGACTGGGCGTAAGCCCAATCTAGCACATCTCAAGGTTTGTGGTTGCCTGGCTCATGTATTGGAAAATGATCTAACTAAGCTAGGATCTAGGACGGAGAGATGTTTGTTTATAGGTTACCCCAAAGGAACGAAAGGTTATGAATTCTTTAGTCTCCGAGATAAGAAAGTCATTGTGAGTACTCACGCGACATTCTTAGAGGAAGACTATGTAATGAATCATAAACCCAGCAGTGAAGTGGCTCTTGATGAGCTAACTTCAGTCACAAGTTCCATTAACCAAGAACAAGTACCAAGTGTATAAACAATTCCCGAAACTTCAACTTCTACTCAAAATATTGTAGTGCCGCGCCGCAGTGGGAGGGTCTCACATGAGCCCGACAGATACATTGGTTTGGGAGAATCTATGGACCACTCCTCGGACAGCAATGTATTAGATCCCTGGAACTTTGCGGAGGCGCAGGCAGATATCGATCATTGCGAATGGGTAAAAGCAATGGATTCAGAACTACAATCTATGATAGACAAAGACGTCTACGATTTGTCCGTCCTACCCGAAGGTTGTACTGCCATTGGGAGCAAGTGGATATATAAACGTAAACGTGGACCCGATGGACGAGTTAAAGTCTTCAAAGCAAGACTAGTGGCCAAGGGGTATACCCAAAAGGAAGGCATCGATTATGATGAGACCTTCTCCCCAGTGGCCATGCTCAAATCGATCCGGATACTGTTGTCTATTGCAGCTTATATGGATTGGGATGTATGGCAGATGGACGTTAAGACTGCATTTCTAAACGGCAGTCTTGAGGAGACCATCTGTTAGATTTAGTATACTGAAAAGCATGTTTCGAGCGAGTTCGCACGAATAGAATCTTGCTTGTGTACGAAAAAAACTCTACAATCCACTTTTGACCCAATTCAGTATTATTCGAGCATTTCGCACGAATAGAATCAGTATATTTTATTACATTGTGTTTGCTTGTGCGTTTATAAGATGTTTTATAAACATTGAAATGCATAAGAAGTAAACAAAGCCTAAGTCTTTTGCTTAGTAGACTAGTTGTGGGCGTCGTCCACTTTAAGGTAACTACAGTCGGTTCTATGCAATGCTTTGCAAAAGAAAAAGAAGAATTTCACAACCTAGATAGGCTTTGGCTACCTATCGTGAAAGGTTGCAATGTCAGTCCGATTATTTCTAAGCCTTATTGAAATAAGATGACGTTGGTGTGGTATAGCACTGAATGGATCTAACAACAAGACGAGTCTTTATGCTATCTACTGAAAGACAAGGTCTTGATAATTAATTTCTTAATCTACATACGTTAGCATTGAGCATACGACATTGAGTATCTACTACTTTGACTTACCAAAGGTGCGGGTTTTTCGTCACCCAACGATCCAGGTATATTGGTAGTGGTGATCATTATCTAGTGGTGCTAGGATTGCTATTATGTTGAATCGTGCACGAGGAGAGTCTCGTTTGATAATGTCCTCAAGAGGAGCTTGAACAAGGTTTTATTATTCGGAAACTGGCCAGTTGGAGTTTTATTACTCTATGAATAATAAATAAGTGTTTCTTGCTAAGTCTACTCTTGGAATTAATAAGATGTTAATTAATTAAGTCCATAGCAGACTTTAATTAATTAATGGACATTTATATCTTAAGCGCGGGAAATAAATAATAAATAAAATGGAAACCCGGATTACTTATAATTTCGGATTTGGATGGGGAGTTCAATATTACGTCTGTAGTGGCTGCTCGTAATATTCCAATATAAGCTTGTATTAAATTGTGGGTTCAATTTAATTAGTAAAAGGCTAATTGGGGGAGCCCATATCCAAAACCTTCCATAGATCCCTGACTGGGCCCAATATGTAACTATTATAAATAGTAGAATAAAGGAGACAGAAAAGACAATTTTTTTATGAAAATTTTCGCCCACTCTAATTATAGAGAAGGGGACGATTTTTTCATTGAATTTCTCCTCCGTGAGATCTTCAGCTCCTCCTCCGTGAGAAAGTTCTGTCTTCTTTATTCGAGTCCTAGTGTTTCGATAAGATCAGCCCACACTGATTTTGGAATACAGTTCGGGACACCAGTCAGAAGATCCGTGGTCTAGTAATGAAGATCATCGTGGAGAAGGCGCGAGCTATCGACGATTCTTTGGAGAATCAACGAGGTAAATTGGCTAACTCCGTAGAATTCATGTTTAGGATTTATATTCTATGAGCATGAATTATTTGTGTTCTAGCATGCAATTTTGTGTTAACATGTGAATTGATTAATCCCGTAATCTGTCAAATAGATCCTACGTCTGATTTATTTGTTTTCTACAAGTCTTCCGCTGTGCAAGGGGCTCCAAAACCCCAACAATTGGTATCAAAGCCAATTTTTGGCTCTGATTATGTGGATTAATTTCATGTTAGGTGAATTGTTTGAATGCAAGATGTCAATTACATATGCGATGGTTTTATCAAATTGCGTGGATATTATGGCTGTTCAAGAATCAACTGATTCTCATTATAATTCGCATTTTTTTGTTCAAAACCTATATGTAATGATGACATGTATGATTTATTATTGATATATGTAATGATTACATGGTAATTAATAAATCATGAATCAATTCGTACATGTTGTGCGTGATTTGAATCAAATCGCACGCTGGGCAGGCTGCGTCGACAGCCCATGCCTACGGACAGGGCAGTTTGTGCGACGCGGCACAGCAGGTGCGGTTACGACGGGAAGCTGCGGAGCGTGGCACGCTGGGCTGAATGCATCGGCAGCCCAAGCCTTAAGGCTGGGCAATTTGTGCGACGTGTACAGCAGCGTGCGTGCGGTGAAGTCAAGCTGGGCTGTCTGCGTCGGTAGCCCAGGCTAACGAACTGGGCAGATTGCCTGACGCAGAACAGCAGCTCTTCGTGAATTGAGTGGGAGCCCTTCGTGGGCAGTTCCCAGACTCGACAGTCGACGGAAGCGAGAGAGTTGGCAACGGACAGCAGCTCCGGCAACAACTGTTGTATCTTCGGACAGCAGCGCCGGACAGCAGCTGTGTTGTCGACGGACAGCAACAGCAGCGAGAGCTGCGACGCAGCTGCACGATTGCAGCGGCGATCTGCAAACGCGATGGCAGCGGAATTCCGGGCAGCAGCGGCTGGAGCGACGTCGATGCAGTAGCGTCGGAGACGTCAGGCTCGGCAAGCTCACGAGACGAGTGGGAGCCCTTCGCGGGCAGTTTCCCGGACTCGAGTTCGACGACGCAAGATTAGGGTTTACCCTATGCGCGACGCTCGCGCGGGTGGAACCCGCGCGACGTCGCATCGTGTCGTTCCGTGACTTTGCTTTCCAAATTTGTTTAGGATTTCCAAATCCTTGGATTCAATTTTGGAAATAATTCAAGATAAATATGAAATTAGATTTGAATATATGTTTTGTGGATTTTATATATTATATGAGATTTGATTATGAATTAAATCACGGATTAATTAGATTATTTCCTTATTTAATGGATTTATTTGGATTTTATTCCTAGATGAATCCTAGATAAAGATCAATCAAAGTTATCCTTATCTTATGGATTTATATCCTAGATAGATTGGGATAAAGATAATATATAAGAAAATCCTTATTTAATTGGATTTAGATAAACATATTTATCTAAGAAATCCTAAGTAATGTATGATATATTCTATATATCTATTCTAAATAGAATTAAGATTTGTATAAATCTTGGTTGGTTGGATTTTATTTATCGTATGAATTATGATGGAATCGTTTCTGTCTAGTAATATCCTAGAACGATTTAAATAATGATAATCCTAGATCAACGTTATCTTGAATTGAAGGATTTGATTTTATCGAAATTAAATCTAGAATGATCCTAAAAGGATTTAGATAGTTAACACTATCTTGATAAATCCTAAATGATTAAGGATAATAATTATCCAAGATAAAACATAATTATTTAATTGATTCTCCCTTGACCAGATTAAATAATTGTCGTTAATTATCCAGCGTGTTTAAATGCCATGCATTAAATGGAATTATCTGTTTATTTGGTGTTTATCTATTTTAAGTGGATTATCTGTCTTATCTGCTTATGTGATAATTATGCAAAAACCATATAAAATATCTAAGCGATAATTACAACAAGTGCGTTGTATATGGTCTCCATCAATTGGTCTGCAATTTATGAAGCTTTTTTCTAATATTATCGCCACCTGCTCTGTGGGGACAATAATCCTAAGAAATAGCGAGTTCATGAGGGCGGACTTCTAAAAAATAAATAGTATGAACTAGAATGTGGTTTCCAATATTATCGCCACCTGCTCTATGGGGACAATAATCCTAAGAAACTGCGAGATTCAGAAGTTCACACGGTATTTATGAGATAGCTTGATCTTGTTAGCAGCACATGAGCATTGTTATGGGAGTGTGTTGTAGAAATGAGACTCTGTAATGCTAAATTCGGTGGTCTTGCTTAGGCAACATTAGGCGGCCATGCCACTCTGTGGTCTCTGGACTATTCGTCGGTGTTGTGACCAGTAAAATTGTAAGATTTTAATGTGTATTGACTTCCTCTGGAGGGTACAAAATTTTAATTTTACAGTTGCAAGATACATAATTGTTTTGTGGTTATTTGCGATTATGTATTGAGCATAAGTATGTGATAATAAGTTTATATGTCAAATCTTCATTATGTCATTCATATTTTGTCTGCTATCCTTAAAGAAATGAACTCGAATGCCAAATTATGTAGACTGAAAATTAAAATGGATAAGATTCTCATCGCTAAAACTTGGAGTTTATACTCAATGATTCATGTCCTCCATTTCCTCGACATAATTCCACGAAGATTGTTCGAGAATGCTTTTTGCATGTACTTGACAAGTTCTTTAAGGAATAAGGTCAAGCTATTTTCTTTTAAGTAGCACGACAAGTCTTGGTTAGTGACGATGAAAGGTGGATATCAATAGAATCTGTCAAGATGATTCGATTGGAATATCCTAAAGGGACTGAATATTTTGAGGAATCTTTTGATCACTCAAATAGTTTCTGACTCAGGTCATCGCCCGGAGTAATAAGAAATGACTAAAAGAAGGTTTAACCGAAAAGTAGAAAACCTTCAGAATATTAGTCGTTATATTACTGTTAGAGAAAAGTAACATGATTGATGACAAATTCATCAAGGCTGCAGTTTTCCTAAGTCCTAGTTCATTTGAACAAAATACTAGATGTGGAAATGGAAGAGTCTGATTAGTCATCAAAGTTTGTTTAAAGCGAGTAAATATGCTTTGTAAGTTGGATTGACCTCTTTTAAAGAAGGACAATGACTTACATGACAATGCAACTTCTAAGTAAGAGATCTTGATCCAGTTAGGCTTTTGTTGCAGTGGGAGCTTATAATGTTCAATTATTGTTTTATGGTTGATGATTAAGGCATCATAGTATTGAAACAATATAAGTGCAACAAGATTGAGTATGAAATAACACATCAACTTCTTAAACAATGAATGATAAAGTATTTATGGCTTTTTAGTCTTAAGGCCAAGAAAATACTTAGCTATTGTTCAAACTGATCTAGGCTATCAAGATTTTAACAATTTGTTTGTTAAATAGCTTGAAAGTCGAGAATGTCTATTCGATGCACTATGAGTTAGAATCATTTGATTCAGAATAATTATAGAAGTGCAACGTAGAAAGACTAGCAAGTCTCAATGGTTTACACTAATAAGAAGACGAGCAAAGCTTTATGATCAGTAGTGGGAGTCTAATCTCCATTAACGAATCCAAGCATTCTTTCAAAGAATGGGATAGTTATGTAAGGAGGAATCAAAGTCTTTCTAAGACAAGTTTGATCAAGTGATGAGTTGTACTCATGAAAATCTTATCATTGATGGGATAAGCGTTAGATATAACGAGATACACCTTAAAGAAACTACCATCATCAGTACCTTCTACAAAAAAAACGAGTTGTGGACTAGAGTGACTCTAGTCTAGCACATCTCAAGGTGTAATGTTGTTCCAACGCATGTTGGAAAGGTATCCAAGTAATTGGAGTTGAGTACTGAGGTATATTTTAAGGTTGTCCCAAATGATGTAAGATTATAAGTTCTATAATCTTCAAAGATATAATTCTTGTATGAAGATCAAGAATGAAACTAAAAGCCTAACAGCGTGATAACTCTCAGGACATAGAGAGATATCGGATTTTCCATATTACCAAAGAGTCATACCATTAGAAACTTTTGCACTAATAAAATCAACTTCAACACCTAAGATTGTTAGAACCATGTCGTAGTGGGAGCGTTCCCAGGAACATGACAAGTTCATGGGTCTAAGAGTGTCGAAAGACTCGGTCTTAGATTAACTTGAACATAATCCCTTTAACTACAATATATAATTGGTTCATTTGGATATTCATCCTTGGAAAGGTGATAGATTCCAAACTACAATCCTAGATAGACAACATGTTTTTACAAGACTTGCAATACTACCTACAGACTGTGTCAGTCAGTGGGAGCTAGTACATCTGCAAGTGTAAATGTGGATCTCAAATGGCTAGACAATGACAATGGGCTATGCCCAAAGAGAAATATCATCTTCTCGCTGTCGTTGTGCCAAGATTTGTTCGATCCTATTGTCTATCAGCACTTACATAATTAGAATGTATGTATCATGATTGTCAAGACAACTTTCTATTAATAGAAGTCTTGAAGAAATCATCTACATGGAACATCCTAATAGGTATGTAATAGAGGGCAAGAAACACATGATTAGAAGCTTATGAAGACCTTTGTGGTCTTAGGCAAGCATCTAAATCAGAGATAAGTGTTTTGTCGAGATTGTCAAATGTTGGGAATTTGACATGTGCTCTTTAAGCGTGTAGTAAGCACAAGGAAGTTGAAAGTGCATTAAATATAGTATTATTGGTACTCTACGATGATGAAATCTACAAAAGTTGCAAACAACTAAGATTGACATCTAGCGTAGGAAACTGGTTATCTACCCAGTTTAAGATAAAAGATTATAGAGAAACTAATTGCATTCTAAGCATCTAAAGTCTTTAAGATTGCTAGAAAGAATGTTGAGATTCTCTTAGGAATCTTATATCTACACATAGCTTGGAACATTTTAGCATTAGAATTTCCATGCAAAGGTTTCTACCTTTCAAGATGGAATTGTCTTGTCTCTAGTCAAGTGTCGTTTGACGCTTAGTGAGAACAAGAATTATGAGACTAGTTCTGCAGATAGATGTCTCATGTATGCTATGATGTGTACTAAGTTTGATATTAGTTGTGCTTTTGCATAGCAAGTATATATCATATTAACCATGGCAAAGGACTTTGATTGAGGTAATGAATATACCATAGTACTTGAGAAAGACTAATCGCTATATTCTAGTTTACCAGTCATTCATGTAATAAGATGACGTTGGTGTGGTATAGCACTGAATGGATCTAACAACAAGACGAGTCTTTATGCTATCTACTGAAAGACGAGGTCTTGATAATTAATTTCTTAATCTACATACGTTAGCATTGAGCATACGACATTGAGTATCTACTACTTTGACTTACCAAAGGTGCGGGTTTTTCGTCACCCAACGATCCAGGTATATTGGGTAGTGGTGATCATTATCTAGTGGTGCTAGGATTGCTATTATGTTAAATCGTGCACGAGGAGATTCTCGTTTGATAATGTCCTCAAGAGGAGTTTGAACAAGGTTTTATTATTCGGAAACTGGCCAGTTGGAGTTTTATTACTCTATGAATAATAAATAAGTGTTTCTTGCTAAGTCTACTCTTGGAATTAATAAGATATTAATTAATTAAGTCCATAGGAGACTTTAATTAATTAATGGACATTTATATCTTAAGCGCGGGAAATAAATAATAAATAAATGGAAATCCGGGTTACTTATAATTTCAGATTTGGATGGGGAGTTCAATATTACGTCTGTAGTGGCTGCTCGTAATATTCCAATATAATCTTGTATTAAATTGTGGGTTCAATTTAATTAGTAAAAGGCTAATTGGGGGAGCCCATATCCAAAACCTTCCATAGATCCCTGACTGGGCCCAATATGTAACTATTATAAATAGGAGAATAAATGAGACAGAAAAGATAATTTTTTTATGAAAATTTTCGCCCACTCTAATTGTTGAGAGGGGGACGATTTTTTCATTGAATTTCTCCTCTGTGAGATCTTCAACTCCTCCTCCGTGAGAAAGTTCTGTCTTCTTTATTCGAGTCCTAGTGTTTCGATAAGATCAGCCCACACTGATTTCGGAATACAGTTCGGGACACCAGTCAGAAGATCCGTGGTCTAGTAATGAAGATCATCGTGGAGAAGGCGCGAGCTATCGACGATTCTTTGGAGAATCAATGAGGTAAATTGGCTAACTCCGTAGAATTCATGTTTAGGATTTATATTCTATGAGCATGAATTATTTGCGTTCTAGCATGCAATTTTATGTTAACATGTGAATTGATTAATCCTGTAATCTGTCAAATAGATCCTACGTCTGATTTATTTGTTTTGTACAAGTCTTCCGTTGTGCAAGGGGCTCCAAAACGCCAACACCATCTACATGGAACAACCCGAAGGATATGCCATAAATGGCAAAGAACACATGGTTTGGAAGCTTAAGAAGGCCATTTATGGCCTCAAGCAAGCATCCAGATCGTGGAACCAATGTTTCGATCAAACTGTTTGCAAGTTTGGATTCGAAAAGTGCCCAAGTGAGAGTTGCGTGTATAAGAAAGTTGATAAGGGGAATGTGGTGTTCTTAGTTTTATATATAGATGACATTCTTCTAATTGGAAACAATAAAAAGATGTTGTCATCAGTTCGAACATGGTTATCAAACCAGTTCGAGATGAAGGATATGGGAGACGCGGGACACATCCTCGGGATCAAGATTCTTCGGAATCGAGAGAAGAAGATGTTGTGCTTATCTCAAGAATCTTACATCGAAACAGTACTTAGTCATTTTAGCATGCAGGACGCCAAAAAGGTTTCTTACCTTTTAGACATGGCATCCATTTATCTCAAGAGATGTGCCCTAAAACGCCGTCTGAGATACAAGCAATGAGAATGATTCCATATGCTTCGGCAGTTGGAAGTCTCATGTATGCTATGCTTTGTACTAGACCAGATATTTGCTTTGCTGTTGGCATGGTGGCAAGATATCAGTCGAATCCGGGCCAAGGACATTGGACTGCCGTAAAGAACATACTCAAGTATCTTAAACGGACTAAGGACTATGCTCTAGTTTACAATGCAGTCGATCTCTGTCCTTTGGGATATACTGACTCAGACTTTCAAGCTGATCAGGACTCGAGAAAATCTACTTCAAGATATGTGTTCACCTTAGGAGGTGGAGCCGTAATTTGGAAGAGTGTGAAGCAGAAATGCATCGCGGACTCGACCATGGAAGCCGAGTATGTGGCCGCGTCAGAGGCTGCAAAAGAGGTTGTATGGTTCAAGAACTTCCTTATGGATTTAGGTGTGGTTTCGAATCTGCCCAAGAGCATCACTATTTATTGTGACATTTCTGGTGCCTTGGCAAACTCGAAAGAACCAAGAGCTCACAAAGCGAGCAAACACATAGAGCGGAAGTATCATATCATTAGAGATATAGTGCAGAGAGGAGACATAAAAGTGGTCAAGATTGCGTCAGAGAACAACCTGGCAGATCCTTTTACAAAGGCTTTGGCGGTAAAACCGTTCGAGTGCCACGTTAAAGGGATGGGAGTTCGACTCATTCAAGACCTCAACTCGCTTTCAGTATAAGTGGGAGAAATTTAGACGTGTGCACTACTATTTTGTATACTCGAAAGCTGTTTTGAGTATAAGTGGGAGATTGTTAGGGTTTTGTATACTAGAAATCACCTTTCGAGTGATTGGATACTGTAAAACTCTAATGGTTATTTTCCAATAAATGCAACAGATTATTTTTGTCATAATGTTGTTATGTTTTACATTTAATGGTTGTTTATTGCATATTTAAATGTATGAGCAAACGTAACAAAGTCTAAGTCTTTGTTTTAGTAGACCGGTTGTGGGCGTCGTCCAATTTAAGGTAACACGGTCAGTTCTAAACAAAGAAAAATAAGAATTTCACAACCTAGATAGGCCTAGACTACCTATCGCGAAAGGTTGCAATGTCAGTCCGATTATTTCTAAACCTTATTGAAATAAGATGACGTTGGTGTGGTATAGCACTGAATGGATCTAACAGCAAGACGAGTCTTTATGCTATCTACTGAAAGACGAGGTCTTGAGAATTAATTTCTTAATCAATGTACGTTAGCATTGAGCATACGATATTGAGTATCCACTACTTTGACTTACCAAAGGTGCGGGTTTTTCGTAACCCAACGATCCAGGTATATTGGGTAGTGGTGATCATTATCTAGAGGTGCTAGGATTGCTATTATGTTGAAACGTGCGCGAGGAGAGTCTCGTTTGATAACATCCACAAGAGGAGCTCGAAACGAGGTTTTATTATTCGAAACCTAGCTAGTTGGAGTTTGATTACTCTATGAATAATAAATAAGAGTTTCTTGCTAAGTCCACTCTTGGAATTCGAAATATGTTAATTAATTAAGTCTATAGCAGACATTAATTAATTAATGGATGTTTCCATCTTAAGCGCGGGAAATAAATCAAATACAATTAAAGGAAACCCGGAATACTTGTAATTTCGGATTTGGAAGGCAGTGCAATATTACTTCTGTAGTGGCTGCTCGTAATATTCCAATATAAGCTTATATTAAATTGTGGGTTCAATTTAATTAGTAAAAAGTTAATTGGGTGAGGCCTGTTCCAGATTCTTCCTTAGATCCCTGACTGGGCCCAATATGTGACTTAAATAAATAGGAGAATAAAGAAGACAGAAAACACAATAATTAATTTGTCAAATTTTCGTCCCCCCTCTAAAGAGTGATTTTCGAAAATTGTGCTCTCCTCCGTGAGCTGAGTTCTGTCTTCCATTATTCGAGTCCTAGTACGTTGGTGAGATTTGCCCACACAAATATCAGCGTATAGTCCGGGACACCAGTCAGAAGATCCGAGGTCTTGTATTGAAGATCTTCACATGGAGACGGAGCAAGCCATCATCGATTCTTGATTGAATCAACGAGGTAAATTGGCTAATTCCGTAGTAAGCATGTTTTAGGAATTTTATGTGCTAAAGCATGTTTTAATTCAAGTTATGAGTATGATACATGTGATAATTACGGGAATAGATTTTGTCTAAATAATCTGCTAAATAGATCAAATTCATGTGATCCGTTTGTCCGCACGCTTCCGCTGCCAGCCCCTTCACTATCACCGGTTACAAACCCCAACTACCCTTTTTCCACCCCATAACTGAACCGTCTCTCCCATTTTTCATTTCACAAACCCTCAATTTTTCCATTTCTCTCTGCAATTTTCCACCATCACTCCACAAAAACCACCACCCACATTCACCCAAGAAATCAAAGGTCTAAGACATGGGAAAGAAACCATGGGCAATAAAAATCAAACCCACTTCAACCCGCAGGGAAGAAACTCCAGAATCACCACCGCCGCGGGAAGAACGGCCGCCAAGCCCACAACCACCTGAGCCGACTCCGCAGGTGCCAACAATGGTTTCCTTGGATGCAATGGCGGAATTCCTTCGACTGCAGGACCCTAACAGAGATTGGGCGGCGGTGCTAGCCGGTTTTAGTCAAATGGGGGGAAAAGGGAGTATGACCGGAGGAGCCCCATCTGAACCGAATGTGCAATCCACGGTACAACCAACTGTTTCCATTCCGATTTCTGCCGAAATTCCACTAGAAAGAAAATCTCCATCGGTAACCGTACCGCCAGAATCTTCGGAACCCTCCCAAACTCCACAACAAAGTGATTCGATAGAGGTTGACCCCATATCCGCCCATTACGATTCCGACTCAGATGAACGTGAAGCGAGGAAAAGCAGGGAACATGGGAGCCTACAGGGAGACGATGAACCAGAGAAAACGCTGGCGGCAGGGACCATTTCTCAAGGAACGGCGAGGGAAGAAATAGATTTAAACGAGACGGCCAAGAAACATGGCCTAATGACGGATGACGAATTTGAGGCGATTTTGGATGGAGTAAACCAGAGGGAAGATGATACTGCCATGATGGTTGAGGATCTGAACCTCACATCTAGGGCAGTAGGAGAAGATGAAGAAGGCAGGACAGGAGAGAAAAAGCCAGAGTCAGTGAACCCCCAGACAGAGGCGGGGAAGAGTGATGTGCATGTGGAAGCAGAAGAAATAGAAGCAAGACCAGAAGTACCCAACCCAATGGCACCTCCGGTGACGAAACCGAAGGCCGTCAAGAGGAAGTTGGTGTTGAAGGGCGAACCTGAGGCTAGTCGGCCAAAGCCGCAAAGGGTATCTCAACGATGCTTAGGAAAGTGGGCAGCTAGTAAGGCGAAGCCGAAAACGGAGGCAGATCCCGTGGAGATCTTGAGTGAAGAGGAGAGGACCACTCTCACAAAACCTAGGGAGGAGTCTTTACCTGCTACTGACCTAGAGGATACTGCAATGGAAACCGAAGCAGTCTCTCCAACACCGAGTGGCCAAGGTGAAGAGGCTGACGGGATGGCTGAGGGTCTGGACCCAGGATCCACTTTCGACACAAGCTGAGAAGGAACCCGAAGAAGAGAAAGACGAGGATGACGGAGAGGAAGCCAGATATCAAGTAGAAAGGAAACGGAAAGGGAAAGCCCCTGTTAAGAAGAAGCCCAACAGCAAGAGGCAGCGCACATTCAATACTGGCGTAGTCATAACTGAAGCCACTCAGAGAACCCCACCAAACCGTAGAGAGTCGAGCGATAATGATTACACTGCCAGCGATGAATCTGAATCAGATAGCGATACATCCATGGAGGATGAGGAGTACAAGGAGCAACAACTCCCAGGCGATCATCGAGAGCTATTACATCCTCCTGTGGAGAGACTCCGATTCAGGACATAGGCAGTGGAGCTCACGGACGAGTTAGTGGAGGAGATGAAACTTTTCGACTCCAAAAAGCTCCAAGATGCTTTCGCACCAAGGATGACAAGAGCAAACAAGTTAAATGTGGAAAGGTACTCCATTTCCCTTCCTTGGATGAGTTGGAAGCTCGTGAGTCGTTTCTGGCCTATTTGCGTGCGTTGGGTTTTGAGTGGTTGTTGGAGAATGGAGATCCGAGTGTCCCGGTTAGATTAGCGAAGGAGTTTTTCACGACCTTTAGGTTTAAGGTCACCACTGATCTAGATGAGGAATGTATCAGTTTTAGGCTGTTTGGCGGAGAGATACAGATGAGCTTGATTGAGTGGACCGTGCGTCTGGGAATGTGCAGTTTGGAGGAGGCCATAAGGCCTGAGTGGAGAAGTAGGGAGCGGGGAATTCCCCGCAGACATGTGGAGTTTGAGCCCCAGGAAGCCTGGGAGGAACTTACTCACCCTGATGCAGGGCAGTTCCAGTCCACTATCTCTCGCTCCGTCCATTTCAACAACCCGATTCTGCGTCTGGTACAGCTTTACCTGGATTTTAATTTGTTGGGGCAATCAAATTCCTCCGTCCGAACTTCAATGACCGAACTGTACCTCCTTTGGTGCGCTAAGCGCAGAAGGATAGTGCACCTGGGCTTCTGGACCGCGTACCAGTGTCACCTCATCGCCACCCACCCAGCGAGGAACCTCTCCCTCTGCCATATATTGGGAGTATTTGTCAAGAACAACATAGCTATCTCGGAGGGAGAGGACTTATCCCCCTTGACGATGGTCGACCCTCCTGGTCTCTTTGATACACCTTTGTTCGTCCAAACGAACACCGTTTACATGAGGCAGGGCATACCACATTTCTCCGCGATGGGAGAAGAAGCTATACCAGCCGGGAGAGCGACGGCAGCCTAGGGTACACCAGCGCAGGAGCAGAGGCAGGAGAGGTTGGAAAAAGCAGTGGCAGAGTTAGCCGATGATAATAGGAAAGCAAGAGCGGAGTTAAGCCGTTTGGAAACTGTGATGGAAGGAATCCTGAAAGAACTGGCGACCGGGAAGTTGGTCCGTGAAGCTGGACCGAGTGGCCATGGAAGCCAGGATGATGAACCCATGGGGACCGAGACAGAAGAAGAGAAACAAGAGGAAGGAGATGCCGAAGAGTCGGCAGAATCTGGGACAAGCAGTCCGAGAATGAGGAGGAACAACCGAAAGAACCACCTGCACCACAACCTGCCCCGCGAAGGAGCAGGAGGAACAAGTGACCAACCATACTGACCAGTTAGTTTTCTTTTTATTTTCAGTTTTTAGTTTTTCGTATTTTTAATTGTGTTTTGCTGTGTTTTCAGGTAGTATGTGAGCAAACCCCTTTCATAACACTTAGCCTACGCAATAGTCTAAGTGTGAGAAGTAAAAGGTTTGCCATTTTTGGCGCATGTGTTTGTGTTTTCTGTTTTCTTTTTCGTATGCATGTCAACTCACACTTAGCCAATTATATAGTCTAAGTGTGAGGACTTTGTTGTATATATATGTTTAGGTTTAATGGTTTTGTTTAGATTTTAAACTCTCTCACTTAGCCTATTATATGTCTAAGTGTGAGAAGTTTTTAGTATAAGTATGTCTTGTTGTGTTTTGGTATGTCCGTGTGTCAGCCATACTGGCCATTACCTTTTTCCACTTCACAGCCTCATCTGAGGGCAGACACGTGTGAAGTGGGAGGGGGGAATGCACTGGCCAGTATGACATGTGTACATATGTGTTATCTGTGTTTAAGTGTTTGTGTAGTGTCTAGGTCTAGTTTTTTTATTTGATTGGGCTTAAAACTCAACTGTCTCGAACTGACGGTGAGGCGAATTGAGGGAGATAGGACATGCTGAAAAATGGAAACCACCCCCCTTAGTATCTCCTAGTCAGTATAGATGATGCGAGTATGAGAGAAAAGCCCACACTTAGAGCCAAAACACAAAAGCCCTCTTAAAATTTGAGTTAAAAGCCTAAAGTGGAACCACTTTCCACTAATTCAAAAAAGAAAAGAGTGGTTGACACAAGGTGCCTAGGGTAAAGTGACCGCGTGTAGCAACACTGAATGCAGTAGGAACCCCCCCTTCCCAAAAAAAAATATTTTCCCACCCTTAGAATCCCCCACTTTCTAGCCATATATACCCAGATATAACCCCTAGCCCCTGGAATTGTGTGTGTTCAAGGCATAAGGCAAGGAGACAACTGGCCAGAAGGACATACAATGAAGAAACCAACTGGAGCGAAAAGAATTGAGAAGCAGGGAGAAAATCGACCAGGAAGTCATTCCAGGCCCAAAAAATAATAAGAAGGAAAGAAGAAAAATGTGAAGAAAATGGTCGAAAACACTTGACCACAAAAAGAATGAGAAGGAATAAGGGTGGCGAAGCCACAAGACGCTACTAACCAGTTGGGAAGCAACTTCGGAAAAAGTCCAGCCAAGCAGAAGTGGCAGCCGAAAGCCTGAGCGTACACAGTTCCCCCGCATCAGAATAAAGTAATGGTTTTTGAACCTTAGAGCCTTAGGAACAACCACCCCAAACATTATAACCCAATAGCCCCGTTACAAGCCTAAAAGACCTTCAGTAGCCGCACGTGAGATCTAAGTCCGAAGCATCTGTGGTTCAGCGCTAAGAGAGAATACAGTCCTAACATCCCCAGTGAGGAGTGAGTGACTGAGAGAATCTAGTGTTAAGCCGCGAGTGTGGGTGATCTTGACAAGCGGATGTACTGACTAGGAAGGAAATGGAGGGGCGGCGGAAATTCAAAGCTGTCTAAGGCCAGATTGCACCTGATCCCAAGGGGAGAGATGGTTGAAAATATAGCCCAATTGAGTTGTGTTAATGTATTTAAGTGTCTTTAGTTCTGTTTATGTGTATGTGTCCGTGCTTATGTGTTTTTCTTATGTGTACTTCTTTTGTTGTTCTTCACGCTTGAGCACAAGCATGTGATAAGTGTGAGCAGTTTGATAAGTCGTATTCTAGGCCTTGGTTACTGTTCAGTATAATGTGCATAATTGGAATATATCTGCAAAACAGTTGCTAAAGTGTGCAGGGAAGTGTTCTAGCCAGTATGGGAATGTTAGGAGAATTCAGGTGAGAAGGGCGTCAGGATGTTGCTATCCTGACCACTATGCATGCCAAATAGGCTCGAGATGGAGAAGAAGGACAGCTGGGAAGATCAGCCGCAAGCAAGGGGGAAAAAGAGTCATTTCATGTTTGAAGTCTACCCTAAAAATCAAGGGAGGCCTCCCTATAAAAGGAAGCCACTTGGAGAGAGAATCATCATCTATTAGTTCATCAACTCCTATGCTTAGTTAGCAATCTCTCTTCGGTAGATCAATCCTTCAGCATTATCCTTCATATTCTCATTCCTCGCCGACAGCCATGGTCACCTGAAGCTCATCAGTTCACCGGAGTTCCACATCCTTTCGTTCCAGTCAGCATGTTTCATAGTGTTAACAGTTTCATCGCCCGGAGTGGCAAACAATCTTTATTTGCTTTCTTAGTTAATCGCACTTTGTTTTCTTACGTTGGATTTGTTGCACTTTCAATATTTGCTTACTTTGCAGTCTTAGTTGTGATCCAAACGTT
The DNA here is from genome assembly GCF_004379255.2 of Salvia splendens. NCBI lineage: Eukaryota > Viridiplantae > Streptophyta > Magnoliopsida > Lamiales > Lamiaceae > Salvia > Salvia splendens. The sequence goes on along the minus strand of NC_056032.1, from coordinate 23,010,842 downwards.
TCTATGATATGAAGTTGTTTTTGTGCATCGGTTCTTGTTTGATCTCATTCTTTTCTGCCTAGATAGCTTAAATCCAGTAGTTACGGTAATTTCTAGTTGTTGCGAGCATGTTTCCATTTCCGAATTGATAGATCTGAGTTCTTGAGTTCAGTTTGCTGATAGATTTTAGATCTGAAATGGTTAAATGTGAAAGCCTAGTTTACGTAGTTTCTGCCACCTTGCATGTCACCTAGTAAGTTTAGTTGCAGTTTCGGTATTTGATCTTTTTATTTGAGGTTTTAATTGTAGATCTGTGTTCATGAAGTTGTTAATCTGTGTTTCTATGGTGATAATTCTGGATTCGCTGATCTGATTTGATTCATGTTGAAGAAGATAACATCTCCATCCAACTTTTGGACCACTTTTGCTTTTTAACCACTTTTTACTTTTGTCCTTTACTTTTCAGCTGTCACTTTTCAGATCTGTAGGCCTAGTCACCTAACTACCTCTTTTCCTCTGATATTTCGTTTAGCCTTTTATAGTAAACTCGTACTTTCCATATATTTCCTGAAACCTATGCTCCCCACTTTCCACGTACACAGCTACATGTCAATCATCTTTCTCCCCGCCTCCTAGTCAGTAGAGTAACATCTTAAATTCCAGCCTAGATAAAGTCTCAACCCAAAGCGTGGTAGCTAACCAAACCTTTCCAGAATTTTACCACAATTCCCAAAGCGCATTCATCTCTGTGGGATTCGACCCTTACGTCCACTATACTAGTCAGTAGAAGTGGGTTGAGGAATTATTGATACCAGGTTCAGGCATAGCTGGGGTTCCATCCTGATCAGTAGGATACATCTTGTGCTCGACACGACACCTAACACAAACCTGCTCTTTCAATTACTAACACTAGGGTTGTCAATCCTAAATCCGTAACTCCTAAAAGCTCCTAAGACCCTTATAAAGTCCTCACTATAACTTAACAGTGTCGTTTTAAGAGAAGCTAATTGTAGTGTCTACTAAGTGGATCTAACTCGCCAACCTCCTCTCACGATTATGTAGCAAGTTATATTAAATCATCACCGAATGTGTCACTCAAACGTGAAATATTATAGAACGACTTAGGGAAGAAACAAAGTAAAAATAAAACGGATATTAAATAGCAAAACAGAATTGTATAACCAAAGTCGTTACTAACACATCCCTAGAATCCTATGAATTTAGTTACACATAATTGAATAAGCTAAAAACATAAGAACTAAAGCAATCAAACCCAAAGGTTGAATCCTTGTAGCCTTGACCTTCTCTTGATTCCTTCGTCAACCTCTTGCACAATGAAGAACTCTCTCAATTTTATGATCTAGAATTATATGGCAAAAAGAAGATGCTAATAAAGAGGTTTGAGGGGCTATTTATAGAGGGAAAATCGAGCTCCATCAAATAAGGCAAAAAATGGCTAAGTTTGGTAAATCTTGGGAGAAAGTAGGTCAATTTCGTGCGCCGCGTTTTTGTGGCGGGCAGCTGGTTTAGCGGTCGCTGGGCCCCAACGGTCGCTGTGCATGTTGCAGCGGACCGCTGGGCATCTTGAATGCTCCAGATTTCGAACTTCGACTTTTTTGACGTCTTTTAGGCTAAAATATGCACAAATCTCACAAAACACGTCAAAGTACCAAACTAGAGAAAATATGGACATGAATTGTGGGTTTGACATTAAAAACGGACCTAATAAAGGCCTTAAAACAGTGCAAAATCCGAGCGTATCAACTATCCCAAACTTACATTTTTGTTCGTCCTCGAACAAAATAATAAAGACAAAAAATACACACACGGAATGCACAAGGAGTAGACGTCGTAATTGCCTCAAAGTATAGAATAAAAGGATCAAGCATGTATTAACGCAATCAACACTCACATGTGACAAACTTCCAAAGATGGGAAATGATTTTTTTCTCTCACTCTCAAAGTGTATAAAGGCAAAGTGTATAAGCACTCAAATCATGCAAAGTTTACCATAGGCTTGCTCAAAATCTAATCCCTCCTCTACTAGATGTGGTTCAGCATCAAAAGTCCGAAAGGACTTTATTTTTTATTGTAATGTAGGCTCTTTGGTAGGTGAAGAATATTTGGCTAAAAGTGACTCAAAAATAAAAGTATCCCAAGTAGAGTAAAAATGACTCCACTTTTAACACTTTATTTTTCTTCTTCAACTCACTTTTCCAATCCTTTAATTTTTTCTTTTCTTTTCTTCACAACATTTCTTTTTTTTTCTTTTCTTCTCATAAACATCTTTCTAGATCAAGCACATATTTTGAATTTTTCTATTTCACAACTTGCACTTTTCTATAGTAAGCACACTATTTTTTATACCTTCCTCATTTTCTCTCCAATACCTTTACAAAAGATATCAAAATCTAACTATCCCAAGGAATTGTCCCCATTTATTTTGCTTCCAAAGAATAGGCTTAAAGGCTCAAAAGTTGGCTCCGAAGGAAAATTTTTTGAGAGGGTCGAAATTTTTTAGGTATAAAAGTAGCTAAGAAAAGATGGTATAACATCCTCCAAAAACAACTTAAACACTATGTAAACTTAAGCAGACTAGGAGCAAGTTCTAGAAACATATACATGAATGCAGATAAATCACACAAGAAAGAATTTAAGGCTAAAATCTCACAAGGTATAAGCATGATTCAAGTCGAACAAGCAATTCACTAATTATGAACCTTTTCACCAAACAATCAAATCAAGACGTCATGCCATACTTAAACATGGATGGAATTAAATATCAACGGCAACTCGGTATAATGTGTTCCTAAGAATGCGTGTTTCTAAGTTCTTCATGCTAAGTTCATGACATGGATTCACCTTCGGGGTTTTTTAAAAACAAAAACTTAGTCCAAAACCCTAAAAACAAAAATCTAAACTCACGGTCCACTATTCCATCCCCCCAAACTTATTTAAAACAAAGTGTAAAATAAGTTTGTAGAGTCGGTAGGGACGTAAGTAAACTACTAAAAAGAAAATGTACCTTGAAAAATTTAGCGTAGTGGCTGGACGTGGTGAAAATTCGAAAAATTCAAAAAATTCAAAAAATTGCGCTGGAAACTGCAATTGGGCAGCGGTCGTTGCGACGGATCAGAATCGTTCCAGAGAGTGGCCAGCGGGCCGCTGCAGCGGTCGATGGCGGAAGTCCAGAAACCTGCGAATTTTTTTTAAATACACAAAAATGAAAATTAAACCAAAAAGGTACTAAAAAACTTAAGCAAATATTGAAATAAATGGCTGAGTTGCCCCCCAACAAACGCTCTTTTATAGTCATTAGCTTGACTTTACCCCCTTTTTACTCCTTGGGTGGTTCTTCTAGTGCTACTTCATCTTCCACCACCTTGTCCGGACTATAGTATTTCTTCACACGGTGGCAATTGGCTTGAAACAACATCCCATCTGGAGCTAGCAACTCGACCGTCTCAATATCATAGATTTTCTTGATCATGTACGGACCGGTCCATTTGGACTTCTTTTCTGGGAAAAGAGAGAGTCTCGAATTGTGCAACAAAACTACATCCCCCAAGGTGAGCTCTCGTGGACTAATCATCCTATCATGGTAAGCCTTCATCCTTTCTTTGTAAGTAGATGAGCAATCATAGGCTTCCATTTGAAATTCATCCATCTCATTGAGAAACAGACGCCTTTCCTCCCCGGCCTTTTGGAAATCTTTATTCAACTTCTTTATCGCCCAATAAGACCTATACTCCATCTCAAAAGGAAAATGACATGATTTTCCAAAAACTAATTGATAAGGAGACATACCTATAGGTGATTTGTATGCGGTACGGTATGCCCACAACGCATTGGCTTGGGGGGTGATATGGCGAGGTGACTCTGTGCTTAACTCCATCCAAACGGAGTGCCCAATCCTTTCTATTAGTGCTTACTGTTTACTGTAGGACGGACTTGATTTCCCTACTTGCAAGCTTGTTCTGCTCATTGGCTTGGGGGTGATATGGCGAGGTGACTCTGTGCTTAACGCCATATTTGTCCAATACATTGTCTAGCCACCTATTGTTGAAGTGAGATCCTCCATCGCTTATGAGAGCGCGGGGTGTGCCAAACATACTAAAAATATTTTTCCTCACAAAAGCAGTTACAACTCTAGAATCATTAGTTTTGGTAGGAATTGCTTCCACCCATCTAGACATATATTCAACTGCAAGTAAAATGTATTGGTACTCCCCTGATTTTGGGAATGGTCCCATAAACTCTATCCCCCATATATCAAATAATTCTACCTCAATGATGGTGTTCATAGGCATCTCCTTCTTCTTTCATATTCCCCCCGTACGCTCACATTCGTTGCATTAGAGCACAAAACTGGCAAAGTCACGGTAGATGGTTGGCCAATAGAACCCTCTTTGTAGGATTTTGATGGTGGTCCTTCGCACATCAAAGTATCCTCCAGTTGGTGACGAGCGGCATCTTTCTACTATGGCTACCCAATCTTCTTGCGGTACACACCCCCTAAGTATAGTATCTGCACATCTTTTAAACAAGTAGGGCTCATCTCAAAAATAAGATCTAACATCTCTATAAAATCTCTTCCTTTGATAAGAACTAAGATCGGGAGGGTGTACCTTGGCTGCTAAATAATTAATAATGTCGGCATACCAAGGAAAAGTAGCTTGAGTGAAGAATGATGCTCGTCGGGGAAGTCCTCATTAAAGAATAAACTATAGCAAGCATCTCCCTTTCTGTGGTCGTATAGTCAGCTTGTGCAGAATCTAAGGTTCTACTAGCATAATAAATGACTCTAAAAATTTTATCTCTTTTCTGCCCCAATGCGGAACCAACGGCAATTTCGCTTGCATCACACATGATTACAAATGGTTGACTCCAATTGGGGGTGATGAAAATGGGAGCACTCACTAAAGCCTTCTTCAAATCTTCAAAAGCCTGCAAACAATCATAAGTAAAATTAAATTTCACATCTTTTTCAAGTAATTTACAAAGAGGCTTAGAGATTTTTGAAAAGTCCTTGATAAATCTTCTATAGAACCCTGCATGTCCCAAGAAGCTTCTCACGGCCTTCTCGTTGGATGGGGGTTGCAAGAATGTTGTCACGACCGCCCTTACTAAGGAGAGTCAAGATGGAGAAATCGTGACTATGAGGAACAATAAAGGACGACATTTAATAAGAAACTCAACTAACTTCCAAAAGAATTATTTTAGTTTATCAAAAAGTTAAACAGCGGATTAATGTCTCAAGGTAATTAATGTCATAAAACAGTATGAAGAAAAACGGAAGACTTTCAGAAAGAAGACAATTTCAAACAAGGCAGCGGAAATCAAGTATCTAAAGAGAGTCATAGGATGACGCCCATGTATGAAGACACGACGCATCCGGAAATTCTTAAGGCTCAACTCAACATCACCGCTCAACCTGCACATTTTTAAAAGAAATGCAGGGCTGAGTACTTCATATACTCAGTGGGCTCATGCCGAAAACATTTTATAAAAGTTATGTCATCCATACCATAGTGAACTCGAGTTTTACATTTAGAAAAGAAATATCATCGAGTATCACAAAAACAGTGTTTCATAGTCTGGCCAGACAAACAATCTCCCTCACTTTCTCAACAATCCAACAATCACATCATCTTAAGGATTCAAGAAATATATGTTGCCCGGATTTGTTCTTGCAATAATATCCAATAACCCAAACAAGAAATATGATAATAAAAAAATGGAAAAGAAGAAGAAGATGATAAGTGTTATGATTTAGATTCAAGCTCAAGAAAGAAAACCCAATGGCTACTTTCACAAACAAAAACCTAATGGCTCCACAAAACTAGCAACACAAGAACTACTAAAGCATACCTTAACATTCAACCTAAGCCTGACAATAGCTAGGATTGCAACCACAAGGGATTTTGATAAATCTTCAAAAATGAAGATGGGTGTTCACAAATGGAGTCTTTGTTCTTACAATATCATTCAAAGTCTGCCCACAAAAACCCTAGACATGGGTATTTATACAAGAGACTAAAAGGGCTAAAAAAAGACAAAAAGAGTCCAAAAACGCAAGTGCTAAAAATTCCGGTCGGACGTTTTTCCTCATGCAAAAAGCCCGGTCGGGCGAACTCTCTGGAGTTCGCGACCGACCCAAAACTGTCAAAACGCCCGCCCGCGCGTTTCGTTCTGCATTGCGTGGCTTTCTTAAAACGATCATAACTTCCTCATCCGGGTTCCGATTGAGGCATGCAAGATACCCACGCGAAGCTCTTTCGACGATGAAGACAATGATGTCTGAGGAGTGGATTTGGGTTTTATATTCATAGTGAAATTCCAGTTTGAATCAGACCTCTGAATCCGGCTTGGCTCCTTGCCATGTCTCCACCTTATTCTCGGACCCCAATCAACCCATGGCCCGCGATGTCTTGGTGATTTATGATGTTTAATATCTAGATTCACATCATCCTCTCCTTCTTTGTGAAAGGATTTGTCCTCAAATCCGGTTCTTCAATTTTTCTTTAGGACTCATTGATTCACATCATCCCCTCCTTCTTTTGAAGGATTTGTCCTCAAATCCTAATCAAGTACACCTACAAAATCGAGCGAGTCCAAATCAAATATCATAGTACCATACAAGAGGTTGATTTCGCTTCGGAACCCAAAAGAAATTTCACTAACAAGGAGATGGTTATCACAATCACTATCAACAAACCAATTTCCACCACCACCTTCAAAATAGAATGATGCAATGAGAATATCAAGCACAAAGGGGATCTCATTCTTAAGATTATGCAATGAAAGATCATCTTCAACCATTGACACATCATTCTTGCTCAAATTGACACACTCATGTTCAACATATAGAATAGATTCATTATAACTCAAATGAAGCTTGCACGAAAAGATACCAATCAATGAAATATATTTATCAATGTAGATTTCACACCATTGCCCCAAAAATTTCAAAAAATGGTCAAAAATATAGGAGCAATGTATCCATTTGCTCCTAGGCACAATAAGCACAAAGCAATACATATGAAACTTGTAAAAAGCAACCACACATAGCATAAGAGTCTCATCAAAATAAGTCCCACGTAATTGCTCTAACAATTTTAGAACAAATACACAAATATTGGAGCAATGCATTCTCGTGCCATTAATCACAATACTATCCACAAGAGACACGTGGGTGGAAAAATTCTTCACGATATGGCCATAGAATATCCCAATCCCATTGAAGGGTTTTACCAATTTCCAATAAAAGCATGTAGTAGACCAAGGAATAAAATCAACAATATATGTACTCATCTTAGGTCTACTAATTCCATTGACACACTTAAGAAACTCAAAATTTCCAACAAAAGAAAGTTTAGTCATTTTAGCATGTAAGGAGGTCATTCCAAAAATTCATAAGAGAAATGGCACGCCTATCAATGTATGGATTTATCAAGAAAGGGTCAACATATGATGCAAATATAGACTTGGCATTCAAAGATTCAAGCTCTCGATGCCACAAATCACCAATGACAAAGCTATCATCACAAGTCGGCTTTGGAAAATCAATCTTATTCACATGTATCACTCTTGAATTTACAAAATCATGCTTTAAGTACAAGATAGGCTCAACATGGTTCAAATTAATTTTCCAAAGCAAATTGTTGTCCAACACATCTAAGCACTTCAAAGAAACACCACAAGTAAGCAAGGATAGTGTACTTGAATCTTGGGCTATGAGTGATTCATCTTGATATTGCTTCCATGATCTTATTACCGGTAAGAAGTTACTCGGTACATCCACGACTCGGGGTTCACATTCTAATCCTCCCAATTCTTGTCTCATAAAGTCATCAAAGAGACAAGACAAGTCATAAGAGTTAGTGAAATAAAGGTCATTATCCTCACCAAGGGCAAAAAGGATAGGGTGATTTAGAGCCCTCCCAAGGTTGATCTTAGAATCTAACAAGCAACCTTTTTTCCTCACATGCTTGTAGTTTTTCTCTCTAGGTTTCTTTGATTCACACTCACCCCCACCACTCTCTCTTGGCTTTTGCGTCTCACATTTTCGCCTTTTCTCGCACTCTATTGGCTTTTGAAGCATGCTCTCACTCTCTAGCTTTTTCTCTTTATCTCGATTCTCTCTCAAGTGCTTGTTTCCATTAGCAACCTTATGTAGCTTTGGTTCGGTGTTCAAGATTTGAAGGGCATTTAATGACTCACATTCGTCCTCGGCTTCCACTATGCTAGACACACCATCATTGAAAGTTGGGTGTGCGTCTTCTTCATGTGTGGCTGTGGACTCCTTTTCATCCTCAAGTAGCTCTCCATGGAACTTCAGAACTCGTTCCCTTCTAGTGAGATGCCGACATGCATCGTCTAGCCAATCCTCTACATGGTTATAATCATGTTTGCTTCTGTGATTGGAGTATGCGGCTTCACTCCACTTCATATTGTTTCGTCCCCCTCTACTTCCCATTCGGTCACTAGGTGGTGTGGAATGATTATGTGCAACTCGGTCTCTTAAGAGGACTACATCATTTCGGAACACCGTAAAGCCTCTTTTCATAGTATTCATTCCTCCTCGTACCTCGTGCAACTCTTTCATGATTGAGGAAAACATCTCTTCAATAGTTTCATCGGATGATGAGGCGACTTGCCTTGTAGGCGAGTTATGCTTATAGTTCTCCATTTCAAGTACCTACAAAACAAATTGCACAAAACTAGGGACAAGTTCCTTTTTGTTAGTAACACAAACAACACACACACCCGAGAATGGAGAATTTAGTGAGGAGCTCACTCCCCAAAATATGTACCCCTTTCCCCAAAACTCACACCCAATGTCGCTCGAAAGGCTTAGAAGTTTTGGTGGCTAGGATACTCTCCCTCACTTGCTCTCAATGATGATAATCCACAAGGGTAGCACAATTCACAAACAAAATATGCAACTAGGCAAGTAATTACTAGTTCTAGAAGCCAAAAGATAAGTGAAAGTAAGGTGCTAGGCCAATGGGATAAATCAACAAACACTTTGTGTACACAATTTCACCCAGCAACAATAGACCCAACAATTGATACAATTTTGGTCTACAACTTTGGAATAATCAATTTGTCATACCCAACAATATATATACCGATTTATAGCTAAAGCCCGTGGATATATTTTGAAATATCTATTTTTTTTTCTTTTTTTTTGATAATTTTCTAACAATTACAAGAACAAGAACCAATGGCTCTTGATACCAAATAATGTGAATCTTAAGGATTCAAGAAACATACGTTACTCAGATTTGTTCTTGCAATAATATCCAATAACCCAAATAAGAAATAAGATAATAAAAAGATGGAAAAGAAGAAGAAGAAGATGATAAGTGTTATGATTTAGATTCAAGCTCAAGAAAGAAAACTCAATGGCTACTTTCACAAATAAAAACCTAATGGCTCCACAAAACTAGCAACACAAGAACTAGTAAAGCATACCTTAACATTCAACCTAAGCCCGGCATTAGATTGGAATGCAACCACAAGGGATTTTGATAAATCTTCAAAAATGAAGACGGGTGCTCACAAATGGAGTCTTTGATCTTACAATATCATTCAATGTATGCCCACAAAAACCCTAGACATGTGTATTTATACAAGAGACTAAAAGTGCTAAAAAAGACAAAAAGAGTCCAAAAATGCAAGTCGCGCAAAAAGCCAGGTCGGGCGGTTTTCCTCATGCAAAAAGCCCGGTCGGGCGAACTCCTTAGAGTTCGCGACCGACCAAAAACTGTCAAAACGCCCGCCCGCGCGTTTCATTCTGCATTGCGCGGCTTTCTTAAAGCGATCATAACTTCTTCATCCGGGTTCCGATTGAGGCATGCAAGATACCCACGCGAAGCTATTTCAACGATGAAGACAATGATGGTCTGAGGAGTGGATTTGGATTTTATCTTCATAGTGAAATTCAAGTTTGAATCATACCTCTGAATCCGGCTTAGCTCCTTACCATGTCTCCACCTTATTCTCGGACCCCAATCAACCCATGGCCCGCGATGTCTTGGTTATTTATGATGTTGAATATCTAGATTCACATCATCATCTTTCCATAGTGCGACGAAAGTGTGGCCACACTATTCGCCCACGAGACCGACCGACTAGCAAGGACGACTCCTGATCCCACCAGTGTACACAGCCTGATAGGGTTTGCGGCCCTACTCAGACCCGAATTCATTTCACACATAACCATATAGCCTAACGGAGCAAAAGCTCAAACCAACTAGGCATCAGACAACAATCTCAACATCAAAACAATCATGACATGACATAACACTTTAAACCACCCTTTTAACTCCAACATCATAATTTTGAAACGTAAAAGAGTTTAGTAAAAGAAAGCCCACCTCGCTTACTTATACCCACAATTCACAACTTTATTTCAACCCTTGCTCTTTGTACCCACGTACGCACCACAATCCTTGTCAACACCATAATACAATCAGTTTTACCATCAATACACTTACCATGCATGTCCTATCGTTCCTTTCATCGTTTTCTTATATTGCCCATCCCCAACGTTCATCAATATAAACGAAATGAACACTTAAGCATACATCAACGTGAAACACATAATTGTATCATAGGATTCATTCCTTATTCACACATGTATCATGTATTCATTCAAAATTTGCCAACAAAGCTTATCTCAACAAAACCAGAATCTGGCAAAATAGCGCAGTCTTTTGTAAAAATCGTTAAAATTCCATCCGACGTCATATGACCCTAAACTTTGGTCACCACACAGTAGACACATAAAGGTTTACTCAGTTAAAATGTCACACGAAAGTCATGTCTTTTGATCTGTCAAAACAAAAACGAAACTCACTGGAAGGAACACACAATTCTGGCAGTAGTGCGCAGTTCGATTAAAAAATTCATTATAAATTCTTCCGTCATTTAATTAAGCTGAAATTTTGACACAACACAGAAGACATCAAACAATTCATCCTGTTAAAATATCGTGTCAAAATAAGATCGTTTGATCAGTCAAAAACTCGTCAGAACCTACTGTCCGAACACCACAGAATTCATGCTTAACATTCACAAACCCTAGTTCGCCTATCATACATTCTCACGTACATATCCATGCTTCCAACACATATTCACGCTTCAAAAACAAGATTACAATCATGCTTTCATAATCACACATAACATCCACCAAATATTTAACCACCCACTTGCACACACACAACATACACGCACACACATATAAACTTTCTTGTGGAACCATCCTTCCCAACCAATTAATCCTTAGATTTACGATTTATCCACTCAACTATATGCATGAGGGCTCAAGAATGATGGATTCAATGGTAAAAAGATGAGAATGATGAATCAAGTATACCTTTCTCTTGAAAAACAATCGGTAGACACAACGAATGGCTCGATTCTCCAACGAATCTTGAGTTTCCAACTCCAAAACGAACCAAGATCGAAGAGTTTGTTAAGGATTGGTCGAGAAGGAGAGGGAGGCATGTGGGAGGAGAGGGAGAGGGAGGAAAAACGTGTGAATGGGGGCTAGGGTTAGGGTTTCTCCCTTTATATATTTTAGGATTAATTCCACACTTAAATAAAATAATTAAAATTTGTGGAAGAAAAATATAGATGTCAAAGAATAAATTCCACAATTAAACTAAAGTAGGCGTGTATTTGAGGGAGAGGAATTTCAAAAATTATGCTATTAATTAGCATAGAAATTGATTTGGTATTTACTTGGAGAGAAATATACTCACAAAATAGGTAAAAAGATAGTGAGTATCCCATAAATAAGGTAACAAGGAAATTTAAAAATCCCAAGTAGGAAAAGAAAAAGAGGCGTGTAATATGGGAAAAATAAAAGGAAAATATTCAAATCCCCAATGAATTAGGCATAGGAATAAATTTAATATATATTTGGATAGAAGGGATTCCACAAAATAGGAAATAAATATTAATTCCTTTAAAATATAGGAGGGGCCAAAATTTTGGGGAGTATTTCCACAAGGAATTAATTAAAATCCTAATTTAAATAGGGTGAGGAAAGGTATGGCAAGATTTAATTGGATTCTAAATTCAAGAAGGGAATTAAACAACGTACCAATTAAATAAAAAATAATAATTCATCCTCCTAAGTAATAGGGGATTTTTGAAATTCTCAAGAAATGGTTAGGGGTCGAAAATTATGTAGAATGAATTAGGGATATTTTGGTTTGGATTTAATTTGGATAAATATCCCAAGGCAATTAATTAAATCCAAGAAAGATAGTATTATTTCAATTAAATTGAAGGGGCAGAAATTCTCAAATAAAGTGGCTAGAAAAATATGCATGATCCCAATTAATTAAATTCTCACACTGGAAATTATATCACATTATCCCACTTCACTCGCAACAATTAAATTCACGTAATTAACTCAATCACATAGAGAAATAAATTTCCATAAAAGAAATTCTCAATCAACATCCACATTAAGAAGAATAAAAAGTCAAAGTTTTTCGGGGTGCTACATCCTTCCCCTCTTAACAGAAATTTCATCCCGAAATTTGGTCGTCTCACAAAAACAACTCGGGGTACTTTTTCTTCATCCTGTCTTCTAACTCCCACGTGGCTTCCTCGGGACCATGGTGTTCCCACAACACTTTCACAGATGCTATGGACTTGTTTTGCAACTCTTGCACCTTTCGATCTAGGATTGCCTCGGGTCTCTCCTCGTAGCTCGTATCGGGGGTCAAGACAACTTCTTCTTGATGAATTACGTCGAACACGTACTTGCGCAACTGCGACACATGGAACATGTTGTGCACATTCCCAAAGCTAGGCGGTAACGCCAAGCGATACGCTACAAGACCTACTTCATCAACGATCTCGTACGGCCCTACAAAACTTGGTTTCAATTTGCCCTTCACTCCAAACCTCACGACTCCTCTTGTCGGGGATACTTTCAAAAACACTTTGTCACCAACATCGAATTTGATCTCCGTTCGGTGCACGTTGGCATACAACTTCTGCCTATCTTGAGCTTCTTTGATCCTTGCACGGATTTGATGCACAATTTCGGTCATCTCCTTGATAGCGTCGGGTCCTAACATCTTCCTTTCACCAACCTCATCCCAGTAGAGTGGGGATCGACACTTCCTGCCAATCCCAAGAAACTGCGGATTTCACTTGGCGTTTTCGGCGATTTCCAGTTTTACACAGCCTCGACCTTCACAGGATCCACTTGAATTCCATTAGCCGTCACGATATGACCAAGAAAGTTTACTCTATTTGTCACGACCGCACTTCCTAAGGATAGAAAGAACGGTGGATCGCGACTAGTGGGGGAGTTAAGAAGCGGGGAAGAAGGGGTAGCAATCAAGGAAGTACGACATGTAGATCAAAAGACGAAACTTTATTACCAAATTATAGTCTGAGATCACGAAGCAACATAGTTTGAATGGAAATAGCTCAACAGATTAAGGAAACATAAGGGTTTTAAAACATGGCATAGCAGAAGCATTTGAGAGTTAGCTACTACTATGTATGAAGACACAATAGCAACCGAAACATTTATTGAATACGATCCTTGTGCAAATGCTCAACATCCTCCGTCCTCGTCAACGCTCAACCTGCACATAGGGAAAACATATGCAGGGGCTGAGTACTTGATGCACTCAGTGAACTCATGCCTAAAATACATTTTATCCATAAAGTTATGTCAAGCCATCATTGAGTGAAACTCGGGTTTTACTTTAAAAACAATGCCGAGAAACACTAAAATCATTTCCATCGTAAAACATGGCTGCGCAGCCCATCATCATAAACCCCCATCTTGTACCATATCTGAACCATCATGTGAAACGAGAATGTGGCCACAAACTCGATCACTGGACCGGCCGACCACAAAGGACGGCTCACGATCCCCATCAGTGTACTAGTCCGAGTAGGGACTCACTCCCTAGTCAGACCCGGATTCGTTAACCATCAAAGACTAGTAGGACATTATCCTAGTAGACAATCAGATAGGAAATTCAAAAAATAAAATACGGCATGACATAACATTTAAACCACCCTTATCTCACCATTTACATATCATTGCAAATAAAAGAGTTTAAGTAATAAAGCCCACCTCAATAGCTTAGAAATCTCTTTTTATAACTTCTCGATCCGACCTTAACGAGCGTTCGAACCACCTTTTCGAAAAATAATTAAAGTACACATCAATCTCAATAACGACAAAATTTAGAATGCATGCACTCTAATTAAAGTCTTTTATCTCGTTTTCTCGGTTTTCATGCATTCCTGATTATTCGACGGCCGCCTAAGGCGTCGCGGGCGACGCCGGTCGGCCGCTTACACCTATACTTCCTCCGTTAGCTCCTCGTATTTTCCATGGTGTCGGAATAAATTTCCAAAAATTATTTAAGCGCATAATTAAATTATCGCAACTATTTCTCTTCGCAATTATATTCATTTCGAAACTTGGGGTAATTTATTTGTACATCGAATTATTCCGAGAATAAATTAAATAATTTCCCACAATTAAGTTATTCACCGGACCAACGATTATTTAATTTAACACAACCCAAGTTATTCAATTTTTGAGCCCAAAGTAATTTAAAAACCAAACCAACCTTATTCCTCCATTTAAAAAAAGTGAGCCCATCAACAAAAATAAGAAGGAGGCCCAAATAAAAATCAAACTCCATTACTCCCTTCCATCATCGGTCAAACTCTTTCTCCCTCATTTCATCTCCTTCACCAAATCCTCAAATTGAGAACAACCCCATATTCTTCTTCCTCTATTCTCTTCTTCCTAAATTCCCCCAATCTTCTTCTTCCTCTAATTCCGTCGCCTCTCCCCAAATCGGAGGTCACTGCTGCTGCTGCTGCTGCCACGAATCCGTCGCCGTCGGCTTCTCTAACTTCCCAGCCATCGTCGCCGGCCGCTGCTCGCCGGGAGAAGACGCAGCGCCGTCGTCCTCGGTCCTCCCTGCAGTAATTCCTGCCGCTGCAGTGCAGTCTCCTCGCCGGAGATTGCTGTTGACGCACGAAACAGCCCCGCAAACGTTCGAACAGGCCCTCAGCTGTCCGAACTCATCTCGAGACGCCCTAAGCAGTCCCCGAACCGCTCTGAAACAACCCAGATTCACCCCGAAAGCGCCGAACAGCCCCCCGACAGCCCCGAAGATAGGTTCGTGTATTTTAGTTTTATTCTTTCTAGATTTATTCTATAGTTTGTTGATTGCATACCATGCCATTCAAGAAGAAAAAGAGATTGGATGGGAAGGAATTATACCTCAACCGATTGGAAAGAGTGTTGAACGAAAACTTTGGCAGTTCCTCGATCTATCGAGAGTTGTGGTGATAGGAATTTGGAAACCAAATGCTCTTTCTCTGCCGTCTTTTTTTTCAATTGCTTTGCTAACAATTTCAGATTGTGAATGATTGTTATTGTGATGTTAGGGAGGAGATAAATGAAGGAACTAATGTATTAAATGTGTGACCTTTAGATGTAGGATTGAATGAGGAAGGTGGAAGGTTTGAATGATGGAGGGTCTCCATGAAGAAGGAACCGGCGCAGGGGAAGAAAGAAGAAAAAAGAATTTGGGCTTGCACCAACAATTCCTATGAATGAATTGGGCCCAAAGATATCCCTTTTAATTTAATAGCTCCAAAGCCATATAGTAAAATAAAACATTGGACTTTATTTAATTGAGAAGCCCAACTTTTACTTTTCGCATAACACTTTATTTATTCAAAGTTCACGGAAAACATTAATTAATTTCATCGTTCCCATTTCCAACAAAGATTAAGATAGCTATTGTAACATTAGTACTTAAAAAGTACGGGCGTTACATTCTACCCACCTTAACAGAAATTTCGTCCCGAAATTTGCTCATCACTAACAAACAGCTCCGGGTACTTCTCTTTCATTTTATCATCGAGTTCCCATGTAGTCTCCTCATAACCAACATTGTTGTTGCTCGGGCACTCTTTGGCAAGGTGTCCAACTCCACCACATTTGTAGCACATACTAGTCCCAATTCTGCATTCACCAAAATGATTCTTTCTTTTAAAGTTATCATCTAAGGATAGATGTTTCGTGCGTTATTTTTTTTTCGAGCATTTCGCCCTGGTATGAAGAAACGTAGTAATTTGCAATCTCGTCAATCTTTCAAACTAGAACAAGTCGTGCTTCACTGGGTTGTCATTGTCTCGTCATCTCATCACCCCTTTGACTTCGCTCTTTTCTAAGCCTCATTCGTTCCATCGATAAATACATTGCCTTAATAGAAAGTATAGTCCGCGCGTTTACAATTAGCCTACATCTAAGACCTTTGAAGTCTACATCTCATAATATTATCAATCATACTCCATTCATTAACACGTCCAACATCAATTGCATAAACATTTCTCATTTCAAAACATTTTACCTTCTCTTTTGTTGAGTGCGGCGAGACGGAATGTTGAGCCTTCAATGAATACTCTTTTAGTCTAGCGAAATGAGTCTAGACTAGATTGAATAAAAGACTCTCGATCCAGAGCGAAAGGAAAAGTTGCTCTGATACCATTCTGTCACGACCGCACTTCCTATGGATAGAAAGCACGGTGGATCGCGACTAGTGGGGGAGTTAAGAAGCGGGGAAGAAGGGGTAGCAATCAAGGAAGTACGACATGTAGATCAAAAGACGAAACTTTATTACCAAATTATAGTCTGAGATCACGAAGCAACATAGTTTGAATGGAAATAGCTCAACAGATTAAGGAAACATAAGGGTTTTAAAACTTGGCATAGCAGAAGCATTTGAGAGTTAGCTACTACTATGTATGAAGACACAATAGCAACCGAAATATTTATTGAATACGATCCTTGTCCAAATGCTCAACATCCTCCATCCTCGTCAACGCTCAACCTGCACATAGGGAAAACATATGCAGGGGCTGAGTACTTGATGCACTCAGTGAACTCATGCCCAAAATACATTTTATCCATAAAGTTATGTCAAGCCATCATTGAGTGAAACTCGGGTTTTACTTTAAAAACAATGCCGAGAAACACTAAAATCATTTCCATCGTAAAACATGGCTGCGCAGCCCATCATCATAATCCCCCATCATGTACCATATTTGAACCATCATGTGAAACGAGAATGTGGCCACAAACTCGATCACTGGACCGGCCGACCACAAAGGACGGCTCACGATCCCCATCAGTGTACTAGTCCGAGTAGGGACTCACTCCCTAGTCAGACCCGGATTCGTTAACCATCAAAGACTAGTAGGACATTATCCTAGTATACAATCAGATAGGAAATTCAAAACATAAAATACGGCATGACATAACATTTAAACCACCCTTATCTCACCATTTACATATCATTGCAAATAAAAGAGTTTAAGTAATAAAGCCCACCTCAATAGCTTAGAAATCTCTTCTTATAACTTCTCGATCCGACTTTAACGAGCGTGCGAACCACCTTTTCGAAAAACAATTAAAGTACACATCAATCTCAATAACGACAAAATTTAGAATGCATGCACTCTAATTAAAGTCTTTTATCTCGTTTTCTCGGTTTTCATGCATTCTTGATTATTCGACGGCCGCCTAAGGCGTCGCGGGCGACGCCGGTCGGCCGCTTACACCTATACTTCCTCCGTTAGCTCCTCGTATTTTCCATGGTGTCGGAATAAATTTCCAAAAATTATTTAAGCGCATAATTAAATTATCGCAACTATTTCTCTTCGCAATTATATTCATTTCGAAACTTGGGGTAATTTATTTGTACATCGAATTATTCCGAGAATAAATTAAATAATTTCCCACAATTAAGTTATTCACCGGACCAACGATTATTTAATTTAACACAACCCAAGTTATTCAATTTTTGAGCCCAAAGTAATTTAAAAACCAAACCAACCTTATTCCTCCATTTAAAAAAAGTGAGCCCATCAACAAAAATAAGAAGGAGGCCCAAAAAAAAATCAAACTCCATTACTCCCTTCCATCATCGGTCAAACTCTTTCTCCCTCATTTCATCTCCTTCACCAAATCCTAAAATTGAGAACAACCCCATATTCTTCTTCCTCTATTCTCTTCTTCCAAAATTCCCCTAATCTTCTTCTTCCTCTAATTCCGTCGCCTCTCCCCAAATCGGAGGTCACTGCTGCTGCCACAAATCCGCCATCGCGAATCCGCCGCCGTCGGCTTCTCTAACTTCCCAGCCACCGTCGCCGGCCGCTGCTCGCCGGGAGAAGACGCAGCGCCGTCGTCCTCGGTCCTCCCTGCAGTAATTCCTGCCGCTGCAGTGCAGTCTCCTCGACGGAGATTGCTGTTGACGCACGAAACAGCCCCGCAAACGTTCGAACAGGCCCTCAGCTGTCCGAACTCATCCCGAGACGCCCCAAGCAGTCCCCGAACCACTCCGAAACAACCCAAATTCACCCCGAAAGTGCCGAACAGCCCCCCGACAGCCCCGAAGATAGGTTCGTGTATTTTAGTTTTATTCTTTCTAGATTTATTCTATAGTTTGTTGATTGCATACCATGCCATTCAAGAAGAAAAAGAGATTTGATGGGAAGGAATTATACCTCAACCGATTGGAAAGAGTGTTGAACTAAAACTTTGGCAGTTCCTCGATCTATCGAGAGTTGTGGTGATAGGAATTTGGAAACCAAATGCTCTTTCTCTGCCGTCTTTTTTTCAATTGCTTTGCTAACAATTTCAGATTGTGAATGATTGTTATTGTGATGTTAGGGAGGAGATAAATGAAGGAACTAATGTATTAAATGTGTGACCTTTAGATGTAGGATTGAATGAGGAAGGTGGAAGGTTTGAATGATGGAGGGTCTCTGATAAGTCGTATTCTAGGCCTCGGTTACTGGTCAGTATGACAGGTTTAAATGATTATATTTGCAAAGCAGTTGCTCAAAGTGTGCAGGATAAGTGTTCTGGCCAGTAGGGAAGTTCCGGAGTGTTCGGGTAGAAAAAAAGCGCCAGCATGGTCTCATACTGATCCGTATACGTGCTAAAACGGCTTGAGATGAAGAAGACGGATAGCTGGGACGGATTACCCACAATTAAGGGCAAAGAAGTAAAATTGCAGCGAGGATTTACCCTAAAATCAAGGGTAGCCTCCCTATAAAAGGTAGCCAAGTTGGAGAGAGAAGAAACCTTGGAGAGACTTCAATTCACCATCATCTTTAGGTAGAGAGTTCTCTCGGTAATTTCAGTCTTTCAGCCGTTTCCCACTCCTTGCTTCGCCGAGCCATGATCACCTGACGTTCAGAATGTTCCCGAGTTCCAGTCATCGTCCGTTCCAGTTAGCTAGATCGTAGTTCCAGTCAGAGATTTTATCGCCCGGAGTGGCAAACAATCTTTAAATTGCTTTCGTAGTTTAATTAGTTCTCCGTCTTTACGTTGGATTTCTGTTACATTTTGGGATTTTGTTGTTTTGAAATGCTTGCTTTGGATATCCGAACGTGTTAATGCTATGAAGTTGATTTCCGTTTCGTTCATTGTAGTGTTCTTTTCTTTCCTTGTCTAGTTAGCTTAGATCTAAGATTTCTCGGTGTTTTAAGTGCTAAATCTCTAAATTCTGTTACGTAACAAATTTCTTTAGGATAGGTAAACAAGTACTATTTGATCTGGAAGTAGATCGTTGCATGCAAGGCTTCGTTTTATTTTCTGAATCGATCTTTCATGTTGACCAGCATGCAGAAGTCCAGTTTCAGCGTTTGATTTCAGATTTGATTTCTTAGTTTTAGATCTGTGTTCGCGAGTTGTTAATCTGCGTTTGCCGGGTTGGATCTGGAATTGTTATCTGAGTTTAATTTGTGTTGTTGGAGAAGATGATGTCTACATCCAGATTGGGGACCACCTTACTTTTATTTACTTTTGCTTTCTTTTGTCCTTCACCTCTGGTTGTACCTGCAGATCTGTCAGCCTAGTCACCACTACCTCCACTACACTCTGAATATTCTGTTTAGCCAAAAATAGAAATACCGTCCTTTCCAAACAATTTCTGTTACACCATGTCCCCTCATTTCCACGTACACAGTTGCATTCCATGATCTGCTCCCCCATCCTAGTCAGTAGGACGCCACCCTTTAATTACTCGCCTAGGTAGAAACTCAACCCGAGCGTGGTAGCTAACCAACCCTCCAAAACATCACCGCAGTAGTTTAAACGCACCATCTCTGTGGGATTCGACCCTTACCTCCACTATACTGATCAGTAGAAGTGGGTTGAGGAATCTTTGAAGACGAGGTCTAGGCTTAGTTAGGATCTTTATCCTGCCAGTAGGATATATCCTCACTTGAACGACACCTACGCACCACGTTACCTCTTCAAATGGCGCCGTTGCCGGGGATGGATGGCGTTTTAGATACTATTGTGTGTGATACTTTGGCGTAAATATTGTGTATAATTTTTTCTCTTTTTCTTTTGTTTCAGTTTATGAGAAGCAGTTCGGATCCTAATCCGTGGAAACCGAAGATACTTCAGCGAGGATCCATACTTGTGACCACTCGTTCTGGCCTGTCAACAACTCTGTCTGACCTAGACACGAGTAGCGACGAAGAACAGTACACCATAGAAGGACCAATTCCCGTGGAGTTGCCACTGTTGGAAGGCAATCCAGGAATGGCTGCCAACATGGACAAAGATCCAGAGATCGGTACGCTGAATGCGCATACCGAAGGAGAACCACCGCAAGCTATCGTGGTCACCCCGGGACAGACTGCTTGTGACGTGAAGCCTCATGTCATAGCGATTCTACCTACATACTGCGGGAAAAGCTATGAAGGGCCGTATGAGTTCCTTCACGAATTTTGTAAGATTTGTAGAGCGCAGAGAAGACCAGCAGGAGCGACTGAAGATGATTATAGGCTGAAAGCTCTGCCATTTGTGCTCAAGGGGGAAGCGAACACCTGGTTCATGCGCTTGCCCCCTGACTCTATTGAGACTTGGGCCGACTTCAAGTCAGCATTCCTGGGCGAGTTTTTTCCGTCATCTAAGACAAGCGCACTGAAGAGAGAAATAACGAATGTGAAGCAAGGATATGACGAGCCCTTGAGCGACTATTGGGCAAGATACATGGGTCTTTTGGAATCGTGTCCCAACCATCGCATGGCGGACATTGAAGTACATCATACTTTCTACGAGGGCATGAACGCGGTAACCAAAGACCTGGCCAATTCATCTTCGGGAGGAAGCTTCACGCAATTACGGGTCAGCGAAGCAAAGAGAGTCCTAAGGAAGCTACTGAATGCAAAGAAAGAGTATGACCATTCAAGGGAAGGATACAACCGAGAGCGGGCTGCTGTTGCATCGACTACTGATCAGGAGAACAAGCTGGAGCAGAAAATGGACTTGAAGATGGATGAGCTGAAGAAGTCACTTTTGAGTGCCATCGAGAAGAGCACTCCACCACCTCTCCCAACTGGAAACTACAAGGGTGCAGAGCAGGGGAATCAAGGGGCCCAATACGAGCATCCGAATGACTTGATCAGTACGGAGCAAGCTAACGCTGCTGGGTATTTTAACCAGAATGGGAATTGGATCCAGGGGAGACAACGGGACGCACCATGGAGGGACCACCCGAATTTTCGATGGGGAGAAGGGAACCAAAACCAGAACCAAGGTCAAGGCCAGAACCAATATAACCCTTACCCGAACCAAAACCCTAACCGTGGACCAGCAAACCCAGACTTCCAGCCCAACTGGTCAGGAAGAAACCAACAAGCCCAAAACCATAACCCACAAAGCTCAAACTCGAACCCTGTTTACGTGCCACCCCATCAGAGAAATTTCCAAAACTACCAAAATCAACCAAACCAAGCATCCCAACACCATCAGAACCAGAATCAATTCCAAGCCCAGCACCAGAATCAATATCCTCAAGATCAGTACACTCCTCCTGCCCAATATAACCAATACCCGCCTAATCAAGGACAGCAAACCTTCCAGAACTATCAACACCAAGGGCCGGGTCATTTCCAAAACTCAAACAGGCCGAGGAGATCCGTTGAGGACATGATGAGTGAAATGCTAGCATCACAACAGAACATCAAAGGAGAATTGCAAGCCCATAATGAGGTCGTGCAGGGGATGCAAAATGCCCAGAAAGAACATAAGGCGAACATGGATATGATGAATAGGCAGTTAGCTCAACTGGCCAGTTCGATGGGTGATTTGAAGGGAAATGCAGGAAAACTCCCATCTACAGTCCAAATGCCCGAGAAGGCAAATGTGAGTAAGGTCACGTTGAGGTCAGGAACTACTTATGATGCACCTCAACCGAAACAGCCGAGTGAAGGATCGAATGGAACGAAGATAGGAGGCGAGACAATTTCAGCTGAGGAAATAGGGAATTTCATGCCTCGAATGCAGGATCCATTCTTCCTGGATGATACACCAAGTATAAGAGGTGAACCCGATGCCTTACTGACCAGGAAGGAACCTCCTCAAGAGAAAAATCCCAGAATGGAGGCTCGGACCCAAGAGCTACCAAAGAAAGTTGCTGAGGAACCCGTAGAAGAGAAAAAAGGGGAGAAACCATTCCCATTCCGATTTGTTACAAAGAGGAAGAAAGAGAACCCGGTCGACTACTTGTCGATTTTTGGAAGGTTGGACGTCACCATACCATTCCTCCAAGCCGTGAAACTACCCCCGCTCGGAAAATTCATTAAGGATTTCATAGCCGGGAAAGCTCAAAAAGATGGACAAATCATGGTGGAAGGGATCGCATCCGCAATTGTGCAAGAGAAACTGCCGCCCAAGAGGGCCGATCCAGGTATGTTCACTTTACCCATAACTATAGGGGATGTGAAAGTTGAACATGCGATGTGTGATCTTGGAGCTTCCATTAATGTCATGCCATTATCAATCTATAACCGACTGAAAGGAGTGAGGCTGTCAAACACTAGGGTGTTGATCCAGCTGGCTGATAGGTCGTGCATAAGCCCTGAGGGAGTTTTAGAGAACGTGTTGGTTAGAGTACAGGAGTTCACATACCCTGCTGATTTTTATGTGATCAAAATGAGTGAGCATGAAGCGAGAGAGTCTAGTGGAGTCTTGTTAGGGAGACCTTTTTTGAGAACGGCTAAGACAATAGTGGACATGGCCGAGGGGACTATTTGCATTGATTTTAATGGTGAGAAGTTTACTTTTGATATAAATGATGCCATGAAGAAACCCATTGATTCTGAAAATCTATGCTTTGTTGATGTGATTGACCCTCTAGTCCAAGATTTTCTTGAGACCGAACTATTACAGGAAAAACTTCAGGCTTTAGATGCTTGTGATCAGGCCGACGAAGAAGCTGCTGCGTGGTGTGATTTGATCAGTAGCCAGGGGTTGACCGACGAAGAAATAGAAGGAGCGATCAAGGAATTCTGTCAAAAGTCGGCGTTCATTGGAGCCGCAGGGGCCAAGCTTCCAGTCAGTACGGAAGAACCTTCAGGGGAAGACTTAAAGAAAGACGGGGAGGCCCAGAAAAACCCTCTACCCGAAGACACACTTCCACCCCAAGTCGAGCTAAAAAAGTTACCATCGAACTTGAAGTATGCCTACCTCGGGGAGGAGAACTCATATCCCGTAATCATCAACAGCAGTCTCACAAAAGAACAAGAAGCGCGGCTACTGGCTGTGTTGAATAGGAATAAGAAGGCAATCGGATGGAGCCTTACAGATCTAGTAGGGATAAGCCCCGACGTTTGCATGCACCACATCAGGCTAGAAGAGGGAGCGAAGGCTCATCGAGATGCTCAAAGGAAGGTAAACCCTAACATGCGAGAGGAAATTTTAAAGGAAATCTTGAAGTTGTTGTCGCTAGGGATTATCTATTCAGTGCCGGACAGTGAGTGGGTCAGCCTGATCCACATGGTTCCAAAGAAATCCGGGATCCAAGTTGTCAAGAATGAGAGGAACGAGCTGATTCCAACAAGGCTGGTCACGGGTTGGCGAATGTGCATCGACTACCGGAAGCTGAACAACGCAACAAGGAAGGACCATTTTCCTTTGCCTTTCATCGACCAGATATTAGAGAGATTAGCTGGGAAACAATTTTTCTGCTTCCTAGATGGGTACAGCGGGTACTTCCAAATTCACGTGGATCCTGAGGACCAGGACAAAACCACTTTTACTTGCCCGTTTGGAACCTATGCATACCGTCGCATGCCTTTCGGTTTATGCAACGCTCCAGGTACGTTTCAACGATGCATGATGAGCATATTTTCCGATTTGATTGAGGAGTGCATAGAAATATTTATGGATGACTTCACGGTTTACGGAGACTCGTTCGACTCTTGCCTTCATCATTTGGACATAGTTTTGGAAAGGTGTCAAGCAAAGAGTCTGGTTTTGAACTTCGAGAAGTGCCATTTTATGGTCACCGAAGGGATAGTCCTAGGACACGTAGTCTCAGAAAGAGGATCAGGGTGTGGAAGCCGAGCGGGTGGCTGAGGGACTGGACCTCGCACCCGAGTCAGTGAGCCCCGAACAATTGGAGAAGGAAGATGCCAAGAAAGAGTGTAGCTCCACTACCCAGGAGACGCCACCAACCGAGGCGGAAGAGGAAGCTAGATACCAAGTAGAAAGGAAAAGAAAGGGCAAGACCGTTGTGGAGGAAAAATCAAAAACCAAAAGAATGCGTACCCCGAACACAGGCATAGTGATCACTGAGACTACCCGGAGGACCCCATCAAACCGGCAGACACAGAGCGATAGTGAGTACGAGGCCAGTGAAGAATCTGAATCAGATAGCGACACAACCATGGAAGAGGAGGAATACAAGGAGCGGGAACTCCCCAACGATCATCGAGAACCGTTGCATCCACCTGCCGAACCACTCCGGTATAAGCGTTGGACGGTGGAACTCACGGATGACGTTGTGGAAGAGATGAAGTTGTTTGACGACAAGAAGCTCCAGTCAGTTTACCGCACAAAGAACGCAAAAGGCAAGAAGGTTAAGTGTGGAAAGGTAATTCATCTCCCATCCTTAGATGAATTGCAAATTAGTGAATCGTTTCTAGCCCTTTTGCATGAGTTGGGTTTTGAATGGTTGTTGAGGAATGAGAAGTTAAGTGTCCTGGTCGATTTGGCCAAGGAGTTTTTCGCAACTTTTCGATTCGAAGTCACAACTGATTTGGATATAGAGTGTGTTAGCTTCAGGGTATTTGGAGGAGAAATTAGGATGAATCTGATTGAGTGGACTGTGAGGTTGGATATATGCAGTTTGGAGGAGGCAATAGGACTTGAATGGAGAAACAGGGAGCGGGGGATTCCCCGCCGGCATGTGGAATTTGAGCCCCAGTCGGCTTGGGAGGAACTTACTCACCCCGGAGCAGGGCAGTTCCAATCCACGATCTCCCGATCGATCCACCTTAGCGACCCCGTTTTACGCCTGGTTCAACTTTTTTTAGACTACAATCTTTTGGGGCAGTCTAATTCGGCAGTCCGGACATCAATGACGGAGTTGTACCTTATATGGTGTGCAAAAAAGGGCAAGAAGCTGCACTTAGGGTTCTGGACTGCATACACATGTCACCTCGTCGCAACTCACCCAGCACGGAATATTTCCCTCTGCCATATATTGGGAATCTTCATGAGGAACAACATCACCGTTTCGGAGGACGAAGACCTAACCCCACTAACGATGGTGAGCGCCCCAGGATTGTTCGACACCCCTCTGTTCGTCCGAACGAACACGGTGTACATGAGGCAGGGCGTGCCCCACTTTTATGCGATGGGAGAAGAGGCAATACCCACTGCTCGGATAGCAACAGCTCAGGAAGCACCAGGACATGACCAGAGGCGAGACAGAATTGAACAATCTGTGGAAAAGATGGCTGAGGAAAATAGACAGATGAGGGAAGAGATGATTCGTTTAGCGTCAGCGATGGAACAGGTATTGAAGGAGTCTGCGGAGCAGAGAATACTGACTCAGAGGCAGGCGGCCATGGAAGCTATCGTATCAGATCTCGGGGAGGAAAACTCCAAGATGCAAAAAGCAATGAACAGAATGTTAGCCAGTATGGATAACATCTTAGAAGAAATGACCTACCTGAGGAAGGAGCAAGCTGCAGGACCGAGTGGCCATGGTGGCCGGACTGATGAACCACATATCCAAGAAACCGGAGTAGCAGATGAGCAAGAGACAGCGGACGCCGAGGTGCCGGCAAGAGCCGAGGAGCCGGCGAAGGAAAATGAAACTGGAACGGAAGAGGACAACCCGAAGGAACCACCTGCCCCACGAAGGAGCAGGCGACTTCGATAGACCCCCCCCCTACTGACCAAGTTAGTTTTTTTTTAAGCTTTTTTAACTTTTCGTATTTTTGTTATGTTGTGGTATTCGGTTAGGTAGTATAATCTGTGTTTGCGAGCAAACCCCACTTCATAACACTTAGCCTATTCCATAGTCTAAGTGTGAGAAGTTAGGGTTTGTTTCTTGGTAGCATGTTTTCTGTGTTTCTTTTGTATATACGTGTTTCTTTGTTTAGTGGATTTTGTCCGGTGTTCAAACCTCTCCCACTTAGCCTATTCCATAGCCTAAGTGTGAGAAGTTTCTGTTTGAGTTGTTATTTTTGTTTGTTATTTTGTTGTCTGTGTGTCTACCATACTGGCCAGTACTTTTTTTTTTTTTTTTTTTTTTCCACTTCACAGCCTTATCTGGGGCAGACACTTGTGAAGTAGGAGGGGGGACGTAATGGCCAGTATGATGTATATATGTGTGTTCTGTGTTTGTGCTCGTTTTGTGTTTTTTAGGTCTAGTTTTTTTTATGTTGTGTGCTGATTTGGGCTTAAAACTCAACCGTCCTGAGCTGGAGGTGAGGGGAATTGAGGGAGATAAGACAAGCTGGAAAACCGAAACCACTCTCCTTAGTACCTCCTGACCAGTATATATGATGTGAGTATGAGAGAAAAGCCCACACTTAGAGCCAAACACGAAAGCCCTCTA
This sequence comes from Salvia splendens, assembly GCF_004379255.2. Classification (NCBI taxonomy): domain Eukaryota; kingdom Viridiplantae; phylum Streptophyta; class Magnoliopsida; order Lamiales; family Lamiaceae; genus Salvia; species Salvia splendens. The sequence goes on along the minus strand of NC_056032.1, from coordinate 22,983,903 downwards.
AAATGTGAGTTATAAGCCTTAAAGTGGAACCACTTTCCACATACACTTAAAGAAAAGAGAGGCTGCCACAATTTGCCTAGGGTGAAGTGATCACGGGTAGCAAATACTGAAGGCAGTAGGAACCCCCTCCATAAAAAAAAAAAAAAAAAAAAAAAAAAAAAAAAAAAGAAAACCACCACTTTTAGAACCCTTTTTTCTTAACCTTTTATACCCAGATAAACACCCCTAGCCCCTGGGACTGTGTGTAAGGCATGAAACAAATGGAGCTTACTGGCCAGGAAGAAGTGTGAAAAAAGCAGAAACCAGCTGGGCAGGAAAGTTAGAAGAAAATCGACCAGGGAGACATTCCAGGTCCAAAAAAAAGAAGGGATAAGGGTGGCGAAGCCACGAAAAAAAAAAAAGAGGAAGAAAGAAAGAAAAGAAGAAAATGGTCAGAGATTTGACCACACAAAAAAAATGAAGGAATAAGGGTGGCGAAGCCACAAGAAGACTACTAACCAGTTGGAAACTCAAGCCAGAAGCACCAGCTAAGAAAAGCAACTGATCAGAAGCCTGATGCACACAATCCCCCTTCATAAATTAAATAGAAGTGTTTGAACCTTAGAGCCTTAGGAACATCTACCCAAAACACTACAACCCAACAGCCCCGTTACAAGCCTTAAAGTCCTTCAGTAGCTGCACGTGAGATCTAAGTCCAAAGCAATTGTGGTTGAGCATGATGAGAGAATTCAGTCCTAACGTTCCTGGTGAGGTGCGAGTGACTGAGTGAACCTAGTGGTTGACCGAGAGTGTGGGCGATCTTGACAAGCAGATGTACTGACTGGGAGAGAAAGGGGGGGGGCGGCAGAAGTTCAAGGCTGTCTAAGGCCGGATTGCACCTGATCCCGAGGGGAGGGATGGTTGAAAATGTAGCCCAATCTGTTAGTGTTTTATGTGTTTCTGTGTTTGTGTTTGTGTTTTCTTTCTTCTTCGTCGTTGTAGTCTAGAGTCCAGTTTTAGGTAGAGTCGGGCAGGGAAGTAACCAGGCTAGAATGCGACTTATTGCTTTTTGTTTGTTCTTCACGCTTGAGGGCAAGCATGTGGTAAGTGTGAGCAGTTTGATAAGTCGTATTCTAGGCCTCGGTTACTGGTCAGTATGACAGGTTTAAATGATTATATTTGCAAAGCAGTTGCTCAAAGTGTGCAGGATAAGTGTTCTGGCCAGTAGGGAAGTTCCGGAGTGTTCGGGTAGAAAAAAAGCGCCAGCATGGTCTCATACTGATCCGTATACGTGCTAAAACGGCTTGAGATGAAGAAGACGGATAGCTGGGACGGATTACCCACAATTAAGGGCAAAGAAGTCAAATTGCAGCGAGGATTTACCCTAAAATCAAGGGTAGCCTCCCTATAAAAGGTAGCCAAGTTGGAGAGAGAAGAAACCTTGGAGAGACTTCAATTCACCATCATCTTTAGGTAGAGAGTTCTCTCGGTAATTTCAGTCTTTCAGCCGTGTCCCACTTCTTGCTTCGCCGAGCCATGATCACCTGACGTTCAGAATGTTCCCGAGTTCCAGTCATCGTCCGTTCCAGTTAGCTAGATCGTAGTTCCAGTCAGAGATTTTATCGCCCGGAGTGGCAAACAATCTTTAAATTGCTTTCGTAGTTTAATTAGTTCTCCGTCTTTACGTTGGATTTCTGTTACATTTTGGGATTTTGTTGTTTTGAAATGCTTGCTTTGGATATCCGAACGTGTTAATGCTATGAAGTTGATTTCCGTTTCGTTCATTGTAGTGTTCTTTTCTTTCCTTGTCTAGTTAGCTTAGATCTAAGATTTCTCGGTGTTTTAAGTGCTAAATCTCTAAATTCTGTTACGTAACAAATTTCTTTAGGATAGGTAAACAAGTACTATTTGATCTGGAAGTAGATCGTTGCATGCAAGGCTTCGTTTTATTTTCTGAATCGATCTTTCATGTTGACCAGCATGCAGAAGTCCAGTTTCAGCGTTTGATTTCAGATTTGATTTCTTAGTTTTAGATCTGTGTTCGCGAGTTGTTAATCTGCGTTTGCCGGGTTGGATCTGGAATTGTTATCTGAGTTTAATTTGTGTTGTTGGAGAAGATGATGTCTACATCCAGATTGGGGACCACCTTACTTTTATTTACTTTTGCTTTCTTTTGTCCTTCACCTCTGGTTGTACCTGCAGATCTGTCAGCCTAGTCACCACTACCTCCACTACACTCTGAATATTCTGTTTAGCCAAAAATAGAAATACCGTCCTTTCCAAACAATTTCTGTTACACCATGTCCCCTCATTTCCACGTACACAGTTGCATTCCATGATCTGCTCCCCCATCCTAGTCAGTAGGACGCCACCCTTTAATTACTCGCCTAGGTAGAAACTCAACCCGAGCGTGGTAGCTAACCAACCCTCCAAAACATCACCGCAGTAGTTTAAACGCACCATCTCTGTGGGATTCGACCCTTACCTCCACTATACTGATCAGTAGAAGTGGGTTGAGGAATCTTTGAAGACGAGGTCTAGGCTTAGTAAGGATCTTTATCCTGCCAGTAGGATATATCCTCACTTGAACGACACCTACGCACCACGTTACCTCTTCAGTCTCCATGAAGAAGGAACCGGCGCAGGGGAAGAAAGAAGAAAGAAGAATTTGGGCTTGCACCAACAATTCCTATGAATGAATTGGGCCCAAAGATATCCCTTTTAATTTAATAGCTCCAAAGCCATATAGTAAAATAAAACATTGGACTTTATTTAATTGAGAAGCCCAACTTTTACTTTTCGCATAACTCTTTATTTATTCAAAGTTCACGGAAAACATTAATTAATTTCATCGTTCCCATTTCCAACAAAGATTAAGATAGCTATTGTAACATTAGTACTTAAAAAGTACGAGCGTTACATTCTACCCACCTTAACAGAAATTTCGTCCCGAAATTTGCTCATCTCTAACAAACAACTCCGGATACTTCTCTTTCATTTTATCATCGAGTTCCCATGTAGTCTCCTCATAACCAACATTGTTGTTGCTCGGGCACTCTTTGGCAAGGTGTCCAACTCCACCACATTTGTAGCACATACTAGTCCCAATTCTGCATTCACTAAAATGATTCTTTCTTTTAAAGTTATCATCTAAGGATAGATGTTTCGTGCGTTATTTTTTTTTCAAGCATTTCGCCCTGGTATGAAGGAACGTAGTAATTTGCAATCTCGTCAATCTTTCAAACTAGAATAAGTCGTGCTTCACAGGGTTGTCATTGTCTCGTCATCTCATCACCCCTTTGACTTCGCTCTTTTCTAAGCCTCATTCGTTCCATCGATAAATACATTGCCTTAATAGAAAGTATAGTCCGCGCGTTTACAATTACCCTACATCTAAGGCCTTTGAAGTCTACATCTCATAATATTATCAATCATACTCCATTCATTAACACGTCCAACATCAATTGCGTAAACATTTCTCATTTCAAAACATTTTACCTTCTCTTTTGTTGAGTGCGGCGAGACGGAATGTTGAGCCTTCAATGAATACTCTTTTAGTCTAGCGAAATGAGTCTAGACTAGATTGAATAAAAGACTCTCGGTCCAGAGCGAAAGGAAAAGTTGCTCTGATACCATTCTGTCACGACCGCACTTCCTATGGATAGAAAGCACGGTGGATCGCGACTAGTGGGGGAGTTAAGAAGCGGGGAAGACGGGGTAGCAATCAAGGAAGTACGACATGTAGATCAAAAGACGAAACTTTATTACAAAATTATAGTCTGAGATCACGAAGCAACATAGTTTGAATGGAAATAGCTCAACAGATTAAGGAAACATAAGGGTTTTAAAACTTGGCATAGCAGAAGCATTTGAGAGTTAGCTACTACTATGTATGAAGACACAATAGCAACCGAAACATTTATTGAATACGATACTTGTCCAAATGCTCAACATCCTCCGTCCTCGTCAACGCTCAACCTGCAATTGGGAAAACATATGCAGGGGCTGAGTACTTGATGCACTCAGTGAACTCATGCCCAAAATACATTTTATCCATAAAGTTATGTCAAGCCATCATTGAGTGAAACTCGGGTTTTACTTTAAAAACAATGCCGAGAAACACTAAAATCATTTCCATCGTAAAACATGGTTGCGCAGCCCATCATCATCATCCCCCATCATGTACCATATTTGAACCATCATGTGAAACGAGAATGTGGCCACAAACTCGATCTCTGGACCGGCCGACCACAAAGGACGGCTCACGATCCCCATCAGTGCACTAGTCCGAGTAGGGACTCACTCCCTAGTGGGACCCGAATTCGTTAACCATCAAAGTCTAGTAGGACATTATCCTAGTAGACAATCAGATAGGAAATTCAAAACATAAAATATGGCATGACATAACATTTAAACCACCCTTATCTCACCATTTACATATCATTGCAAATAAAGGAGTTTAAGTAATAAAGCCCACCTCAATAGCTTAGAAATCTCTTTTTATAACTTCTCGATCCGACTTTAACGAGCGTGCGAACCACCTTTTCGAAAAACAATTAAAGTACACATCAATCTCAATAACGACAACATTTAGAATGCATGCACTCTAATTAAAGTCGTTTATCTCGTTTTCTCGGTTTTCGTGCATTCTTAATTATTCGATGGCCGCCCAAGGCGTCGCGGGCGACCCCGGTCGGCCGCTTACACCTATACTTCCTCCGTTAGCTCCTCGTATTTTCCATGGTGTCGGAATAAATTTCCAAAAATTATTTAAGCGCATAATTAAATTATCGCAACTATTTCTCTTCGCAATTATATTCATTTCGAAACTTGGGGTAATTTATTTGTACATTGAATTAATCCGAGAATATATTAAATAATTTTCCACAATTAAGTTATTCACCGGACCAACGATTATTTCATTTAACACAACCCAAGTTATTCAATTTTTGAGCCCAAAGTAATTTAAAAACCCAACCCACCTTATTCCTCCATTTAAAAAAAGTGAGCCCATCAACAAAAATAAGAAGGATGCCCAAAAAAAAAATCAAACTCCATTACTCCCTTCCATCATCGGTCAAACTCTTTCTCCCTTATTTCATCTCCTTCACCAAATCCTCAAATTGTGAACAACCCCATATTCTTCTCCCTCTGTTCTCTTCTTCCAAAATTCCCCCAATCTTCTTCTTCCTCTAATTCCGTCGCCTCTCCCCAAATCGGAGGTCACCGCTGCTGCCGCTGCTGCCACGAATCCGCCATCGCGAATCCGCCGCCGTCGGCTTCTCTAACTTCCCAGCCACCGTCGCCGGCCGCTGCTCGCCGGGAGAAGACGCAGCGCCGTCGTCCTTGGTCCTCCCTGCAGTAATTCCTGCCGCTGCAGTGCAGTCTCCTCGCCGGAGATTGCTGTCGACGCACGAAACAGCCCCGCAAACGTTCGAACACGCCCGCAGCTGTCCGAACTCACCCCTAGACGCCCCAAGCAGTCCCCGAACCGCTCCGAAACAACCCAGATTCACCCCGAAAGCGCCGAACAGCCCCCCGACAGCCCCGAAGATAGGTTCGTGTATTTTAGTTTTATTCTTTCTAGATTTATTCTATAGTTTGTTGATTGCATACCATGCCATTCAAGAAGAAAAAGAGATTGGATGGGAAGGAATTATACCTCAACCGATTGGAAAGAGTGTTGAACTAAAACTTTGGCAGTTCCTCGATCTATCGAGAGTTGTGGTGATAGGAATTTGGAAACCAAATGCTCTTTCTCTGCCGTCTTTTTTTTCAATTGTTTTGCTAACAATTTCAGATTGTGAATGATTGTTATTGTGATGTTAGGGAGGAGATAAATGAAGGAACTAATGTATTAAATGTGTGACCTTTAGATGTAGGATTGAATGAGGAAGGTGGAAGGTTTGAATGATGGAGGGTCTCCATGAAGAAGGAACCGGCGCAGGGGAAGAAAGAAGAAAGAAGAATTTGGGCTTGCACCAACAATTCCTATGAATGAATTGGGCCCAAAGATATCCCTTTTAATTTAATAGCTCCAAAGCCATATAGTAAAATAAAACATTGGACTTTATTTAATTGAGAAGCCCAACTTTTACTTTTCGCATAACTCTTTATTTATTCAAAGTTCACGGAAAACATTAATTAATTTCATCGTTCCCATTTCCAACAAAGATTAAGATAGCTATTGTAACATTAGTACTTAAAAAGTACGAGCGTTACACTATTCAACCAAAACTCACATTTACTAAACTTGGCATAAAGCTTTTCCTTTCGCAAGGTTTCCAACACGGTTCGCATATGTCATTCATGCTCCTCCTCGTTCTTCGAATACACCAATACATCATCAGTGAAGACTAGCACAAATTTGTCGAGATACTAGTGGAAAACTCGGTTCATCGTCCATGGAAACTGTCGGGGCATTAGTCAGTCCAAAAGGCATCACGACAAACTCATAATGGCCATAACAAGTGCGAAAAGCAGTCTTAGGCACATCCTCTCGTCGGACCTTTAGTTGATGATATCCCGACCTCAAGTCCATTTTCGAAAATTTTCCAGTTCCTCGAAGTTGGTCAAACAAGTAATCCATTCTTGGCAGAGGGTACTTATTCTTCAAGGTCAACTTGTTGAGCTCACGATAGTAAATGCACATCCTCATCGTCTCATCCTTCTTCTTCACGAATAAAACAGGCGCTCCCCACGTGACACACTAGGTCGAATGAATCCCAAATCTAGTAGTTCTTGCAACTGAATCTTCAATTCTGCCAACTCCTTAGGGGCCATTCGGTATGGTGCTTTCGATAGTGGCGCACACCCAGGTTCCAAGTCAACGGTAAACTCCTTTTGTATGTTAAAAGACAAAACTTTTGCCTTTCCTTAAAGTGTTGCATCAAGAACTCAGAATATGAATCAAGAACTCAAAATTTAATCAAACAATCTTAACTTGGATATGAACCAATTTTGAATTGTACAAACACTATAAAAAATGCTTTAAATTTGAAGAGTTCCAAAATCGCTCATGGAAACTAGAATTACAATTTCAGCTCGACTTTTGTTTTGAATCTCACTAACTTGCAACAATTGGATAGGATCATCCCCACGGAGCTTGAAAGAACATAAGATAGGTCATGAACATAGGATAGAATCGAATTAAATCTCAATTCTCATGGTAGGCTACCAAACAAGATAATTCAGTTGTTAGACTAAATTTGAAAGGTCCACACATCAATGGATAAGGACTTAAACATGTCACGACAAAAAAATGATCAGTTGCATGAGGATTTAGAAATGTAGGCAGTTGTCACAAAGCAGCACTGATCATGGTTCAACGAAAATCATAATATGGAACAATAAAATCACATCAATGGGTTCATAAGTTGGTGAAAGGCAACCAAGGTCAAAGGAACTTTTGAAAAAAAACCAAGTGGATTAAATTTGTTAAGGCAAGGTACAAAATGTAGGCCTTAACTTCGTCTTGTAGAAAGAAAAGTTCTAATATGGAAATGATATATATAGTGGGACTGAACCAAAAAGAATTTCACTCTGTAATAAAGAACTTGACACGGACATGGTTACAAAATGAAAAGCTGAACAAAAGTTCAAAGAAGAATATATTGAAGGACATAACTGCAAGCAGCCTTAGGAATGAAGTTCAATAGCAAAGGCTCACAAAGTCAAAATATTGTTCATATAAATAATAAGTCAAAGAAGACTACATTCATTCCAAGTTTCCAAAGTTATGAAGGCAACACCACTTCCCAAGAACTGAAAGTGAGTTATGGCTCAATGGAGGAAAAGAAATAATATGCATTACTTGCAAAGAGTGAGTGAAACAAGCTGATAAATAGACAAGGGCTCACGGTTATTTGAAGGGTCCTGAAAAATAACATCTTAGAATCCAAGTAAGAACTGTTGATTAAAATAGTTTGTTGTAGCTATTAAAGTCGCACTCCCTCGTTCGTCTTTCGCAAGCCGAAACTGGTAACATCGCTCTAAGAAACTGTGGATTCCACGCTGAGATTCATCGTGTCATTGCCACTAATAATGATAGTCGGAATCCATATCTTCATAATATTCCTTGCATGTCATAGCAATCATTCTATTAAAAACATTGTAATTGTACTCGCGCTCTCTACACGCAATAATAGTCGTTTGCGTCGCATCGCCACGTAAGAATAGGTTTAGCTTATCAGATCACAGGTATGATCTCTCTCCCCGTTGTATGATTACATCATTTGGCATCTCCTCTTGTCTCGTACTTTTTCTCATTCGGAAATTCTTTTCAATTTGCACACCTTCTCCTCTTGAGCTCATTATCGTATGTACTGTCTCTTCGCATTCTCCTTATTCTTATCGTTCATGAAGACAATAGTGAATTTGTAATATTTCAATGAAGTTCGAATTCGCACCACATATTTCCATTTGTCTTATCACTCGGAAAAGTAATATTGCAGTTGTAACTACTAAGTTCGATATCGTTCGATCGAACAAACATCTATGTTTGCATACAAAGTTCATAGCATCATAATTTCTTCTATTAGCACTTTCATACAATACCTCACACTTCAACATTCACAAACCATCACTTGAATCATTATTGACATACTACATAATTAAACATGCATAAATGTATATCGCTATACATAACCACATCATACTTCTCGTTCACTTCAAGATCTCAATTTCCCAAAAGAAAAGAACTAACATGCTTTCATTTAAAGTTCAAAGTTTTTTTTTTTAAATTTCCAACAACTTTCCACAACATAAATATTTTACCTCAATCAAACTCCACTGACACAACTAGTCATTACCATTGAAAAACATCAACCTCAAAATCCTTTTCCATTACTACATATCAAACACCATGCAAATCTTTCAAAACTCATAACTTGTTCTTTTCTCCACACAACAAAATAATTCTTCCTTTCCTATACCAACTTCCTCAAAATATCTTTTATCTCGTTGTTTGTGATAGATCTAAAGCTCGTCACATATCATCAAGTTTGATATCATCTTAAGGCTTCCTATGTTCACATGCTTATATCGTAGTACTTTCACACATAACACATACTTAGGACATCATGTCATTAATGCTCATATTCCACATAATCATACCATCACATTATCATATTCACATATAACATTCATACACATGCATACTCTTGCCAGAACATCCTTATCATCACATCATCGATTTCACATTCTTTCAACAATTTAAAACATACCTCACTTTCTTTTGGTTGAGCATGATGCTTTGGATGTTGAGCCTTCGTAACACTTCTAGTCTAGGAGTACTAATCTAGACTTAAGCTGAAAGAAGACTCTCGGACCAGAGCGAAAGAACGAAGCTCTGATACTACTCTGTCACGACCGCCCTTACTAAGGATAGTAAATACGGAGAAATCGTGACTATGAGGGAACAATAAAGGACGACATTTAATAAGAAACTCAATTAACTTCCAAAAGAATTATTTTAATTTATCAAAAGTTAAGCAACAGATTAATGTCTCAAGGTAATTAATGTCATAAAACAGTATGAAGAAAAACAGAAGACTTTCAGAAAGAAGACAATTTAAAACAAGGCAGCGGAAATCAAGTATCTAAAGTGAGTCATAGGATGACGCCCATGTATGAAGACACGACGCATCCGGAAATTCTTAAGGCTCAACTCAACATCCGCCGCAATCCAAGCCCCTTGGCCTAGCGGTAAAGGGTGCTGGATACCGCGTCCATCCTGGAGGTCTCGAGTTCGAACCCTGGGTGGCGTAATTTGTCTTCTTCCTTGTTATAGGAGTTGATTTGTAATTTCCTCCTTCATATATATGATATAAATATATGAAGTTAATTTAAAAAAAAAAAAAAAAAAAAAAAAAACTCAACATCCGCCGCAACATCACCGCTCAACCTGCACATTTTTAAAAGAAATGCAGGGCTGAGTACTTAATATACTCAGTGGGCTCATGCCGAAAACATTTTATAAAAGTTATGTCATTCATACCATAGTGAACTCGAGTTTTACATTTAGAAAATAAATATCATCGAGTATCACAAAAATAGTGTTTCATAGTCTGGCTGGCCAGACAAACAATCTCCCTCACGTTCTCAACAATCACATCATCTTTCCACAGTGCGACGAAAGTGTGGCCACACTATTCGCCCACGAGATCGGCCGACTAGTAAGGACGGCTCCCGATCCCACCAATGTACACAGCCTGATAGGGTTCTCGATAACTTAACGGACCCTAATTCGTTTCACACATAGACATACAACCTAACGGAGCAAGCTCAAACGAACTAGGCATCAAGCAACAATCTCAACATCAAAACAATCATGACGTGACATAACACTTTAAACCACCCTTATAACTCCAACATCATAATTTTGAAACGTAAAAGTTTAGTAAAAGAAAGCCAACCTCGCTTACTTATACCCACAATTCACAACTTTATTTCAACCCTTGCTCTTTGTACCCACGTACGCACCACAATCCTTGTCAATACCATAACACAATCAGTTTTACCATCAATACACTTATCATGCATGTGCTATCATTCCTTTCATTGTTTTCTTATATTGCCCATCCCAAACGTTCATCAATATAAACGAAACGAACACTCAAGCATACATCAACGTGAAACACATAATTACATCATAGGATTCGTTCCTTATTCCCACATGTATCATGTATTCATTCAAAATTTGACAACAAAGCTTATTTCAACAAAACCAGAATCTGGCAGAATAGCGCAGTCTTTTTGTAAAAATCGTTAAAATTCCATGCGACCTCATATGACCCTAAACTTTGGTCACCATATAGCAGACACATAAAGGTTTACTCAGTTAAAATGTCACACCAAAATCATGTCTTTTGATCGGTCAAAACAAAAAGGAAACTCACTGGACGGAACACACAATTCTGGCAGTACTGCGCAGTTCGATTGAAAAATTCATTATAAATTCGTCCGTCATCTAATTAAGCTGAAAGGTTGACACAACACAGAAGACATCAAAAAATTCATCCTGTTAAAATTTTGTGTCAAGATAAGATCGTTTGATCAGTCAAAAACTCGTCGGAACCTACTGTCCGAACACTACAGAATTCATGCTTAACATTCACAAACCCTAGTTCGTCTATCATACATTCTCACGTACATATCCATGCTTCCAACACATATTCACACTTCAAAAACAAGATTACAATCATGCTTTCATAACCACATATAACATCCACCAAATATTTAACCACCCACTTGCACACACACAACATACACGCACACACATATAAACTTTCTTGTGCAACCATCCTTTCCAACCAATTAATCCTTAGATTTACGATTTCTCCACTCAACTATAAGCATGAGGGCTCGAGAATGATGGATTCAATGGTAAAAAGATGAGAAGGATGAATCAAGTATACCTTTCTCTTGAAAAACAATCGGTAGACACAACGAATGGCTCGATTCTCCAACGAATCTTGAGTTTTCAACTCCAAAACGAACCAAGATCGAAGAGTTTGTTAATGATTGGTGGAGAAGGAGAGGGAGGCATGTGGGAGGAGAGGGAGGAAAAACGTGTGAACAGTGGCTAGGGTTAGGGTTTTTCCCTTTTTATATTTTAGGATTAATTCCACACTTAAATAAAATAATTAAAATTTGTGGTAGAAAAGTATAGAGGTCAAAGAATAAATTTGTAATAGTCGAGACCTAAATTCTCGAGAAATAAGAAATAAATACTAGAAATTTATGAAGAATGAAAGAGTATTTTTATTTCTTGAATAAAAATAAATACTGTATAAAGAATTTCAAGCTAATGAATTACAAAATGCTTGACGATTTAAAATAAAGACAAGCGAGATACACGTCAACAAACTATTACATGAGGAAGAAAGAATGTTCACAAATGGAGCTACTCTATTACACTACGAGGGGGGAAAGAGAGCTAGCTCCGGCACTTTTAGCACCGGCCGTCGGCTCGACTACTGACGGGAGTTGGGCCGAGACGGTGTGCTGGTCGCTTGAGATGGTTAGCCAACTCAGGAGAAACAATAACCAAGAGAATGCATAAGATGAGTAAGAAAGCTAGCAAAACAAAGTCAAAGAGAAATACATGCTTCATAGGAAGAGGAAAGAGGCAGCGGGACCTTTCGGGAAGAGTAAGATAGACTCACCAAATGGGGCAGTCTGTAGAGGTTGCAGCAACCTACATTTCCAGCCCTTGTACAGCGGCTACGAGCCAAGGAAAGGCCACGACCACAACAGCCCTGCACCTCTGTCCCTAACAAATTGTTGCAGCCTCTAACGGTACACTCTGCAACACCAGCAAGCAACAGAATTTGCAGGAGGTCAGCCAATGTATAAGCAAACTAGAGATCTCTTTTCCTGGCACAAAGCAACAGCCCTGCAGCTTTCAGTTACACCAGTGTTGTTAGGGTCGAGGGTCGCACCGGGTCGATAAGGTGAAAATTCGGGTCGCGGGTCGACGAGTCGACTGGGTCGAGAGACCCACTAATCTAGGCTAATTTTTTTGTCTTTTAATATTAAATCAAATAAATATATTACTCTAATGTTTATAATATATCAAATAAAATAAATGTCGACGTAATTCATGTGAATAGAGATAAAGTGGAAAATAGAAATTATCAAAATATCAAAACAATTCATAAGTCATAAGTATAACACAAAATAAATAATTGAAATCATTGTCTAAATACTTTTTTAGTATTCAAAATTATATTATGAAAATTAAGTATTGATTTTTATGTTGAATAATATTTCTTTATAATAATACTTCTTTTATAATAATATAATTTGTATATTGCAATAATACTCCATGGAATAGGTGTAATTAACAAAAAACTAAGTGTTACTAAATGTATTAAAACATACTGCATCATACGAAAAAATATTCATTAATATGTAAAGAAATAGTAATATACAACTTGTCAAGACCAACTAGCAAACAGAAGTGGTCCCCACCTCATATGCAAAAGCCCATTCACTCTCTCTCTTTCACTTTCCTCTTTCACTTTCCCTTCCCCATTCTCTCTCTACGCTGGTTCCGTCGAAACAACGACGATCTTCTTCTTCTTCCTCGCCCCAGCTGCTCGCCCCAGTCGCTCGACCCAGCCGCCTCAGCCGCTCGACCCAGCCGCCTCAGCCGCCCCAACGGCGACCCCTGAATCTCGTCCCACCCACCCACAATGGGGCGACGTCGGTCTCGACCCTTGCGACCCGCGACCCAAGCGCGCTCGGGGCGCGATTTTAACAACACTGAGTTACACAACCAAACAAGGGCTCCTTTTCTGCCACAACAAACAAGCCATTATTAACTAAAGTACTAGCACCACAAGGAGACAAATGCAGTTAAAGTTGCTGCAAGATAAAACAAGATTAAAAACAACCCAAATCAGAACCTCACGAGTACACACTCTCATCTATAAAGGCAGCCCCTCCATACTTACCAAATCCCATCCACATACCATTAAAGGAATTCAGCAACACAGCAATTACAGGAACAAGTAGCAATCTCAAGTGCTTATCAGTGCAGAAACCCACCCACAAGAGGTAAGACCATTACCCTTTGCATCAATTAAGAATCATCACAGACAGAAACATCATCAAGTAGAATCTATAACTTTAGGAACACTAGAAATAGTAGCAACAACCAGTAGCTCCAGAATCGACTAAAGTTCTTTTCAAATGCCTTATAGGCATATACTGAAACAAGCATAATATAACTGGGCGATATGCTTAAGATTTTGCAGTTCAGTCTCTAGTTTGAAGCTCATAAGAGAAACACAATAATCTGCCCATTTCTAAATCGTGTTATAAGAACCGGTTTCGTCTAAGGAAAACATAAACGAGCTAAGTTAAGGACTTAGCTGCTGCGTCGCGAAGGAGAGGCGGCGAAGCCGCTTTCGAAGCATGCGCCTCGAATCACGCCGGACAGCAGCCCGAGTCCAACCCGACGGCGTTTTCCCCGAGAGGCGACGCCCCTCTTCTCTGCTCCGATGGCACCGGGACGGCGAGGCAGACAGTTACACAGCCGCGGCGCCGGCTGGGTACGGCGGTGAACGACGGCCAGCGGTCGTTTCACTGAGGAAGAAGGTGGCGTCGGAGACGGCGGACGCCTCTGTGAGGCGCGGCAGGGGCGGCAGCCTGCAATGTCATCGAGAGGAGGGAGAGAGATGGAGAAGTTAGGGTTTGAGATTTAATTTGGGGAGAAAAAAATTCAATTTGGTGAAGAGATGAGAGAGAGGCAGCTGACAGTGTAGACGTCACCACGGTTCCGGAACCGGCGGTTCACGGTTCGGAACCGCCGGTTCCGGTTCAATAAATTGATGAACCTGAACCGGCCCGGCCAAGGTGTGGCGGTTCCGGTTCGTGAACCGTGGAACCGCCGGTTCAAGTGAACCGTGGAACCGCCGGTGATTGGCCGGTTCCGGGCCGGTTCCGGGCCGGTTCGGCCGGTTCGGCGGTTCGTTTTGATTTTTTTTTTTTTTTTTTTTGCATTTTGTAAATTGTAATTCAAGTTTAAAATGTAAAAAAACTTGCGTAAATAACATTAGAATGAAGCGATGTACAAATGTAATTTTATTGATACAAATTACAACTTCAAAATTACAAATTACAACTTTAAAATTACAAATTACAAGTTAAAATTTACAAATTACAACATAAAAATTAGAAATTACAACTTCAAAATTATAAATTACAAAAGACTTAAAGTCTTCATTACAATTTACAAAATTACATATTCGAAATAAAGGGGAGAAAAAAGAAATAAAGGAAAAGGACTTGAGCTCAACTTAAATTTAAACTTAAATTTAAAATTTAAGTTGAAATATAAGTTGAGATGCCTACGTATCCTCAATGCTCAATTGCATTTTGGAATCAAAGTCCACGTAGTTCTCTTACCTTGCTTACCTATTTGGCTTGATCGGAAGTATTGGCGCCTACTCTTCTTCGTCGGGGAAGTAGTCTTGGTCGGGTTGTACTACTAGTTTGTCCCAATCCGGTTCTTGGTCTCTAATTTCGGCGGAGCACCAATCATCAAGTAACATGGTGGCTTCCATGTTTTGTCCGGTGAGCCTACTTCTTCGGTCGTCCAAGACGTTGCCTCCAACACTAAAGGCGGACTCGACGGCGACAGTGGAAGCCGGAACCGAAAAGATCTCCTTGGCCATTGATGCAAGGATGGGAAAATCTTTCTCGTGTGAAGACCACCAATCTAGGACGTCGATTTGTTGGGGAACGGGACCTCCTTCTTCCTCATTGAATGAAAAGTGTGAGTCTAAATATAAATCTAACTCACTTACCGAATGTGCCGTCCTTCCTCCGCTGCTGAAGGCGTATAGGTCCGCCAATTGGGATTGGGTGTCGGGGTCATCAACTTGGAAGAAGCCAAAGTTCTGTGTTTGACGGGGGGGTCTAGGTCGAACTTGGTGGGTAGTGTTGTACTTGACTTCGTAATCGTGAAAGAGAGACCGCAAGTCGAACTCAAAATTTCTTTGGAGGCTTGGGAGGTGGGGGAGGTTTATTTGGAATGTTTGGGCAAGGTTTATGTAGTTGTCGTCGTCGTCAGTTTGCAAAGCTCGGAGTGGTTCAAGATCAATAGAAGCTAAACTGTTGTAATAAAATTCTAAAATTTTGAAAGTACCAACTAGTTTCCACTTTGGATCCAAAACTTTGGCAAGCAAAAAAACTGTTGGGATCTCATTGAAATACTTGAGCCATTTTTCAACCATGTAATATAAAACACACATAAGCTCAAGATTGTTTGCGGAATTTTTCATTGCAGTTTTAAAACCAAGTGATATGATCATGCAATGTTCTAAAACACGAACGGATGTGCAATAATACACACCCGATAACTCCATAGTTGCACTTCGAAAATTTTTGAATAATTTAAATAAACTCAGGCTTTGTTCCCAACAAGAAGATGTTAGATATAAATCATCAACAGGGTAAGTTCTATAAAAATCAACTAAATAGTCTATATGCTCCATTGTAGATTGCAACATGTCATATGTAGAGTTCCATCTAGTAGAAACGTCCAAAGTAAACTTTGTGTACCTTATTTTCTTCGAGTGGCAATACTTCTTCCACGCCTTGCCAATTTGAGGCTTCCAGTGGATCAAGGATACAGCTGTAGTAATAGGTTGAATATGTCTTTGCCATAAAGACAAAGCATCTTGTACACATAAGTTTAAAATATGACAAATACATCGTTGATGAAAATACTTACCACTTATCACCGGGGAGCAAGCCGCAATTAAATCGGATATTAAAACATATTAAAACATATTAACATATTAAAACTTACTAAAACATATTAAAACTTATAACATATAAATCAAAGGAAGGACGACGCTGAGGCATTCCACAATAGGCCATCTTGCACAAGGATATAAGAAAAGGCGGTAGTCCGCACATAATCTTTTTCCGAGCAAGTATACCAAATGGTGCTCTCAAATTAAAGACTTATCATATAACATATTAAAACATATTAAAACTTACTAACATATTAAAACTTATATCATATAACATAATAAAACATATTAAAAAACTACTAACATATTAAAACTTATTATAACATATTAACATAGTAAAACATTTAATTTAGAAGTTTAGAACTTACTTGTAATCGAAGAGCGGCTCGCCTTCCCACCTCCTCCGCAACTTGTGCTCTAGAAGGGGCACGACGACGACGAGAGTCACTTTGATCTTGGGCAATTCCCTTGCCCCGATCACCACCACGACGAGATGAAGACATGATATTATGGAAATTGGAAGTAGAGAATAGAGAGTAGTGTTTATGTGATATTAACGTAAACAAGAACAACGTGAGTAAATTATGAGCGCAAATAACGTAAACAACTTGAGAGAAAGAGGATGGAGAATAGAGAAATTGAGATTGAGAGAGAAATTCTTATCAACACAAGAATGGGGTAAGTAGAAAATGAAGATGAGGGGGTTATTTATAGGGGAAAAATGTGATTAAAAAAAGAAAAAAAAAAGAAAAAATTTCAAATTTTTGAAATCCGGCGGAACCGCCGGTTTACCGCCGGAACCGCCGGTTTACTCGTTGAACCGCCGGTTTTTGGTCAGAAACCGCCGGTTTCGTCAACGGTTTTCTGACAAAAACCGGCGGTTTCTGACCCGGTTTCTGAAAAGGCTACATCTAGGCCGGTGGTAGCCTGAAAAGGTGTCGGAACCGGTGAACCGCCGGTTCGGAACCGCCGGTTCCGGTGAAAACCGGCGGTTCGGAACCGCCGGTTACGGTTCGCAAATTTCATGAACCTGAACCGGCCCGTCGGAACCGCCGGTTCCGGTCACGGTTCGGAACCGCCGCCGACGGTTCCGGTTCCGGTTCGGAACCGCCGGTGACGGTTCCGGGCCGGTTCAGCCGGGCCGGTTCGGTTTGGTGATGTCTAGCTGACAGACTGGGAGTGTAGTCTTTGGGCCAATATTTTTTTGGGCCAATGCAAATAAATTCCTTTTGGGTCACAAATTAATTGAATTTATGGCCTCCCTAAATTAATGATTAATTGAGCCTATTCTATTAATTGGGCCAAAATATTAATCGGGCTTTTTTTAAAAAAAAAGAGAGAAAAAGAAAAGAAGAGAATAAAGGAATTGGGCCACTGCTTTGAATCTGGGCCATAATTCTTCGAATTATATTGAGCCACTACTCTAAATAAATTCAGGAAATTAGAAGAGAAATTTCCCTAAGCCACAGAAGAAAAGAAATTTATTAAGCCGTGTTGAAATAGTATTCAGTAAATGACTAGACGAGAATTTTATTAGCCAAGTAAGTATTTCAAAATACTTAAGGAAATAATCCAGGAATATTATACCTGAGCAGTTCGGCAAGACTCCAAGTAAATTAAATCGTTGATTTAATTAAAGATTTAAGACTCCTAAATTATAGAAGACGAGAAGTAAAATAGTAAGCACACGCTTAGGCATGCATACATGCAAGATAAAAAATTACTTAAAGCCTAATTTAAGTATATTATTTTTATAAAGGAACGTCGTCGCACGACGAGTTATCCCAAGTCAGGAAGCGCCCGTTTGAAAGAATTAAGCAGACGAGGTGGGCTTTCTCTTCTTTCTTTTAAAGCGTGTTTTATGTGAAAACATGATTATTTGAATGAGTTGTCATGTCATGTTTTGTTTTATGATTGCCTATCTGTTGGCTATGCCAACCAATTAAATCGAATTCGGGTCCCAGTAGGTCAGTAAATCCTACTCGGACTAGTGTACACATAGGGACCGTGAGCTAGCGCCAGGTTGGCCGGTCCAGGGGTCGTGAGCTAGGGCCAGGTTGGCCGGCCCAGTGATCTTGGAATGTGGCCACATTCCCGATTCACACAGTTTGATATGGCATATCATCAGAAGTTTAAAAGACTGCAGTCTATTTGTAACATCCCAAACTTTTGTGACCCTTTCCATATATATATTTATTTGAAATTTCGATTATGAAACTTTTTGTTTCTATGTGACTAAGTGTATTTTGTGAAATAATTGTCGTGGTAATGTGGAATGAAGTGTTTGATATTTGATATTTTCCAACGTGGGGAAATAATCATTAGGATCATGCATCTATATTTTTTCGAGCCAAGCTATTGGAATTTTCGCCCCTTTCTAATTATTGAAATAGAATTCCATTACTTGGATTTAATTAATTGTTTTGGGATATTTATCCACATTAAATCCAAACCAAATAATCCCTAAATTTGTACTACATGAAATTCGAACTCTAGCCTATTATCCTTGGGAGTTTCGAAAATCCCCTATTTAATTGGTGCCTTGTTGACTCCTTTCTTTTGAATTAAATCCAATTAAGTCATGCCACATTTTATTTCTTCACCCAAAATAAATTGAGAGTTGAAATATTTCCTTGGCTATTTAAGCCTAATAATTTTCGGCCCCTTCACTAAATTTTGGAGGATAATTTATTTGTTTCCTATTTTGTGGAATCCCTTTTATTCAATTAAATACCATCCTAATACCTATGTCTAATTAATTAGAGATGTGAATATTTCCTTTTGTTCCTCATCTATGCCACACGCCCCTATACCTTATTTTTCCATGTGGGAATTTATTTAATCGTTACCTATTTTATGGGAACCTTTTTCCTATAAAGAAATTACCAAATTTAAATCCTATTCTACTTAATTGAGGATTTAAATAATTTCCTTGTGCATTATCTCTCAAATTTTCGTCCCTTGCACCATTCTTTCCTACTTGGAGATTCAATTTATTTTGTTCCCTTGTTTATGGAATATCCATTATTTTGTTTCCTAAATTGTGGATTTATTTCTCTCCAAGTAAATATCAAATAATTCCTTGTTGAATTTCCAGCCATAATTTTCAAAAATTTGGCTTCTTTAATTGTGGGATATTGATTTATTAGCCTATATTTTATTCCTCCACAATTAATTAATTATTTCACCTATGAACTTAACCCTAGACTATAAATACCATCTAAACAAACCCTGGCCCCCATTCTCCCTCACAAAAAAATCGTCCACCTCCCTCTCTCCCTCACTCCACACGTTTTTTCCCCCTCCCTCTCTACAATCTCTCCAAAAATCTTCCATTCAATTCTTGTTCTTGCATCCGTTGAAGTTTATTTTCAAGAGTCTCCGACGAATCGCATCGTTTCTTGTTTCTACCGATTCATTTTTGTCAAAGAAGGTATATTTGCTTCACTTTCCCTCATTCTTTTCGTTTGAACCATGTTCTTGAATCCTACATGCATGTAGTGGGTGTAGGAATCATAGATTGCAAAATTTATCGGTGGGAATTTGAGTTTGCATGAGAACTTTGATAATTATGCGATTTTGGTTGAGTTTATGTGAAGTTTGATTTGAATCCTTGGTGAATGATGTGAGTTTATGTGCAAACTTGGGTACGAGAATCTTGTCAAGCATGATTCTGTGTTTGAGCATGTTTGATTGTGTTAGGCGTTAATCTGATGTTTACCCTGTTACTCTGAAATGGTTTTTCGTGAACTAAACCAAATGTTTTCTTTTGGAAGTTAATTGGTTTTTTAATATTAATTTTCTCCACTGCTTCTTTTGAAAAATCCTTTGCCATAAGTCGTTGCTAATTAATAATAGATTTATAACATTAAGTTTCTTTAAACTAAAAAATTGTTGTCTAAACTTTTAATGAACTAAAATATTATTCCTTTAAGTTAATTAAGTTTTCATATAAAATGTTATCCTTAAATGTTGTCTTTAATGTTATCCCGTGGTCACAATCGCCTCGTTTGTAGTACCCCTAGTTTGGGCGGTCGTGACACTATTTCAGAAAGAAATAACAGATTTTAGTGACCGGGACTTATTTTCAAAAAAACCCCGCGTTCACTCAGCTTGGCTGACAACTAAAAGAAAACAGTTTTCTGCATAAGCCTACTGAGTATATCAAGTACTCAGCCCTGCATATTATTTTCCTTAATGTGCAGGTTGATCGTTGTCAAAGCCGAGGAGGTGTTGGGACAGAAGGCTAAATAAGTAGGAAGATAGCTGGTGTAGTATTTCTTCATACATATTATATCTGTCTTAGTACTCTTCCGTTGCGCAAATTTAGAACTTACTTTAAGCAAAGACAATTGTTTCATAACTACTCTGATTCGGTATGATTTGTACCCTCAACACATTTCAGACAATGTTTCCTTTGATTTAAGCATCTTATGATGAGTTGAGACAGCTTCAGTAAGTTTTAGTCGCGATATAGCTACATTTTCTTTGACTAGGGAGATGTGGTCATGACAGAGTGGTATCAGAGCACCTTTCTTTCGCTCTGACCCAAGAATCTTCCTTCTAAGTCTCAGTCCAGAACAATAGTACTAGGCTAGGAAGTGAACATAAAGATCAGTACAAGATCCCAACACCTCAGCTCGACACGATCAACCGCACCAGAAACAGGGGTCGAAAATGTTATTCAAAATGTTTGCGTGATGCAACGTGATAGCTGATACTTTGCATGAGATATGCTTAATGTATCTGTGATTTTTATCAAAGAGCTTGACAGAAATGTATAGCTGTCATGTGGACAATGTATGCGAACCTAGAGTGCTTTAGAAAAGTACCTTAGGTGAGACACATGCGACCAAGAACTAGTAGAACGAGAACTTGGTACCTCCTTCAAGGGCGACGAGACTAACTGAACCCATCAGTTAGGGAGAAAGTAACAACGAAACAGGGAGTACCATTGTACGACCTATGTCACGACCGCCCTTCTAGGGTATAATAAATGCGGGCGATCGCGACTTAAACAGACTTAAATATAACAAGGAAAATAGACTAGGGTTTCATCATTAAGGCTTGACCAACATATTAAACGAGCAATTGAGTATAAAACAAGATGAGGGCTCGGGTTTAAATAATGAGTTGGGCCAGACATTAATATTAATGGAAAAGATTAAGAGTTTGACATTATCCATCAAGACTTTAAAATATCCAATAACGGAACAAATTCAAGTTGAAGCCCAATTGCTAATAAGTAAAAGAAATATCGCAGCGGAAAACGACCAAGAGAAAGAGTGAAGTCATGTGTGAAGACACGACGACACTCGGGGTTTCAAGACAATATTATCATTTCGTTTAATTTGCTCAACACGGCCAACCGCTCGTCGCCGCTCAACCTGCACATAAGGAAAACATATGCAGGGCTGAGTACTTATAAAATACTCAGTGGACTTATGCCGAAAACATTTTTAATAAAGATATAGTTTATCATGCCATACGTAAGTAACCATCGGGGTTTAGCTTTAGAAAGGCCCGAGGCACTCAAATCATTTCCCATTGTAAAATTCGACTATCAGTCATTTTCCCATAGACAATAGCCATATCTGCCAATACATGACAAGGAATGCGGCCCGTACGCTAGCACACGATCTACCATAGGTGTACACTAATCCAAGTAGGGTTTGCGGCCCTACGAGGACCCGAATTCGATTTATATAACAGTGGCAACAGCCACATCAGATAGGCACGTTAAAACAAATCACGGCATGATAAATACTTTAAACCACCCTTATAGCTCCACAATCATACGTAAAAGAGTTTAGTCAAAGAAAGCCCACACATAGTGTAGGGTAGAAAAGAAGCCCACCTCGACCGTTTAGATATCAACTACTGCCTTTCCTTTGTTATCACGCTTCGCGCACGAGTTATCACCTTTAGATAATGTATATATCTTATCAATCACAACCATTGACTTAATATTATGCATGTCCCTATCGTTTTCCCTTTTCCCATCTTTGAACAACACATCATGTCATCACATATATCAATCATGTATATCACTTATAACAACATAGTGTTTTTGTAAAGGTAGAAATCTGGCAGCACTGCGCAACCATTTTATAAAAATTGTTAAAAATTCACCCGACTTTCGTTGGGGCTAAATTTTTACCACAACGCAGTGGACTCATCAACTAACTTCCAGTTTAAAAATCATGTTAAAATAACGTTTTTAGGTCAGTCAAATAGAAAACGTAACTCACTGGTCGAGAAAACACTTTCTGCCTGAAATGCGCAGTAAACTTTAAAAATTCACCATAAATTCATCTTTCGTCCAAATGGGTTGAAATTCGCACAAAATACAGAAGACATCATGAAGTTTACTCAGGAAAAAGAATCGATCAAATCGAAGTTCATTTGTTCGGTCAAATACATGTCGGAACATACTGTCCGAACTTACAGCTTTTCATCAAACAATTCATTCAAAACCCCTTAGATTAAATCACACATCCAAACACAAATTACCACCGATTAAATCCCTTAGATTTGAGATCCCTCCACTCACTAGACGCATGAGGGAACAAAAGAAGAGTTGAGATGGAGAGGAATGAAGAATAGGGTCCGATTTTTACCTCTCTTGGACGAAACAAATGGTAGGAACGAATAAAAGTCTTGATTCTTCAATAATCTCTTGGATATTCGAAAGGATCTTGAGTAGAGTGGAAGAACAAGTGTGGGAGAAGTGGAGCAATGGAGAATGGCGTGTGAGATGAGAGGGGGCGTGTGAAATTGAGTGCTAGGTTTAGGGATTTAGTTAGTCTCTATTTATAGGCTTAAGGAATAGAATATCCCACAATTAATTGAAGATTTGGGAGAATAACTTAAATTAAGATTTGAGAGATTTGGGGGATGGAAATTGGCGTGAATAATGAGGGAGAATAAGGGAGAATATTTCAAAAATCATGGCCATTTAATTAGCCATTGATTTAATTTAGTATTTTCACGGAGCAGAATAATATAATACGGAGCAAGAAAATTAATAAAAATCCTCCCACAAGCTAGGAGATTTCGAAATCTCCCCTAGGAATAATAGGGGCCGATTCTTTCATCAAGAAATAGGATAATTAGGCTTGGATTTAATTGGGTAATTATCCCAAGTAAATAATTAAATCCAAGAAAATAATTCCTCTCCATAAATTCATAGTGGTCGAAAATTCCAATAAAATGGGTAAGGCAATTATTGATGATCCTATTAAAATCTCACTCCCCAAAATAAAAATATAATTTGCGGCTATATTTCATTCCGCATCGATTAATTAAGGCCACGTCATCAATTCGACAAGATTGACTATTCCACCTCTCAAATCCAAAACAAAATTAGGTCGCATAGAAATCAAGCAATTAATTCACTCGTCAATTAATCCACAGACTTCACGGCATTAAAACATTTAATGCAAAATTTTAGGGTTCGAAAATTAGGGTTCGAAAAGTAGGGCGTTACATCCTACCACTCTTAAAAGAAATTTGGTCCCGAAATTTGGTACTCTCAAGGGAAGAGTTCTGGGTACAATTCCATCACCTTGTCCTCAAGCTCCCACGTGGCTTCCTCGTGTCCGTGGTTTCTCCCAAGTACTTTCACGTAAGCAACTGGTTTATTTTGTCACGTTCTGGACCCTTTCGATCTAAAGTCATTTGGGGTCTCTCCTCGTAGCTCAAGTCAGGGTTCAACGCGACTTCTTCGTAGTGAATCACATGCTTTAGGCCAAAAACGTGTTTTCGCAATTGTGATATGTGAAAGACGTTGTGCACGTTTCCAAGGCTTGGGGGTAGCGCCAAACGGTACACAACGGGTCCTACTCCTTCTAGAATTTCATAAGACCCGATAAATCGTGGCTTCAACTTTCCCTTGACACCAAAACGCGTTATCCCTCTTGACGAGGATACTTTGAGGAAAGCTTTGTTGCCAGTTTGAAAATGCAAGTAGGTTCGTTGGACATCCGCGTACGACTTTTGTCTGTCCTGAGCTTCTTTGATCTTTTCACGAACTTGTCGAACAATTTTAATCATTTCTTTAACTGCATCAGGTCCAAGTACTCCTCATTCGCCAACTTCGTCCCAAGAGAGCGGCGATCTACACTTTCTCCTATACAAGGCTTTGTACGGCGCCATGTTTATTGTTGTTTGGAAACTGTTGTTGTAAGCTAATTCGATCAGCGGTAGCATTGATTCCCAACTTCCTCCGCGGTCGAACACCACGGTTCTCAACATGACCTCGAGAGTTTGGATCGCCCTCTCGGATTGTCCATCGGTCGGTGGGTGAAAAGTCGTGCTAAAATTCAATCGAGTTCCAAGCTCGTGTTGCAGACTCATCCAAAATCTTGATGTGAGTTTCGAGTCACGGTCAGACGTGATCGTCACTGGGACTCCATGCAGTCGCACTATTTCCTATATGTAGATCTGAGCTAGCTTGCTCGATCCAGGCGTTGCGGGAATCGGTAGGTGAGTCGGTCTATACTTACCCATATGGCAGTATTCCCTTTTTGCGTCTTTGGCAAAGCTGTCATAAAGTCTATGACAATGTGCTCCCATTTCCACTCGAGAATTTCTAGTGGTTGTAACTTTTCATATGGTCGTTGATGTAGAGCCTTCACTTGCTGGCAGGCTAAGCAGCGTTCCATAAATGTCGCTATGTCACTCTCCATACAATTCCACCGAAATGACTCTTTCAAGTCTTGATACATCTTCATGCTTCCCAGGTGAGCGGTGTATGGAGTCTCATGAGCTTCACTCATGATCTCGTTCTTGAGTTCCACGTTGTTTGGTACGCACAGTCTCTCTTCAAAAGTGAGAGCGTTGTCGGATTCCTCACTAAAACTTCCCGATTTTCCAGTTCTCACTTTAGTTCGAAATTTTCCAACTTTCGTATCCATTCGTTGTGCTGCAACGATTCTTGTTCTTAGATTAGGTTCAACCATTAAAGTGGCGATTCGCGCTTCCACTGTTTCCGGTGCTCTCACCACTTCCAAGCGCATCTTACTAAACTCGCGAACCAGGATTTCTTCTATGGTGAGAAAGGTGGCTAGTTGGGAATGACCCTTCCGGCTCAAGGCATCTGCCACTACATTTGCCTTGCCAGGGTGGTAGTTGATGCCATAATCGTAGTCCTTCACCAATTCGAGCCATCTTCGTTGTCGCATGTTTAAATCTCTTTTGCTCGAAGAAATATTTCAGGCTCTTGTGGTCCGTAATGATTTCACATCGAACTCCGTAGAGATGATGCCCCCAAATCTTTAGGGCATGTACTACTGCACCTAGACCCAAGTCTTGGGTTGGGTAGCTCAACTTGTGCGGTCTCAATTGTCGTGGCGCGTATGTGATAACTTTGTTGTTCTACATCAACACGCATCCTAGTCCCACATTCGAAGCGTCGGTGTAGACTACGTAGTTCACTCCAGGCTCCGGCACAGCTAACACTGGCGCGGTGGTCAATTTCTCCTTCAAGGGTTGAAAGCTCGCTTCAAACTCCGGGGTCCAATTGACTTTGACTCCTTTCTTGAGTTGTTGGGTCATTGGTCTCGCTATCTTGGTGAATCCTTCTATGAACCTTCGGTAGTATCCTGCCAAACCTAGGAAACTCCGAGTCTCGTTCGGTGACGATCGTGACTTCCATTGTTGTACAGCCTCAACTTTGGCAGGATTCACTCGGATTCCTTCTGCCGACATGATGTAACCAAGAAAGTTGACTTCTTCCAGCCAAAACTCACACTTGCTGAATTTAGCGTATAGCTTCTCGGTCCTCAACGTCTCCAAGGTGATTCGTAGATGTCCCTCGTGCTCTCTCTCATTCTTCGAGTAGACAAGCACGTTATCGATGAACACCAAAATGAACTTATCCAAGTACGGATGAAACACTCGATTCATCAAGTCCATGAATACCGCAGGTGCATTCGTCAATCCACACGGCATTACGACAAACTCATAGTGACCATATCTCGTATGAAAAGCCGTCTTTGGTATATCCTCTCTTCGGACTCTCAACTGATGGTACCCGGACCTCAAGTCCATCTTAGAGAATACACCGGCTCCTCGAAGTTGATCGAATAGGTCATCTATCCTCAACAGTGGATATTTTTTCTTGAGGGTCATCTTGTTCCCTATAATCGATACACATTCTCATCGATCCATCCTTCTTTTTCACAAAAAGCACCGGTGCGCCCCACGGTGAAACACTGGGTCTAATAAGACCCAGGTCCATAAGCTCTTGGAGCTGTATCTTGAGTTCCTCTAACTCCTTAGGCGCCATTCTGTATGATGCCTTGGACACAGGTGCCGACCCTTGCTCTAGGTCGATTGTGAACTCCAGTTGTAGGTCAAGGTAAAGTTTTGGGGAAAACGTCGGGAAATTCTCATTCAACGGCAACATTCCCCACTTTACTTTCTCCTACCTCTTCTCCCTGTAGTTAGGCAAGATAGGCAGGACACCCCTTTCTTACCATCGTACTAGCTTGGAGCGCGGAGATGATAGATGCTCGCCGGTTCATCAAGATTCCATAGCATAAGGTGGGTTCCTTGCCCTGGGCTTGTAGAGATATCTGTCTCTCCTTACAACGAATCATCGCAAAAATTCATGGTTAATCAAACCATTCCTAGAATTACGTCGATATCCCTCATCGCCATAACTTGCAAATCGTGAGCGACTAACTTAAGTTCTCCCATGAAAATTTCTATTAACTCTTCTCGTTTTGTCTTCTAACTTCCACACGATTTTTTTCTAATATTCATGGTATTATCACACATTTCTTTTCTCGATCGTATCGCCGTCCCGTGGCTCTTTCTCGTCACCTTTCATAGGTTCTTTCTTGCCGACGATATTTATTTTGTGCAATAAACTCTATGAAGGGGCTGGTACTTCCTCTATAATTTCCTCGCACGATGGTGACGGTAAATACATCTTCTCATATTCTTTATTCGCTTATCGTTCGATCGATCGTTCACTCATATATGTATCTCGTCGGTTATGTCGATGCTTCTGGTAGGTGTGTCATTTTTTAGCCTGTCCGACCATAGAAACTTATTCCTTGCATATATCCGAGTCGACTACTGCATTTCCCTACTGTCTAGTAACAAGGATCCGAAATTTGACCCAACAGTCTTACTTGGATATGAACAGATTTCAAATTGTTGCAACATTGCTAAGGATGTTTTTAGTCGGGAAGGCTCCAAAATTAATCAAGGAAACAAGAACAACAATGCAATGATTGAGTTCCATTGGACTCAACCCGTCCATTCTGAGAATCAAATGGTTTAGAGGTATCAAATAAAACCCATAGAGATTTAAGAATTTACTTCTGATGAAAGCTCGAAAGAACATGAGATAGGTCATGGAAACAGGATGAAACTGCAAAAATTCTCAAATTCCATAGCCGGCTGCTAGATCACAATTTGCAAAAATTTCGGACAGCAATGAATGATATCGTTCAAACGGGTCAAGGCCTAAAATAATCAGTCGCGGCAGGATTTAGAAACATAGACAAATGTCATGAAGTAGTACAAATAATGGTTCAACAACATCATGGTATTGGAAAAACATGAACTCACATCAATGGGTTCGCGGGTTTGTTAAAGACAACTCAAAGTGAATGGAATTTTTCAGAAATTTAACAAGATCAACCATTAAGGAAGAAGAGAACAAGATAGTCTTAACTAGGTGTTGCAGAAAGAAAAATCATTGAGTATGAAGCAATATATGTAGTGAAACCGAGTTAAAAAGAATTTCACTTCTGCAAGAAAGAACTTGCCACATACATGGTTACCGAATAAAGAGGTGAGCTAGTAGTTCCAAGAAGAATATTCCATCCTTTGAAGACAACATGTATGGAGGTGTGATTATACTGAAGGTAATAAATGCAAACAACCTTAGGAATGAAGTTCAACGACGGAAGTTCACAAGGTCAAGATATTGTCCTTACGAAAGATGAATCAAAGAAGACGACTAATCAAGATGTCCAAGGTCACGAAGGCAAGTACAAATTTTCAAGAACTGAAAGCGAGTCATGACTCGATAATGGACATTACTTGCAAATTGGGAGTCAACCAAGGTGTTTAAATAGATAAGGGCTCATGTTTATTCAAAACGTCCCGAAAAGAATTTATAATCCAAGTAAGTACTGTTGATTTAAAAATCGTTCATTCAAGCTATAAGGGTCGCACTCCCTCGCACATTTTTCACGAGCCCGAACATGGTAACATCGTTCTATGAAATCGTGGATTCCAAGTTGAGATTCATCGTATTGTCGAAATTAATAACATTTTTTTAGTCGCATCTTCAAAGTCTTCTTGCCATGCCACGTAGTTTTCGAAAAGCATTGCCATTTTACACATGGTCTTAAGGTGTCGTAAACGTCATCGTATTTGTGTCGCATCGCCACTTTGGCATGCTATGCAAGACTGCATGGTTTTATTAGATCTTAGGTATGATCTCGCCATTGTGAGGATACACCAAAGTTCGAAATATATATTTTCGTTGGTTTTACCACTCAGGAAAGTGATATTGCAGTTGTCAACTTACAGTTATAATTTCAAGCATAGCTTGAAGCCTCGTACTTCAACGTCTATCTGATCATTACCTAACTTAAGCTTCATCTGGCTCCTACGTTTGCAGCTAAGTTCAAAAGTTCCACATTCCACTTTAATAGTGGTTCTATACGATACCTCGTACTTCACCGGTCATGAATTTTCACCACATAAACGTCATGCATATATTGCACAATCAACACATTTATTCGTATAAATCATTTGGTGTTCCATAGCATAACAAACATCGTACATTAATATATGTGAATAGTAACACTCAGTCAATCAATCATCTATGGAATCGCATTTCATAAATCATGCAGTTCATGTTCATCTGTATCACAATAAAAACTCGCAACTACACGTGTATCATGCTTTGCATTTCACAGTTTCATAGTCATGAAATTGTAACCGCCTAGGCATAAAAGTTTTGTCGTTCATGGAAGCAGCATATATTTTCTTCAAGTAAAAATTTGCAGTTTCGTGGACGTAATAGCAAATCTCAACATCAATGAATACAAGTTCACAATCATACTTCAATATCCAGCATATTCAAAGCCATCATGCCTCACTGTTAAACAAAAGCAATTGTATAATCTCATAGTGTCTCACGGTTCATATCTTCACAACATTTTCCAAAAGCCATGGTATTTACTTATTTTCCATAGGTGTTGTTTCATAGTATAATCGAGTAATCACACGCATACTTTACGTTTCACAATTCATGTGATTTCAATCATTTAGAATTTCCTCATCGGGGTGTGCACAACAATATTCATCATTTTTTTGGCATAGTAGTATTAAACAATTTCATATACATGTATTTTCATCATCCCACACTTCAAACAACATTTTCGAAGACGTCATATTATCTTCGATTTCCATCGAAATAATTTCATTATCACAAGAATAATATTCCCATCGAAATTTCCAACATTTCACAGGTTCGGATCAATATAAATTGAGATACTTGTTACCTCATTCTTCGTGGTTGGGCAGAGACGAGTCGTGGTGTTGAGCCTTCGACAATTATCATTTAGTCAAATTACACATGAATAGACTTTGACTCAACAAGACTCTTGGGTCCAGAGCGGAAAGAACTGAGGCTCTGATACCAAACTGTCACGA
Source organism: Salvia splendens (assembly GCF_004379255.2). Taxonomy (NCBI): domain Eukaryota; kingdom Viridiplantae; phylum Streptophyta; class Magnoliopsida; order Lamiales; family Lamiaceae; genus Salvia; species Salvia splendens. Next base: position 22,953,964 of record NC_056032.1, on the reverse strand, counting down.
CCGCCCTTCTAGGGTATAATAAATGCGGGCGATCGCGACTTAAACAGACTTAAATATAACAAGAAAAATAGACTAGGGTTTCATCATTAAGGCTTGACCAACATATTAAACGAGCAATTAAGTATAAAACAAGATGAGGGCTCGGGTTTAAATAATGAGTTGGGCCAGACATTAATGTTAATGGAAAAGATTAAGAGTTTGACATTATCCAGCAAGAATTTAAAATATCCAATAACGGAACATATTCAAGTTCAAGCCCAATTGCTAATAAGTAAAAGAAATATCGCAGCGGAAAATGACCAAGAGAAAGAGTGAAGTCATGTGTGAAGACACGACGACACTCGGGGTTTCAAGACAATATTATCATTTCGTTTAATTTGCTCAACACGGCCAACCGCTCGTCGCCGCTCAACCTGAACATAAGGAAAACATATGCAGGGCTGAGTACTTATAAAATACTCAGTGGACTTATGCCGAAAACATTTTTAATAAAGATATAGTTTATCATGCCATACGTAAGTAACCATCGGGGTTTAGCTTTAGAAAGGCCCGAGGCACTCAAATCATTTCCCATTGTAAAATTCGACTATCAGTCATTTTCCCATAGACAATAGTCATATCTGCCAATACATGACAAGGAATGCGGCCGCAAACCAGGTCACTAGACCGGCCAGCCCGTACGCTAGCACACGATCTACCATAGGTGTACACTAATCCAAGTAGGGTTTGCGGCCCTACGAGGACCCGAATTCGATTTATATAACAGTGGCAACAGCCACATCAGATAGGCACGTTAAAACAAATCACGGCATGATAAATACTTTAAACCACCCTTATAGCTCCACAATCATACGTAAAAGAGTTTAGTAAAAGAAAGCCCACACATAGTGTAGCGTAGAAAAGAAGCCCACCTCGACTGTTTAGATACCAACTACTGCCTTTCCTTTGTTATCACGCTTCGCACACGAGTTATCACCTTTAGATAATGTATATATCTTATCAATCACAACCATTGACTTAATATTATGCATGTCCCTATCGTTTTCCCTTTTCCCATCTTTGAACAACACATCATGTCATCACATATATCAATCATGTATATCACTTATAACAACATAGTGTTTTTGTAAAGGTAGAAATCTGGCAGCACTGCGCAACCATTTTATAAAAATTATTAAAGGTTCACCCGACTTCCGTTGGGGCTAAAATTTTACCACAACGTAGTGGACTCATCAAATAACTTCCAGTTTAAAAATTATGTTAAAATAACATTTTTAGGTCAGTCAAATAGAAAACGTAACTCACTGGTCGAGAAAACACTTTCTGCCTGAAATGCGCAGTCAACTTTAAAAATTCACCATATATTCATCTTTCGTCCAATTACGTTGAAATTCGTACACAATACAGAAGACATCATGAAGTTTACGCAGGAAAAAGAATCGATCAAATCGGAGTTCATTTGGTCGGTCAAATACATGTCGGAACATACTGTCCGAACTTACAGCTTTTCATGCCTTTAAAAATTCGAATTAGGGTTTATCCCTATTTATTCAAAATCAACTTTTTCATGGTTTTAACACACAAACATGCTCGAGAGAGTCCTTATACTCATGTTTTCGTAACATCATATATCATTCACCATAGATTCATTAAATCATCAAACAATTCATTCAAAACGCAAATCACACATCCAAACACAAATTCCCACCGATTAAATCCCTTAGATTTGAGATCCCTCCACTCACTAGATGCATGAGGGAACAAAAGAAGAGTTGAGATGGAGAGGAATGAAGAATAGGGTCCGATTTTTACCTCTCTTGGACGAAACAAACGGTAGGAACGAATAAAAGTCTTGATTCTTCAATAATCTCTTGGATATTCGAAAGGATCTTGAGTAGAGTGGAAGAACAAGTGTGGGAGAAGTGGAGCAATGGAGAATGGCGTGTGAGATGAGAGGGGGCGTGTGAAATTGAGTGCTAGGTTTAGGGATTTAGTTAGTCTCTATTTATAGGCTTAAGGAATAGAATATCCCACAATTAATTGAAGATTTGGGAGAATAACTTAAATTAAGATTTGAGAGATTTGGGGGAAGGGAATTGGCGTGAATAATGAGGGAGAATAAGGGAGAATATTTTGAAAATCATGGCCATTTAATTAGCCATTGATTTAATTTAGTATTTTCACGGAGCAGAATAAAATAATACGGAGCAAGAAAATTAATAAAAATCCTCCCACAAGCTAGGAGATTTCGAAATCTCCCTTAGGAATAATAGGGGCCGATTCTTTCATCAAGAAATAGGATAATTAGGCTTTGGATTTAATTGGATAATTATCCCAAGCAAATAATTAAATCCAAGAAAATATTTCCTCTCCATAAATTCATAGTGGTCAAAAATTCCAATAAAATGGGTAAGGCAATTATTGATGATCCTATTAAAATCTCACTCCCCAAAATAAAAATATAATTTGCGGCTATATTTCATTCCGCATCGATTAATTAAGGCCACGTCATCAATTCGACAAGATTGACTATTCCACCTCTCAACTCCAAAACAAAATTAGGTCGCATAGAAATCAAGCAATTAATTCACTCGTCAATTAATCCACATACTTCACGACATTAAAACATTTAATGGAAAATTTTAGGGTTCGAAAATTAGGGTTCGAAAAGTGGGGCGTTACAACCTATAGGCAGCAATGAAAGGAAGTCCATTTCCTTTGAGCACACAGATAGTATATATAAATATACATGTATACTAAACGATGAACCAAAAAGTTCCCAGTGTCTTTAAAAAGACCCAGTCATAATGAAAATAGTGTACCTTCGATCCTGTTCGGGAGATACATCCCTACACGAAAAGAGATCGTACCCGCGATCTAGTAAAGTGATCTAAGCTAGTTTAACAGGTCCAAGTGGCTACGTGACCCAGAAACGATACTTATAGCGTGCTATGAAGCACGGTGGAGAATGCAATGTTTTAAAAGAATCAATGTTCTAAGTTATCGAGAACAATATGAAAGTATGGCCTCCAGCTACAATTATCAGTTTAACAGCACGAGAAACCCCAACATGGAATGTATGGTTTCCTAGAACATAGTTATCATGTCCGAGCTCCAAATGAACCAGCAAAGAAGTGTCACATAATGTCACGACCGCACTTCCTAAGGATAGAAAGTACGGTGAGTCGCGACTAATGGGGGAATAAAGAAGCGGGGAAGAAAGGGGAAAACAATCAAGGGGTACGATATGTAGATCAAAAAATGAACTTTATTACCAAATTATAGTCTGAAATAACGAAGCAACAAAGTTCGTAGGAAAAATAGTCCAACAGAATAAAGATAACATCAGAGTTCTAAAACTTGATGTAGCGGAAGCATTTGAGAGTCAGCTACTACTATGTATGAAGACACAATAGCAACCGGAACATTTATTGAATATGATCTCGGTCCAATGCTCAACATCCTCCGTCTCCCGTCCACACTCAACCTGCACATAGGGAAAACATATGCAGGGGCTGAGTACTTGATGCACTCAGTGAACTCATGCCCAAAATACATTTCATCAATAAAGTTATGTCAAGCCATCATTGAGTGAAACTCGGGTTTTACTTTAAAATGCCGAGAAACACTAAGATCATTTCCATAAATAAAAAAAAGGTGCCTGCAGGCAAATATCATCGTCATCCCCCATCATGTACCATATCTGAACCATCATGTGAAACGAGAATGTGGCCACAAACTCGATCACTAGACCGGCCGACCCAAAGGACGGCTCACGATCCCCATCAGTGCACTAGTCTAAGTAGGGACTCACTCCCTAGTCAGACCCGAATTCGTTAACCATCAAAGTCTAGTAGGACATTATCCTAATAGACAATTAGATAGGCAATTCAAAACATAAAATACGGCATGACATAACATTCAAACTACCCTTATCTCTCCATAAACATATCATTGCAAATAAAAGTGTTTAAGTAATAGAGCCCACCTCGTTCGTTTAAGGCCTTAACTTGTGTTCCATTCTGTTCTCAAAAAGCGTGCGTGAAGTCACCCACTTCGACTCAATCTTCCATTCAATTAATTTGGACCAAACCAAAATAACTCCAAGTCATTCCCTTTATCAAAACAGTAGGCCTACAAATTTAAATTAATTCCTTTGGCCCAAAACATTAAATAAAATACGGCCCAAATCCTTAATCTTCATTACCTTACGTTAAATTCTAGGGATTGAAATCCTCTTCTCAATTCAAAACACTGTCGTCTTCTTCTCTCTCTGTTCACTCTTCTACCGTTCCACATCTCTTCCCGTCGTCACCTTCGCTCCGGCCGCTTCCGTCATGAGCAACCGAGACTGCTGCTGATGTCCGCCGCAGCCTCTGCCCGAAACACGATGGCTTCAGCGCCGCACCGTCGTCCACGCAGCTGCTGTCAGCTCAGTCCCTACTGTTCGGGATTCGTCGAGCAGACGAATAGTGTCATCGTTGTCCCGATCAGCATCGCACCGCTGCTGCTCTCTCGAAGTTTCATCAGTGCGCTGCTGCTGGCCGCCGGTTGCGAGGTTGCTGATCGGGCAAAGAGGCGTCCCTGCAGTTCGCCGCTGCTCCGTCTGCACAGAGCCTTCGGCTGCTGTTCGCCGCTGTCCCGCCATCACTGTTGGAGAGGTGGTGACCCAGCCGTCGCGGCTCACGCTGCTGCTGCCGCTGGTCTCCCCATCGGATCATCGTCGTTCGCCTTCTCCCTCCTACCTCATCAACAATCAGCGCCGCCGCTTCTCTTATTCCTAACTCACTCGGCTCTCTCTCCTCTCTCTCTCTTTGTTGTGAAGTATAATGTGAGAAAAGGATTAAAGGGGCTAATGTATTAACTTGTTTGACTCTTGGGTTGTAGAATTAATGGTGGAAGAGGGAAGGTGAAGAAGGTGGAAATGGAGGGTCTCTACTTGAAGAAACTGTCGGCCATGAGGGAGAGGAAGAAGAAGAAAGGATTCTTGGGCTTGCTCCCATTTGTTTGGAAAAGAATTTGGGCTCCCACAATTTAATTAAATTTGTTTTGGGCTCATTTAGTTGTAAGACCCACACTTGTATAATTCTTTATTGGTTAGACTTTTTAAATGTTGTGGCCCAAAGCCATTTTATATAAACATTTGGACTTTGATTTATTTTTTTGTTCGTTTTCTTTCGTTTAGACAAATTATTATTTGCCTCGAAGTAGCTTGGTGTTGTTCCAAGTACTATAAAAAGTACGGGTGTTACATTCTACCCACCTTAACAGAAATTTCGTCCCGAAATTTGCTCATCTCTTACAAACAACTCTGGGTACTTCTTTTTCCTTTTATCCTCGAGTTCTCATATAGCCTCCTCATAACCAGCATTGTTGTTGCTCGGGCACTCTTTGGCAAAGTGTCCAACTCCACCACATTTGTAGCATACATTAGTCCCAATTCTGCATTCACCCCAAATGATCCTTTCTTTTAAAGTTATCATCTAAGGATAGATGTTTCGTGCGTTATTTTTGTTCAAGCATCTCACCCTGGAATGAAGAAACATAGTAATTTGCAATCTCGTCAATCTTTCGAACTAGAACAAGTCGTGCTTCACAGGGTCGCCATTGTCTCGTCGTCTCATCACCACTTGAAAATTCGCTCTTTTTTATGCCTCATTCGTTCCATCGATAAATATATTGCCTTAAAAGAAAGCATAGTTCGCGCGTATATGACTAGCCTACATCTAAGGCCTTTGAAGTCTACATCCCAATCATACTCCATTCATCATCACGTCCAACATCAATTGCATAAACATTTCTCATTTCAAAACATTTTACCTTCTCTCTTGTTGAGCGCGGCGAGACGGAATGTTGAGCCTTCAATGAATACTCTTTTAGTCTAGCGAAATGAGTCTAGACTAGAATGAATAAGAGACTTCTGTCACGACCGCACGTCCTAAGGATAGAAAGTACGATGAGTCGCGACTAATGGGGGAATAAAGAAGCGGGGAAGAAAGAGGAAAACAATCAAGGGGTACGATATGTAGATCGAAAAATGAACTTTATTACCAAATTATAGTCTGAAATAACGAAGCAACAAAGTTCGTAGGAAAAATAGTCAAACAGAATAAAGATAACATCAGAGTTCTAAAACTTGACGTAGCGGAAGCATTTGAGAGTCAGCTACTACTATGTATGAAGACACAATAGCAACCAGAACGTTTATTGAATATGGTCTCGGTCCAATGCTCAACATCCTCCGTCTCCCGTCCACGCTCAACCTGCACATAGGGAAAACATATGCAGGAGTTGAGTACTTGATGCACTCAGTGAACTCATGCCCAAAATACATTTCATCAATAAAGTTATGTCAAGCCATCATTGAGTGAAACTCGGGTTTTATTTTAAAATGCCGAGAAACACTAAGATCATTTCCATAAATAAAAAAAAAGGTGCCTGCAGGCAAATATAATCGTCATCCCCCATCATGTACCATATCTGAACCATCATGTGAAACGAGAATGTGGCCACAAACTCGATCACTGGACCAGCCGACCCAAAGGACGGCTCACGATCCCCATCAGTGCACTAGTCTGAGTAGGGACTCACTCCCTAATCAGACCCGAATTCGTTAATCATCAAAGTCTAGTAGGACATTATCCTAATAGACAATCAGATAGGCAATTCAAAACATAAAATACGGCATGACATAACATTCAAACCACCCTTATATCTCCATAAACATATCATTGCAAATAAAAGAGTTTAAGTAATAGAGCTCACCTCGTTCGTTTAAAGCCTTAACTTGTGTGCCATTATGTTCTCGAAATGCGTGCGTGAAGTACCCACTTCGACTCAATCTTCCATTCAATTAATTTGGACCAAACCAAAATAACTCCAAGCCATCCCCTTTATCAAAATAGTGGGCCTACAAATTTAAATTAATTCCTTTGGCCCAAAACATTAAATAAAACAAGGCCCAAATCCTTAATCTTCATTACCTTACCTGAAATTCTAGGGATTGAAATCATCTTCTCAATTCAAAACAATGTCGTCTTTCTTCTCTCTCTGTTCACTCTTCTATCGTTCCACAGCTCTTCCCGTCGCCACCTTCGCTCCGACCGCTTCCGTCATGAGCAATCGTGACTGCTGCTGCTGTCCGCCGCAGCCTCTGCCCGAAACACGATGGCTTCAGCGCCGCCCCGTCGTCCACGCAGCTGCTGTGCGCTCAGTCCCTGCTGTTCGGAATTCGTCGAGCAGACGAGTAGTGTCATCGCTGTCCCGATCAGCATCGCACCGTCGCTGCTCTATCGAAGTTTCATCAGTGCGCTGCTGCTGGCCGCCGGTTGCGAGGCTGGTGATCAGGCAAAGAGGCGTCGCTGCAGTTCGCCGCTGCTCCGTCTGCACAGAGCCTTCGGCTGCTGTTCGCCGCTGCCCCGCCATCACTGTTGGAGAGGTGGTGACCCAGTCTTCGCGGCTCACGCTGCTGCTGCCGCTAGTCTCCCCACCGGCTCATCGTCGTTCGTCTTCTCCCTCCTACCTCATCGGCAATCGGCGCCGCCGCTTCTCTCATTCCTAACTCTCTCGGCTCCCTCTCCTCTCTCTCTTGTTGTGAAGTATAATGTGAGAAAAGGATTGAAGGGGCTTATATATTAACTTGTGTGACTCTTGGGTGGTAGAATTAATGGTGGAAGAGGGAAGGTGAAGAAGGTGGAAATGGAGGGTCACCACTTGAAGAAACTGTCGGCCATGAGGGAGAGGAAGAAAAATAAAGGATTCTTAGGCTTGCTCCCATTTGTTTGGAAAAGAATTTGGGCTCCCACAATTTAATTAAATTTGTTTTGGGCTCATTTAGTTGTAAGGCCCACACTTGTATAATTCTTTATTGGTTAGACTTTTTAATTGTTGTGGCCCAAAACCATTTTATATAAACATTTGGACTTTGATTTATTTTATTGTTCGTTTTCTTTCGTTTAGACAAATTATTATTTGCCTCGAAGTAGCTTGGTGTTGTTCCAAGTACTATATAAAGTACGGGTGTTACACATAACTAGAACCGATGATTATAATCAATAGTACTTACTTGGATTTCCATGAGATTCCTTCTAAGTGTCCTTCCAAAGGACAGTACCCCGTCTATTCAGACTTTAGTTTGACTCGCAAGTAACATGTCAGTATTCCTTTTTTTCTATGCAAGATTTGACTCACTTCCAGTTTATGGACTGTAGTCCTTTGACTCATCGTTCATAAAGAGTAAAGTTTTAACTATGTAAGCTCCGATCATAAATTCTAAAGTTGTTTATATCTATGACCTTCAGAATGAGCTTATTCTTCAGACATTCTCTGAACCTCCTGGACAACGATGTCCTCTCATCTATTTAAGACTTGTGATTGACTCATAATTTTTACAAGAAATACGCCACTTTCATTTTTTTCACGAAAGCGGTGATTCAGTTTCAGTTCCTAAATTTGGGATACTCTTATGTTTAAAGCATCGTTAATTGTTGTTGTCTCTTTGAACCACAACATAGGAGATCAATATCTTGATTTCTCGGACTCATGCAATGAAATTTCATTCTTATGATGCTTACAGTTCTGACCTCCAGAATGGTCGCGCCATTTAAATATTTTCTCAGAGAATTTCGTATTGTGTTGGAACTTTTGTTCACCTCCCTATTTTGAAACCGTGTTGTAGCAATATTATCCCTACAAGAGGTGAAATTTTTCTATCTCGGTTCCAGTACATGTATTATTCCTAGTCTCGGAATTTTTCTGCAGCTTGAAGTTAAGGCAAGCATATTGCACTTTTCCCTAACAAGCTTGGCCTAGCTGAATTTTCTGAATAGTTCATTTCAGTGTATTGCCTTAATGAACCTATGAAATCATTGATGTGATTTTGTTATTCCATATCAAGATGCCTTTGAAGCATGATCAATGTTCCTTCATTGCAATCGCTTACGTTTCTAAATTTCCGCGGTTGATCATATTAGGCGGTGACATGTTTGAACCACTATACTTGATGCTCAGATCCTTTCAGTTTAATTGGACAACAGTACTGTCCTATTTGGCAGCTCACTATGGAAATTTACAGTTAATTCATTTCCATCCAGTTTTCATGACCTATCTCATGATTATTTCTAGCTCCCACCAGGGGTAAGCCTCAGCTTCTATGAGTTTATCTGAAACCAGTTGAGCTACGTAGTTCTTTGAATGAACTCAGTACTTACCTTCAAGGTCGATTATCGACGAAAATTCATATGAGTTGAACAAGAGATGTTATTCTTGTCCAGTTGGGTATTCAGGAGCCCTTCAAATTTTTAGTCATACTCTCCTGTGTGAATAATAATCCAAGTTAAGACTATTAGATTAATCATCGAGTTATTGATACGAGACTATCAGAAAAGGCATGGTCTCAGTTTCTTTCAGATACGCATGACAAATATGTCTCTATCGATACACGTGCAGAGGATAAGGCACCTGCCAGAAGCGTCGCATAACCGACGACACAAAGCGTTAAATATTTCACGTTTACGTACCGCTTGTAACAAGCTGGTAGAAGATCGAATATTATGTTAGGTAGAGAAGTAACTAGCCTTGAGAAGAGAAACATCAAGGAATATATGTGGATTAAATGACATCCGATGATGTAAAAGACTTATATAACTGCTTGATCGATCGAAATGCTTATTCCGAGTAGTATAAGTAAGCCACAAGAACAAAGACTCAATCATGGTTATGTAATGAAAGCCATGGAGAAAATGCGAGTACGTTCGTAGTTTATGTTTGACGAAACAAATCCCATCAGCAAGAGGGATTCGTCTGAGAGGAGGCTAGGAAAAGCAAAAGCTGGAGAGACATTCGGGAAGGAGGAACGCGTGATAGCATCGTTACCCTCACCATCCCTACTATGAAGGAAGAATCGAAATTCCTCTTTAAAGAGTTATCGCAAGAGAACGGGTTTAGAGCCCTATAATATAGAGCAAAGGCAAACGTTGGAAATAAAACGCAAAGAAGTATTCTACGATATGCCACACCCCAATTAAGCGGCCCAGAAAGGAGTTGTCGATAGAGTTTTGTGTTTATCTAGACACGAGATCTAGATCACTTTGGAAAGTCATGCTAGATTATTTCACCACGAATCGCTCAGTCGAACCAAAAAGGGCATGGAGACAGTAGCGTTGGGAGAAAGAAGCCAACACCTCCACATGCACTAATCCAGTATTCAAGGATTAATGCGAGTAGAACAAAGTCTGTACTAAATCATGACGAAAGAATCGCGGTAAGCACAAAAGCATCTTGAAAGTAGTGAAAGGAGACTACCTCAGCTAAGCGAGAGGTTATGAGGTCATTATGCCAGCTCAATGACTACGATTACGATCGATGCAAGCGTTAGAGAATAAAATATCTGACGATGAAATCTAAGATTAGAAATGGATTCATCGGCCAGACGAAATAAATTACTAAACGAATGACTTGAATCAGTCATATTATCTCAGTCACCATACAAAATGGCGCTTAAGAAATAAGAAGAACCTAAGATCCAGTTATGAGAATAAGTAGACTTGGGTTTCATCCGACCCAGTGTATCGCTTTTGAGCTCACCAGTACTCTTCGTGAAGAAGAAGGGTGGAACTTTGAAAATATGTATCGACTATCGAGAGCCGAACAAGTTAACCCACAGGAACAAGTACCTTTACCGAGAATTGACGACCTCTTCGACCAGCTGCAAGGAGCTGGGGTCTTCTCGAAAATGGACTTGAGATCGGGTTATCATCTACAGAGAGTTCGACAAGACGATATACCTAAGACTATATTTCGCCCCAGATATGACCATTACGAGTCTACTGTAATGCCTTTTGGGCTTACAAACGCCACAGCCGTGTTCATGAACCTAATGAACCGCGTGTTCTGCCCATATTTGGACAAGTTCGTCCTAGTCTTTATAGATTACGCGCTCATCTACTCGAAGAACGAGAAGGAACACGAGGAAAATTTGGGAGCCACTTTAGAGATGTTAAGAGTCGAGAAACTCTATGCTAAGTTTAGCAAGTGTGAGTTCTGGCTTAACGAAGTGAACTTCCTTGAACACATAGTGACAGCAGAAGGGATCCGAGTGGACCCTGTAAAAGTGGAAGTCGTGCAACGTTGGCAGTCACCAACGACGCCCAATGAAATTCGGAGTTTCCTAAGACTGGCAGAATACTACCGACTATTCATTGAAGGATTCTCTAAGATAGCGAGGCCAATGACTCAACAGCTCAACAAAGGAGTTAAAGTCGATTGGACCCCAGAATGTGAAGCAAGCTTCAAACTACTAAAAGAAAAGTTGACCACAACACCAGTGCTAGCCGTGCCGGAGATGAGAGTCGACTATGTGGTGTATACAGATGCATCGAAGGTCGGATTCAGGTGCGTGCTGATGCAGAAGGGCAAGGTGATTGCATATGCATCACGCCAGCTCAAACCGCACGAGTTGAATTACCCGACGCACGACTTGGAATTGGCAGCAGTGGTGCACGCTTTAAAGATCTGGAGGCATCATCTCTATGAAGTTCGATGTGAGATCTTCACAGATCATAAGAGCCTCAAATACTTCTTCGAGCATAAGGATCTGAATATGAGACAACGCAGATGGCTAGAATTAGTCAAGGACTACGACTGTGGTATTAATTATCACCCAGGCAAGGCCAATGTGGTAGCAGATGTGTAACATCCCAAATTTTTGTGACTCTTCTTATATGTTATTCGAATTTTGGATTCTTGGAATTATGAAACTTTCGTTTCTATGTGATTAAGTGTTTTGCGTGAAATAAATTTTCATGGTTAATGTGGAATGATGAGCTTGGCGTTTTATATTTTCCAATGTGGGGAAATAATTAATAGGATCATGCATTCATTTTTTTGAGCCAATTCATTGGAATTTTCGGCCTTTCCTAATTATTGAAATAGTATTTCATTTCTTGGATTTAATTAATTGTCTTGGGATACTTATCCAAATTAAATCCAAACCAAATGACCCTAAATGGTACTACATGGAATTCGAACTCCATTTTTATTTTCATTGGGAGTTTTCGAAAATCTCCTATAGGAGAAAGAATTATTTTCATTTGATTTAATTGGTGCTTTATTGACTCTCTTCCTTTGAATTTAATCCAATTAAATCATGTTATAATTTATTTCTTCACCTAAAATAAATAGAGAGTTGGGACATTCCTTGGTTAGCAATTTTCGGTCCCTCCACTAAATTTTGGAGGATATTTTATTTGTTTCCTAATTTTTGGAATCCCTTTTTATTCAAATAAATTCTTATGTCTAATTAATTGGGGATGTGAATATTTTTTTCTCCTACTTTTCTCCCATATCACACGCCCCCTATGCAATATTTTCCTTGTGGGAATTTAATTAATTGTTGCCTATTTTATAGAAGCCTTTTTCCTATAAATAAATTGCCTAATTTAAATCCTATTCTTTTAATTGAGGATTTAAATAATTTCCTTGTGCAAATTCCTTATGGAAATTTTCGGCCCCCACCATTATTTTCATACTTGGAGATTTAATTTATTTTGTTCCCTTGTTTATGAAATATTCACTTTTATTTCCTAAGTTGTGAATATATTCTCTCCAAGTAAATACCAAATAAATTCCTTGCTATTCCTACATGGAATTTTAAAAAATTTCCTCCCCTTTCCACATGCTTATTTTATTCTTTTAATTGTGGGATTTATTTAATTGTATTTTTCCCCACAATTAATTAATTAATTGATTTTAAACCTAACCCTAATCCTATAAAAACACCTAAACTAAACCCTAGCCCCCATTCTCCCTCAATTTTCGTGCCTCCCTCCTCCCTCTCCACATTCTCTCCAAAAAAACTTCTTCCACCATTGTTTCTTGCATCCATTGAAGTTTATTTTCAAGAATCTCCGACGAATCACCTCGTTTCTTGGTTCTACCGATTCGTTTTGTCAAAGAAGGTATATTGGCTTCACTTTTCCTCATTCTTTTCATTTGAACCATGTTCTTGAATCCTACATGCATGTAGTGGGTGTAGAAATTGTAGATCGCAAGTTTAATCAGGGAGAGAAAGTGAGTTTGCTTGAAAACCTTGATAAATATGCGTTTCAATTGAATTGTGTGAAGTTTAATTGGAATCTTTGGTGAATGATGTAAGTTTATGTGCAAACATGATTAAGAGAGTCTTATCAAGCATGATTGTGTGTTATAAGCATGAGAATTGGTGTTTGGATGATTGAGAAGGAAACCCTAATTTAGAAATTGTGTATCTGTTATCTGTGATGTTCGACCAGTAGCTTCTGATGAGTAATTGACCTATCAAACAGCCTAATTTTGATATGAAAATTTTACTGAGTAAACTTCAAGGTGTTACCTGTGTCTCGTGTGAATTTCAACCCTTTTTATCGAAAAATGAATTTTTAATATATTTTTGAAGTTGACTGCGCAAATCTGCCAGAAACTCGTGTTCTCGCCAAGAATGTTTCGTTTTCTGTTTGACTGACCAAATGACCTCCGATTGATGTGATTCTTGAACTAAATGAATATATGAAGTGTCTTCTGAGTCGTGTTAAATTTTCAGCCTTTTTGGGCATTGGATGAATTTATGGTAAATTTTTCAAATGAACTGCGCAGTGCTGTCAGAAATTATATGTTCCGACCAGAGAGTTTAATATGTGATATGACTGACTAAATGACGTGATTTCGATGTGAAAGTCTTCATGGATGAACTTGAATGTGCCCTCTGTATTGTGACCAAAATTTAGCTTCATATGAGGTCGGGTGAATTTATAGTGATTTTTACAAAACGGTCGCGCAGTTCTGCCAGTTTTCTGCCTTGTTAAAATGACACCTAGTTTCAAGTTTCAAAGTATTATATGATGCATGTATGTCCAAGGAACGTGTTTAAATGTTGAAATCACTTGTGATAAGTTGGAATGTGTTACGTGTGTCTTTACACCCTTTTGACGTATATTGGGTTGGGGAATGTGAGAAAAACGATGAGAGAGAAAACGATAGGACATGCATAGTAAAATGTTGATGTGGAAGGCTGACTTGTGTTGTCATTGACAATGGTGTTGTGTACTCGTGAACTCGAGGATCGTGAGTTGCTATAAGTTGGGTTGTGAATTTGTTAAGCGATCGAGGTGGGCTTTCTTTTCAAACCTCTTTATTTTTTCGAAAATATGATGTGGTGTTATAAGGGTGGTTTAAAGTGTTATGTCATGCCGTGATTGTTTTGATGTTGAGATTTTTGCCTGATGCCTAGTTCGTTTGAGCTTGCTCCGTTAGGCTATAGGGCTATGTTGAGATTGTGCTTGATGTCTAGTTTGTGAGTTCTCTCCATTAGGCTATAGGGCTATGATAAACGAATTCGGGTCTGAGTAGGGCCGCAAACCCTATCAGGCTGTGTACACAGAGGGGATCGTGAGCCGTCCTTGCTAGTCGGCCGGTCTCGTGGGCGAATAGTGTGGCCACACTTTCGTCGCACTATGGTAAGAGGATATGATTGATTGATTAATGTGGAAAATGAGAAGATAAATTGTCTGGCCAGACTTGGATTTTTTGTGTTCTCGTGATATTTTTTACTATATAAAACTCGAGATCACTGGTATGGATGACATAACTTATTAAAATGTTTTCGGCATGAGCCCATTGAGTACAACAAGTACTCAACCCTGCATATTCTTTTTCTTATGTGCAGGTTGAGCGGGATGTTGCGGTGGATGTTGAGCTGGCTAAAGACCCTAGGATACGTTGTGTCGTCATACATAGGCATGATCCTTGACTCTCCCTGAACCTTATTTATCCGCTAATATGTTTTAAATTATGTCTTAAGACCTTAATCTTTTCGTGTTGTGTTTGAACATGTATGACGGTGTTAGGTTTAAACGAGTGTTTACGTTGTCTTTCTGAAAATGGTGTTTTCCGAGATTTAAGTTAAATGTTCATTTTACCTTAGTTTTTTTATATATATAGTTGTATTTCTTAAGTCAAATTTTTCCGGTGCCCTTTATAAAAGTATGTTTCTTTACGTCTTTTAAAAATAAATGACCTTAAACTTCTTTAAACTAAGTTGTTTTTCTTCTTTAAGTCTTAAGTTGTTCTTTTAAACTGTTGTCCATGCATGTCGGTCACGATCGCCGCGTTTGTGATACCCCTGGTATGGGCGGTCGTGACAAGATGCCTTGTGCAGAAAGACTGCACCTCCAGTGGCTACTTTCCTCACACATGAGGAAGAGCTTATCCTGGAATTCGCCAAGATGCGACTGGAAATAGTAAGAGCCCCTGAGACAGTGGACAGCGGAATTTCCACCTTGGTCATAGAACCAGATTTAAGAGCCAAAATCATCGAAACCCAGAGACGCGATGAGGCCCTAGAAAAGGTTCGTCTCAGAGTGAGGACCGGAACATGAGATAATTACCGCGAAGAGGCGGATAATGCTTAGGGGTGGGTAGGTACGGTATACCTTACCAAAACCACCATGCCGTATACCTTACCGTAAATTCGGTATATGAAAAAATCATACCTTTACCTTACCAAAATTTTCGGTATACCGTACTTCGGTATACCTTATTTTTGGTATAGGTAATTTCCATACCGATACCATACCTCATTCTCGGTGTACCATACCGAAGTTCGGTATACCTTATTTTCAACATCAATGAAAATAGAATATTTGAGTTTTTAAAATATTATGTATATTTTATAATTTTAAAAATATGTTAAATATATTTTATTCATAATTATAACTATATTTCACAATAGATTTTAATAATTTAATAATTTTAAAATATATAAAACATATATTATATATAATTATATTTATATTTTACGGTATATACCTTAATTTACGGTATATACCGAATATCGGTCTGCCACGGTATACCGCGGTATATGAAATTTCATACCGTTACCTTACCGAAATCTTTCGGTAAGATATCATACCGTACCGAAAGTCACGGTATACCAAACATTCGGTATTTTTGGTATTTTTTCGGTACGATAAGGCCGGTATTTCGGTAATTTGGTATTTTTTCCCAACCCTAATAATGCTCACACTTCCGAAGGAAGACTATGCGTACCCAACGATGAGGCACTTAGGAATGAGATCATGAGTGAGGCTCATGAGATGCCCTACACTGCCCATCCCGAAAGTACGAAGATGATAGGACTTAAAGAAGCAATCTTGGTGGGATGACATGAAGAGAAGCATAGCTTCGTTTGTAGAAAGATGCCTGGCTTGCCAGCAAGTGAAGGCTTTACATCAACGACCCTATGGGAAGTTGCAACCTCCCGAGATTCCAGAATGGAAACGGGAGCATATAGCGATGGAATTTGTGACAGGATTGCCAAAATCCCAGCGAGGAAATACTGCCATCTGGGTGATTATAGATCGTCTCACCAAGAGTGCTCATTTTATACCAATCCGAATCACATATGGATCCGACAGGTTGGCTCAGATCTATGTGCGAGAGATCATACGCTTACATGGTATACCAGTAACGATCACTTCAGATCGAGATTCAAAATTTACTTCTAGATTGTGGATAAGCCTACAGCGAGAGTTAGGCACTCAGCTGAATTTCAGCACAACATTCCATCCACAAACGGACAGACAGTCCGAAAGGACGATTCGGACATTAGAAGATATGTTGATAGCCGTAGTGCTCGACCGTGGAGTAAGCTGGGAGCCAGTACTTCCACTTATAGAGTTCGCCTACAACAACAGTTACCAGACAACTATAAATATGGCCCCATATGAAGCACTCTATGTGAAGAAGTGTAGATCACCGCTTTACTGGGATGAAGTTGGTGAAAGAAGGATTCTCGGACCAGACTCCGTTGAGGAAATGATAGAAATTGTCCGATAGATCCGAGAGAGAATCAAAGAAGCTCAAGATAGACAGAAATCCTATGCAGATGTTCGCAGAACCGATCTACAATTCAAAGCAGGAGACAAAGTCTTTCTGAAAGTATCCCCATCGAAAGGGATAACTAAATTCGGCGTCAAGGGCAAGCTAAAACCGCGTTTTATCGGACCTTACGAGATCCTAGAAACAGTTGGCCCTGTGATGTACAGATTTGCACTCCCGCCAAGCTTCGGGAATGTTCACAATGTGTTTCATGTATCACAGTTGAGGAAATATGTGTTTGACCCCAAACACATAGTACACCAAGAAGAGATGGTGTTAGAACCAGATTTGAGCAATGATGAAAAGCTAGAAGCAATTCTGGACAGAAAAGTGAAAGGGTTGAGAAATAAAACCTTTGTAACAGTGAAAGTCCTATGAAAGCACCACGGCCGCGAAGAGGCGACATGGGAGAGCTTGAGGACTAGACGAAAGAGAAATACCCAGAGCTTTTTACCCAACCGAGACGAAATTTCGGGATGAAATTTTTGTTAAGGTGGGTAGAATGTAATAGTCGAGACCTAGATTCTCGAGAAATAAGAAATAAATACTAGAAATTTATGAAGAATGAAAGAGTATTTTTATTTCTTGAATAAAAATAAATACAGTATAAAGAATTTCAAGCTAATGAATTACAAAATGCTTGACGATTTAAAATAAAGACAAGCGAGATACACGTCAACTAACTATTACATGGGGAAGAAAGAATGTTCACAAATGGAGCTACTCTATTACAATACGAGGGGGGAAAGAGAGCTAGCTCCGGCACTTTTAGCACCGGCCGTCGGCTCGACTACTGACGGGAGTTGGGCCGAGACAGTGTGCTGGTCGCTGGAGATGGTTAGCCCCTCGAACCTGTTGATAACCAACTCAGGAGAAACAATAACCAAAAGAATGCATAAGATGAGTAGGAAAGCTAGCAAAACAAAGTCAAAGAGAAATACATGCTTCATAGGAAGAGGAAAGAGGCAGCGGGACCTTTCGGGAAGAGTAAGATAGACTCACCAAATGGGGCAGTCTGTAGAGGTTGCAGCAACCTACATTTCCAGCCCTTGTACAGCGGCTACGAGCCAAGGAAAGGCCACGGCCACAACAGCCCTGCACCTCTGTCCCTAACAAATTGTTGCAGCCTCTAACGGTACACTCTGCAACACCAGCAAGCAACAGAATTTGCAGAAGGTCAGCCAATGTATAAGCAAACTAGAGATCTCTTTTCCTGGCACAAAGCAACAGCCCTGCAGCTTTCAGTTACACAACCAAACAAGGGCTCCTTTTCTGCCACAACAAACAAGCCATTATTAACTAAAGTACTAGCACCACAAGGAGACAAATGCAGTTAAAGTTGCTTCAAGATAAAACAAGATTAAAAACAACCCAAATCAGAACCTCACGAGTACACACTCTCATCTATAAAGGCAGCCCCTCCATACTTACCAAATCCCATCCACATACCATTTAAGGAATTCAGCAACACAGCAGTTACAGGAACAAGTAGCAATCTCAAGTACTAATCAGTGCAGAAACCCACCCACAAGAGGTAAGACCATTACCCTTTGCATCAATTAAGAATCATCACAGACAGAAACATCATCAAGTAGAATCTATAACTGTTTATTACTCAATCTTGTTTAAGAAGTCGATGTGTTGTTTATTACTCAATCTTGTTGCATCTATATTGTTTCAATACTATGATGCCTTAAACATCAACCATAAAATAATAGTTGAGCATTAAGAGCTCCCACTGCAACAAAATCCTAACTGGATCAAGATCTCTTACTTAGAAGTTGCATTGTCATGTAAGTCATTGTCCTTCTATAAAAGAGGTCAATCCAACTTACAAAGCATCTTCACTCGCTTTAGACAAACTTTGATGACAATTCAGGCTCTCCCATTTCCATATCTAGTCTTTTGTTCAAATGAACTAGGACTTAGAAGAAAAAAATGCAGCCTTCATGAATTCGTCATCTATCATGTTACTTTCCTCTAACAGTAATATAACGACTAATATTCTGAAGGTTTTCTACTTTTCAGTTAAACCTTCTTGTCGTGCTACTTAAAAGAAAATATCTTGACCTTATTCCTCAAAGAACTTGTCAAGTACATGCAAAAAGCATTCTCAAACAATCTTCGTAGAATTATGTCGAGGAAATGGAGGACATGAATTATTGAGTATAAACTCCCAGTTTTAGCGATGAGAATCTTATCCATTTACATTTCCAGTCCACATAATTTTGGCATTCGAGTTCATTCCATTAAGATCGCAGACAAAATATGAATGACATAATGAAGATTTGGCAAATAAACTTATTATCACATACTTATGCTCAATACATAATCGCAAATAACCACAAAACAATTATGTATCTTGCAACTGTAAAATTAAAATTTTGTACCCTCCAGAGGAAGTCAATACGCATTAAAATCTTACAATTTTACTGGTCACAACACCGACGAATAGTACAGAGACCACAGAGTGGCATGGCCGCCTAATGTTGCCTAAGCAAGACCACCGAATTTAGCATTACAGAGTCTCATTTCTACAACACACTCCCATAACAATGCTCATGTGCTGCTAACAAGATCAAGCTATCTCATAAATTCTGTGTGAACTTCTGAATCTCGCAGTTTCTTAGGATTATTGTCCCCACAGAGCAGGTGGCGATAATATTGGAAACCACATTCTAGTTCATACTATTTATTTTCACGAAATCCGCCCTCATGAACTCGCTATTTCTTAGGATTATTGTCCCCACAGAGCAGGTGGCGATAATATTAGAAAAAAGCTTAATAAATTGCAGACCAATTGATGGAGACCATATACAACGCACTTGTTGTAATTATCGCTTAGATATTTTATATGGTTTTTGCATAATTATCACATAAGCAGATAAAGCAGATAATCCACTTACAAAGATAAACACCAAATAAACAGATAAATCCATTTAATGCATGTCATTTAAACACAATGGATAATTAATGATAATTATTTAATCTAGTCAAGGGAGAATCAATTAAATAATTATGTTTTATCTTGGATAATTATTATCCTTAATCATTTAGGATTTATCAAGATAGTGTTAACTATCTAAATCCATTTAGGATCATTCTAGATTTTATTTTGATAAAATCAAATCCTTCAATTCAAGATAACGTTGATCTAGGATTATCATTATTTAAATCATATCAGGATATTACTAGATAGAAACGTTTCCATCATAATCCATACGATAAATAAAATCCAATCAACCAAGATTTATACAAATCTTAATTCTATTTAGAATAGTTATCTAGAATATATCATACATTACTTAGGATTTCTTAGATAAATAAGTTTATCTAAATCCAATTAAATAAGGATTTTCTTATATATTATCTTTATCCTAATCTATCTAGGATATAAATCCAAAAGATAAGGATAACTTGGATTAATTCTTATTTTAATCCATCTAAGATTTGTCTTAATAGAATTAGATCTATTCAAATCCATAGGATAAAATAAATTGATATTAATATTAATCATAATCCATCTAGGATTTATTTTGGAGTAAATCCATGTAAATCCATAAAATTAGATAATATTATATTATAATTATTCAAATCTATCTAAGATTTATCTAGGAACAAATCCATATAAATCTATAAAATAAAATATTATATTATCACTATCCAAATCCATCTAGAATTTATCAATGAATAAATTCATATAAATTCATAGGATAAGAATAAAATAATATTGTCATTATCTAAATCCATCTAGGATTCATCTAGGAATAAATCCATATAAATCCATAAGATATAGATAAATATTAGATGATTATTTTCCAAATATAACTAGGATTAATCTAGGAATAAAATCCATATAAATCCATTAAATAAGGAAAGAATCTAATTAATCCAAGATTTGATTCATAATCAAATCTCACATAATATATAAAATCCACAAAAGATATATTCAAATCTAATTTCATATTTATCTTGAATTATTTCCAAAATTGAATCCAAGGATTTAGAAATCCTAATCAAATTTGGAAATCGAAGTGACGGAACGAGGCAATGCGACGTCGCGCGGGTGGGACCCGCGCGAGCGTCGCGCATAGGACGAACCCTAATCTAGCACGGCGTTGGACTGCCACTGAGTCGGCCCGCCTCTGCATCGTCTCCGTCGCCATCGAGTCCGGGATCTGCCCACGAAGGGCTCCCACTCGATTCACGAACAACTGCTGTTCTGCGTCACGCAAGCTGCCCAGCTCAATAGCCTGGGCTGCTGACGCAGCTTTGCCAGCCTGCGACGATGTCGCTGCTGTGCTGCTGTTCGCTGCGACAACAGCTTCCTCCGAGCCCGGGAACTGCCCAAGAAGGGCTCCCACTCGAAAAGCTGTCTCGCGGTGCTGCGACGTCTCCGGCAGCCAAGAACCGCCGCTGTTCGTAGCATAACCGGCCTGCAGCTGCTGCTGGACATCTCCGACGCTGCTGCGTCGATGTCCCGATCGCTGCCCCGAACATGGACTGCTGCTGTCAGCAGGCTGCCACTGCGACAAGCGCCGCAAAGCCTGCCATTGCTGCAGCTGTCGGTCGTCGCGAAAGAATCGCGTTTTGATTGTTCGGAACAATCAATACGAATTGAAAATCAAATCACATATTGATTACTTAACATGTGTATCCTATAATCATGACACGTAATCATCGCAAATTTGGAATAAGTTTGCATACCCACAAGCCTTCAAATACACGCCAACGGGAACGGTCAAAACAAGGATATCTTCACATATTCAATATTTGTTCATATGTACAAAACATATAAACAACCAACATGCATTCAAGCAACTCACATGAAATTAATCCACATAATCAGAGTCAAAATTGGCTCTGATACCAATTGTTGGGGTTTTGGAGCCCCTTGCACAGCGGAAGACTTGTACAAATAAATAAATCAGACGTAGGATCTATTTAACAGATTACGGGATTAATCAATTCACATGTTAATACGAAATTGCATGCTAGAACGCAAATAATTCATGCTCATAGAATATAAATCCTAAACATGAATTCTACGGAGTTAGCCAATTTACCTCGTTGAGTCTCCAAAGAATCGTCGATTGCTTGCGCCTTCTCCACGATGATCTTCAATACTAGACCACAGATCTTCTGACTGGTGTCCCGAACTGTATCTCGACATCAGGGTGGGCTGATCTTATCGAAACACTAGGACTCGAATAAAGAAGACAGATCTTTCTCACGGAGGAGGAGCTGAAAATCTCACGGAGGAGAAATTCCTTTGAAATTTTCGTCCCCTACTGTAGAGAGGAGGGGAACGAAATTTCACTCTCAAAAATTCATTTTCTGTCTCTTTTATTCTCCTATTTATAATAGTTCATATTGGGCCCAGTCAGGGATCTATGGAAGGTTTTGGATATGGGCTCCCCCAATTAGCTTTTTACTAATTAAATTAAACCCACAATTTAATACAAGCTTATATTGGAATATTACGAGCAGCCACTACAGACGTAATATTGAACTCCCCATCCAAATCCGAAATTATAAGTATTCCGGGTTTCCATTTTATTTATTATTCATTTCCCGCGCTTAAGATATAAATGCCCATTAATTAATTAAAGTCTGCTATGGACTTAATTAATTAACATCTTATTAACTCCAAGAGTAGACTTAGCAAGAAACACTTATTTATTATTCATAGAGTAATAAAACTCCAACTGGCCAGTTTCCGAATAATAAAACCTTGTTCAAGCTCCTCTTGAGGACATTATCAAACGAGACTCACCTCGCGCACGATTCAACATAATAGCAATCCTAGCACCGCTAGATAATGATCACCACTACCCAATATACCTTGATCGTTGGGTGACGAAAAACCCGCACCTTTGGTAAGTCAAAGTAGTAGATACTCAATATCGTATGCTCAATGCTAACGTACATTGATTAAGAAATAGATATTTATCAAGACCTCGTCTTTCAGTAGATAGCATAAAGACACGTCTTGCTGTTAGATCCATTCAGTGCTATACCACACCAACGTCATCTTATTTCAATAAGGCTTAGAAATAATCGGACTGACATTGCAACCTTTCACGATAGGTAGCCAAAGCCTATCTAGGTTGTGAAATTCTTCTTTTTCTTTTGCAAAGCATTGCATAGAACCGACTGTAGTTACCTTAAAGTGGACGACGCCCACAACCAGTCTACTAAGCAAAAAACTTAGGCTTTGTTTACTTCTTATGCATTTAAATATTTATAAAACATCTTATAAACGCACAAGCAAACACAATGTAATAATATACTGATTCTATTCGTGCGAAATGCTCGAATAATACTGAATCGGGTCAAAAGTGGATTGTAGAGTTTTTTCGTACACAAGCAAGATTCTATTCGTGCGAACTCGCTCGAAACATGCTTTCAGTATACTAAACCTAACATATTTTTTTGGTCCAATGCAAATAAATTCCTTTTGGGTCACAACTTAATTGAATTTAGGGACTCCCTAAATTAATGATTAATTGAGCCTATTCTATTAATTGGGCCATCATATTAATCGGGCTTTTTTTTAAAAAAAAAAGAGTGAAAAAGAAAAGAAGAGAATAAAGGAATTGGGCCACTTCTTTGAATCTGGGTGATAATTCTTCGAATTGTATTGAGCCACTGCTCTAAATTAATTCAGGAAATTAGAAGAGAAATTTCCCTAAGCCACAAAAGAAAAGAAATTTATTAAGCCGTGTTGAAATAGTATTCAGTAAATGACTAGACGAGAATTTTATTAGCCAAGTAAGTATTTTAAAATACTTAAGGAAATAATCCGGGAATATTATACCCGAGCAGTTCGGCAAGACTCCAAGTAAATTATATCGTTGATTTAATTAAAGATTTAAGACTCCTAAATTATAGAAGGCAAGAAGTAAAATAGTAAGCACACGCTTAGGCATGCATACATGCAAGATAAATAATTAATTAAAGCCTAATTTAAGTATATTATTTTTATAAAGGAACGTCGTCGCACGACGAGTAATCCCAAGTCAGGAAGCACCCGTTTGAAAGAGTTAAGCAGACGAGGTTGGCTTTCTCTTCTTTCTTTTAAAGCGTGTTTTATGTGAAAACATGATTATTTGAATGAGTTGTCATGCCATGTTTTGTTTTATGATTTCCTATCTGTTGGCTATGCCAACCAATTAAATCGAATTCGGGTCCCAGTAGGTCAGTAAATCCTACTCGGACTAGTGTACACATTGGGACCGTGAGCTAGCGCTAGGTTGGCCGGTCCAGGGGTTGTCGTGAGCTAGCGCCATAGATGTTGAAGGTGATACTCTCATTATGTAATTGCAATGTTAGCTCCTCCTTTTGCACGTCTATAATGGCCCCCCCCATTGGCTAGAAATGGTCTTCCAAGTATCAAAGACACCTTCTTGTCCTCCTGCATGTCCAAAACGGCAAAGTCAGCAGGAAAAATGAATTCCCCTACTCTTACCAAAACATCTTCTACAATTCCCCTTGATGTTGTTGTTGTTCTATCTGCCATTTGCAAGGTGATCAAAGTGGGGTAGAGATTGTTAATGTTGAGCTTCCTGTAGAAAGATACAGGCATCAAATTAATACTTGCTCCTAAATCACACAATGCTTTACCTTCTACATTATTTCTCAAAACACAAGATAATGTAAAACTCCCTGGATCTTTATATTTGATAGGCAATCCATTCTGAATTATTGTACTGCAATTCTCTGTTAGGCCCACTGTCTCATATTTCCCCCACTTTTTCTTCTTGGCTACCACATCTTTCAAGAACTTGGCATAATTGGGCATTTGTTGCAGTGCTTCCACCAATGGTATGTTGATGTGGACCTTGCTTATGGCTTCCAAGAACTTGATAAACTGGGCGTCTAGCTTCTTGGCCTTCAATCGCTGGGGATATGGGATGGTGGCAGTGCTGGGAAACTGCAGATCTGGGGTCTGGCTCTCGGGTAGCAGGCCGCTGCGAAGTGTTGCAGCGGCCGCTGGCGGCAGCTCTTCATCAATATCTGAATCGGACTCGGCTAGCTGGGGGATTTCCGACGGACCGCTGCGAGGTGGTGCGGTGGGCCGCTGTCGGTCGTCCCCTGTTCTTTTTCTTTTATTCCTCTGCCTAGATCCGCTGCCTGTGGAGGCTGGTATGTGGTCCCGCTACGGAGTTGCACAACATGACAATTTCCTTTTGGATTGATCTCTGGTAGGCTAGGAAACGTCCCTAGAGTGTGCTTGCTCTCTATTGCTGTGCCCAAAACTCCCATGTTAAATTCTAACTCCCCTACTTGTGCGGCTAGACTTGCCAATCCTTGCTCCAAAAGGCCGTTGTTTCTTTCCAAATTGAGCAACCTCTGATTAGTCACCTTCTTATTTTCCTGAACCTCGATGATACAGATTTCTAGCAGTTCCTACCATTTGGAGCGGGGTTGTTCCTCCATACTTGCACATGTTTCAGAATTTTCATTAGTATAATGATCTTGTGCATCATATGAAAAATCAAAGCAATCTGGGTCATAATATGATCCCCCTTGGTCGGGCTATAGCACTCTTCGTAGTACCCTCCTTGTTGCTCATCACTATAACTGTATGGATTCACCATTCATGTGGAGAAATCCATTAGACTAAAAAAATGAAAATAATAATGAAAATAAAAATAAAAATGAAAACAGTAAAATCCAAATTCGTCCGTTAGAGAAGGTAATCCCCGGCAACGGCGCCAAAAACTTGATGCACTTTTTATTATTACTAAATAAATCTGGAAGTATACAGAGTATATATAGTATAGCTAAAGGTCAGTACCGGATATCGAACACGGGGAATAAAGTCACAGACTGGCTACCTTCTACTAAGCTTTGTTCACTATTTGGAAAACCAAGAATTGTAAAGACTTTGATAACTAAAAACAGTTTGAAAGCAATAATCAACTAAATGCAAATAATTAAAGAGGAAAAGGTATGAGATATAAGAGAATTACAGGGATGTGCCTTCACAGTTATGATTATACAAATTCCAACTATAATTCCCTAGCACAGTTTACACTTCGATAGAAAAAGTCACATAAGTTTTGCCCATGCGGTATAAGCGTAGATTACTAACACTAGGGTTGTCAATCCTAGATCTGTAACTCCCAAAAGTTCCAAAAACCCTTATAAAGTCCTCACCCTCAATTAACAGTGTCGTTTTAAGGGAAGCTAATTGTTGGGTCTACTATGTGGATCTAACTCGCCAACCTCCTCTCACGATTATGTAGCAAGTTATATTAAATCATCACCGAATGTGGCACTCAAACGTGAAGTATATAGAACGACTTAGGAAAGAAACGAAGTGAAAACAAAATGGATATTAAATAGCAAAATGAATTGTATAACCAAAGTCGTCACTAACATATCCCTAGAACCATATGAATTTAGTTACACATAATTGAATAAGCTACAAACATAGAATGAAGAGAAAACAAAGTGAACATAAGAAGAACCCAAAGGTTGAATCCTTGCAGTCTTGATCTTCTCTTGATTCCTTCGTCAACCTCTTGCAAATGAAGAACTCTCTCAATTTTATGCTCTAGAGTTGTATGACAAAAAGAAGATGCTAATGAAGAGGTTTGAGGGGCTATTTATAGAGGGAAAATCGAGCTCCATCAAATAAGTCAAAAAGTGGCATATGGTGAAAAAGTTGGGCCACTACTCCTAATTCTCCTAACACAAACTCTATGTTCGAGCAAGTTCGCACAATATCAATCAAACCTCCAACCGGTGAAGACACCCTCAAACCCAGGTCAAGTTTAGCAGTAACGAGTTCTAAGGCATTCACACATGACATCGAAATAAAAGAATGCGAAGCACCCGTATCAAACAACACGATAATAGGTAGTTGTTGGAGCTTTCCCATACCTGCCAAATTCTCATTGCCCTTGTTAGCTTGCTGCTCTTGCACTTGATTTCCTTTCAGTGCATACGCCCTTGCTTGTTGTGGGGCCACTTGTCGGATCGGTTGTGGCTGTTGCGGTAGCCTCTGTCCTTGCCCATTCTTCGCTCCACATTTGTTGTTATTTGGGCACTCTCGAGACATGTGCCCATTTCCACCGCAAGCATAACATCGAACGCCTCCGACCCTGCACTCCCCAACATGATACTTGGAGCACTGATTGCAGTAGGGTGTCCTCTGTGGGTTTCCCCTCGGATGGGGCACAACTTGGCGGCCATGGTTCTGCGGATGCCGAACAGTGGAAAAACGCCGCTTGTTGTCAAAAGGGGCTCGGTTTCCTTCCCACTTCCTCTTGTCTCGATAGTTGGACGGGAGTGCTGGTGGGGTAGGATTTATTGCCCTCTCGTTCTTGGGCAGTGCTTCTTCCACATCTAAGGCACAGCCCAACACCTCGAAATAAGGAATTCCCCTGCGGCTGGCCACATCTGCCCTTATCTCGGGTCTAAGGCCAGAACGAAACTTTGCAGCCATCTTCTCGTCTGTGTCCACCAATTCTGGCGCATAACGGGTCATCTCTCATAGGGCGCGGTCGTACTCCGTGACCGTCATACTTCCCTGCTTCAGGGTGTGGAACTCCACAATCTTTGCTCTCCTGTAACTCATGGGAACATACTTGTCGTACAATTCCTCCTTAAAATCTTCCCATGTAAGCGCCTCATGGAGAGCGGGGTCCATAGTTCTCCTCTTAGTTTCCCACCAAAAATCAGCGGGTCCTGTCACTTGATAAGTCACGCAAGCCAGACGTTCCTTATCAATGCATCCCATAAAGTCAAAGATACGCTCAAGGTCGCGTACCCATGCCTCCGCCCTCGGGGGCTCTCCCAACCCATCAAACTTGGGTGGGTTCTCTTTTCGAAAGGCCTTGATGTATTCCCTTTCGTTTGGTTGGGGTAGAGGTGGTGGTGGAGGCGGGGGTGGATTCCCGACACTTCCCTCTGTCTGTTCCTCCACTCGTGGACCACGTCTACGTCTTGGGGGCATATTGATCTAATTCACAAGTTAGCATCGTTGTGAGTAATTGTTGTTATCAAAACACCTCTTCTTTGAACTTATGCACGCGTACGAAACGATAAAGCACAAGTACTTAAAGTTATGCGAAAAGTGAACTTCCATAGATAACGTGGAAAAGAAAAAAAAAATCAACACATTCGTTCTGAATCAAAAGCAAAAAGGTACTACTTCCATTGTCATAACAACTTAAGAAAATAAAATAACATTTATCTATCGATATATTCTTCCTCTTCCGGGTCCTCTTCCTCTTCCGGGACCTCTTCCTCTTCCGTGCCCTCGTCGAGCCAGCGGAAGTCCTCATCACCATCCATAACGTCGTCCACATAATCATCCTCGAAGCCCGGAATCTCCCTACTTGTGCCATCGTTCCACCTTCCGTCGCGGGCTTAACCTTGATCATGGGTTTTTCTTCCCAAACTATCTCGTCTTTCTCATCTTCCGCCGACGGTGGTCGCTCAAAACGAGAGTCGATCAGAGCACACTCTAAGGCTTTAGGGTTCAGGAAACCTTTCATGTCGCCATCCATCTCATTCCTTTGTGGTTCATACCACGTAAACCGACTGGCCGTTGCTTCCATCCAAGAGTTCCAACTCTCGGGCATCAACTCGACTAGTCTCCTTATGCCACCATAGAACGACGCATGGTACCCGCGGACTTTTCGCCACAGGATCTCAAAATGGGTGACGACCTCTCCTAAGGCTTTTCCTTCTTCTCTCTCGTAGTGGTTGTAATTGTATATTGCTTGTCGCATCCTGGCACTATATTGACTGCTCTTAAGCGCGGTTTGTTTCGTTCGTACCATCTACGTGAAGACGAAAGTTTCTTTTCATAACACATTTTTTTATCATTGCTTGTTTGTGATAGTTCCTAAGTTTGTCACGTAGTTTGAAGTTTAGTATTATCTTAAAGCTCCATATCTTCACACGTTAACGTTGTAGTATCTTCGCACATGATACACATTTAAAACATCACAAAATTCATGCTCACGTCTTATCACTTTCGCCCATTTGACATATACTTAGGTCATCATACAAATTTTGTTCATGTCACTCGTAACAATATCATGTTTGTACATACCACACGTGTTTAGATAATCATGCCAATCATGCTCACATTCAACATATGTATGTCGTCATATCATTCATACTCAAATTTCAATATGGTAATAACATTGCCCCATCACATAATTCCATGCTCATATATACTTTTGTCCGAAACATCATCATCATATTATCGTCAATTTCATGCATTGAACTCACATGCTTGCAACAACTTAAAACATACCTCACTTTCTTTGGTTGAGCGCGATGCTTTGGATGTTGAGCCTTCGTGACACTTCTAGTCAATAAGAGTTCACTAATCTAGACTTAAGGTAAGAGAAGACTCTCGGACCAGAGCGAAAGAACGAAGCTCTGATACCACTCTGTCACGACCGCCCATACTAGGGGTACTACAAACGAGGCGATCATGACCAAGGGACAAACATTAAGAAAAGCATTTAAGGATAACAGATCATAAGAAAGACTCAATTAGCTTAAAAGAATAATATTTTAGTTCACCAACTGTTAAACAACAAGTTTTTGGTTTAAAGAAACTTAATGTCAAAAACAACATGGCATGACATAACAAGTTAAACCACCCTTATAACACCACATCATATTTTCGGAAAATAAAAAGATTTGTAAAAGAAAGCCCACCTCGTTTGCTTAAACAATTCAATATCCACTTAAGGCAACCCTCGTTCCTTGTGCTCACGTACACAAAATAACCCTTGCCAAACCACAATACAAATCAGCCTTCCATCAAGTCACATTATCATGCATGTCCTATCGTTCCTTTTATCATTCTCTTAAATTACCCATCCCAACATTCATCAACATAAGGAAAACATGTCATAATATTTCTCAACGTGTCACACATAATCACATCATAGGATACATTCCTAAATCGTACATGCATCATATAATTCACTCAAATTTGGCAACAAGTGATATTTCCACATAACAACAAATCTGGCAGAACTGCGCGGTTGGTTTGTAAAAATCACCAAAATTCCATCCGACCTCATATGAAGCTAAATTTTGGTCACAACACAGTAGACACATTTAAGTTCATCCAGTTAAAATGTTACACCAAAATCACGTCATTTGGTCAGTCAAAACAATAATGTAACTCTCTGGTCGGAACACAAAATTTTGGCAGCACTGTGCAGTTCAATTGAAAAATTCACCAAAATTTCATCCGATGTCCAATGAGGCTGAAGTTTTCACACAACTCAGAAGACACTTCAAATTTCATCTACTAAAAAAAATCACATCAAAATGTGGCCATTTGGTTGGTCAAATAGAAAACGAAACTTTCTGGGCGTGAATACAAGTTTCTGGCAGAATTGCGCAGTCAACTTTAAAAATTTATTAAATATTCATCTTTTGTCAAAAGGGGCTGAAATTCATACAAAAAACAGAAAACAACTTTAAGTTTACTCAGTTAAAATTTCGTGTCAAAATTAGATCGTTTGGTTGGTCAAACACACGTCGGAATTTACTATCCGAACACCACAGTTTTTAGGCTTCACAATTTCGAAATTAGGGTTTCTTCCCCATTTATCCAAACACAATTTTTTCATGCTTCCAACACACAATCATGCTTAAAAAGGTTCTCACAATCACGTTCTCATATAATCACACATCATTGACCAATGATTCATTCAAACTTCACACATATTCAATCAAAATCGCATATTCACAATTGTTCTCATACAAACACAAATTCCCACCAATTAATTATGCGATCTAAGATTCCTACACTCACTATATGCATGAAGGAATCAAGAACAAGGTTTTCAATGGTGAAGATGAGGGAAAAGATTCAATTATACCTTCTTGAATCGAAAACCAAACGGTAGAAGCAAAGATTGATACGATTCGTCGGGAACTCTTGAAAATCAAACTCCAATGGATGCAAGAACAAGGATTGGAAGGAATTTTGGAGAGGATGAAGAGAGGGAGAGGAGGGTGGCGTGTGGAGAGAGGGGGAGGATGGAGGTGGACGAAAATTTGAGGGAGAATGGGGGCTAGGGTTTAGTTTAGGTGATTAAATAGTCCTAGGTCTAATCCCATTAATTAATTAATTAATTAATTGTGAAGGAATAAAATAGAGGCCAATAAATAAAACCCCACAATTAAAAGGAAGGCAAGTTTTCAAAAATTATGGCTAGAAATTCAATAAGGAATTTATTTGGTATTTACTTGGAGAGGAATAGATTCACAATTTAGGAAATAAAACAATTAATATTCCATAAACAAGGGAACAAAATAAATTAAATCTCCAAGTAGGAAATAATGAGGGAGGGGGCGAAAATTTTGATGGTGTGCACAAGGAAATTATTTAAATCCTCAATTAAATAGAATATGATTTAAATTTGGTAATTTATTTATAGGAAAAGACTCCCATAAAATAGGCAACAATTAAATAAATTTCCACAAGGAAATTAAGCAAAAAAAACGTGTGGGATGGAGACACAATAGAAGGAAAATATTCACATCCCCAATTTATTTGACTTAGGTATTAATTTGGTATTTAATTGAATAAAAGGACTTCCACAAAATAGGAAACAAATATATTCTCCTCTACAAATAGGGGGGCGAAAATTGGCTTAATTAGCCACAAGGAAATAATTCAACTCTTAATTTAATTAGGGTGAGGGAATAAAATGTGGCAAGATTTAATTGGATTAAAATAGCTAAAGGAAATCAACAAGGTACCAATTAAATCAAAGAAACTAATTCATCCTCCTAATTAAAATAAAGAATATTCGAAACTCACAAAAATAATAGGTTAGAGTTCGAATTTCATGTAGCACAATTTAGGGATAATTTGATTTGGATTTAATTTGGATGAATATCCCAAAATAATTAATTAAATCCAAGAAAGGATAAAATTTCCAATAATTGGAGGGGCCGACAATAGCCACTTTATTTGGCTAGAACAAGATGCATGATCTTATTTAAATTGATTTTCCCCACATTAAAATATAAATAGCACTTCATTCCAATTCCCCCATGACAATTTATTCCACATAATCAAACTCAATCACGTAGCAACAATTTAAATTTCATAAATGAAATTTCCAATCGACATATATTAAATAAAGGTCACAAAAATTTTGGGATGTTACAGACCTCCTGTGTTCAATCCAGATCTTGTGACGACCGGGTTGGCTGCATCTCTGATCCTCCAGTAGGATTCCGTATCTCTCCAATTTGCCGTATTATTCCAGTGCCTAATGTTCAGGCCTCGGTTCATAAACTGAAAAAGATAAAAGGATTAAAAATATGTACACCAAGTATCTCAAACACAAGCATATATAACGCCATCCATCCCCGGCAACGACGCCATTTGAAGAGTTGGGATTGAGACAGTTGGGAGGTTTGGCCGCGGCCACGCTTTTTAGTGGGTTAAGTTTAAACTAAGAAAAAGGGAACTGATCAACTAACTAAACGAAAATGATCAAGCTAGACTAGAGACATCAAAACTAGAGAAAGGTAATTTGATCAACCAAGCTAAGAATAGAAAGGTAAAAGCAACTTGGGACCACTAACACACAATAAGCGCACTTCTTAAAAAGTTGTAAACGTCGAAAAGGTGACTGAGACTGCAATCCTAACAAACTACTACCTTCTTCTTCACTATGCAACTAAATAAAACAACGAAAGCAGATCTAGACAGAGCAACAAACATAATAACAGAGATCAGATAAAACGAACACATATCCATATGAAATCAATGTAAAGAAAAGTAGATCTAAAGTATCTAACCTATTCTCATGCAAGTTGACGAACTAAAATGTAAATCTACCTACGAGAAAACATAAACAAGGCGGAACTAAAGCAAACAAAGACAATCAAAACAGAGAATAACTTCGGTAAACGTAACTAAAGAGAATTCCAAACAAGGATTTAAAGAGCGATTAACAATGGAAAGGAAACTAGAGTAGCAACTGGAAGAAAAATATTAAAAACAACTAAGCTACGGAAACGATGGACTAAAAATAGAATAAAATTGTTTTAATCCGTCGGGGTGAAACAAAAACTCAAACTACGAAGACTTCTACGGAGATCCAGGTCCCTCCTTCCTTGACGAGGAAGAAGAGATGAAAATAGAGGTGGAACGGCGACTACTGCTGCTAACTCCTTACTCCATGCTGTGAGGTGAAAATGAGGTGACTGAAGGTGATGATGGTGTCCCCCTCTCTTGTGTGCACTCCATATTTATAGGATGATGTTGGTCCCAAATCCCTAGGATAAGCCCATCCTGTCTTGACATTTATGCCCTTGAGATCGCATCTTTTCTTCTCTCTCCTCTGACTCATCACTTCATGTGGTAAACTCTACTTGATCAATTTGTCGGTTAGGCAGGCTTCACAATTGATCAACTTGGCTTCATTTCTCGCCATTTTCACTCTTTTTCCGAGTTGATCAAGTTGATCCTGCACTTGCCGCTTCTACACTTTATAGCCCATGCACACTCAAATTCTCCATTCTTTTCGCACATTATCAGCCGTGTTAGTATAAAAAACCCTACAAAACCATGCTTGAAACGAGACCTATCAATTAAGCATATGAAAGCAAGGAAACTAGGCCTAAGGTAAACACACATACCAAAGAAAACAAAAACATGGGATAAAGCTTTTGTTGAAATTTGGCTAATCTTTATGAATTTTTTTAGTATTGATCCCCATGCCCAATTTGGATGAATTTTGGCGGAGAGATTCACAATCAAGTCTAGATCTAGGGAAAAAAATTCTTATATAGTCAGATCTAATAATTGGATATGATTTGCATGATTTCCCCCAACTATGTCAAAATAGTGCAACGATGTTAAACCCCGCAGTTAACTGGGTAAACGAAGGTAATTTTCAATGACAATTTTCAGGGAGCTAGCTCACATAACATAGATAATACACACCAAATTACAGCATAATCTAAGCACATTTGAGCAATCAGATCATCCTAACAAAAATAGAGCAAAAACATGGAATAAAAGATACCCAAAGAGACAAAAGATCAAACACCTATTTGGCTCTAGATACCAAATGATGTGGATCCAAGTATTTTAAGATCCGTTCCCCAAGAAAATTACCCATTCATGAGGTTTGATCTAGATATTTTTGTGAGATTGATTTTTAATTTCTCAATAAAACAAAGGATAAAGAAGATCCAACCACAAAAATTGAATCTAAAATAGAAAGGATGGTCGATTAGAAAAGGAAAGCATGTGTATAATGATGAGATAAAAGAGCTACAACCATAGGACCTTAACCAAAAAGATGGAGACAACCATAGGCAACTTTCATTAGCTCTATCACCCCTTGGCACCACTACACAATGGATACACCCCATTGATGCATACCTTCACTTGAATCAATCTAGGATGGAAACAAGCAACCTTCAAAGAAGGAATACAATCCTCAAGGAGGAAACTTACTAGGCTAGTAATTTAATTCAACAAAATCTAAGGAATGAAATGACATCAAAAGGTTTTATACTAAGGTTCAAATCCCAATGAAAAGGCCCACAAAATTTGGTCTGCGTCACTTTACCCGGCCGGGTGGACTAATGGATACTAAGACACCCGGTCGGGTGCTTCGCTCTGACTCCCACATGCCTCTGACGGAGCACCCGGCCGGGTAGCTGTGTAGGTACCCGGTCGGGCGGTGTTCGAATGCCTTAATGCCTCCCAGCCCTCAAATTTCAGTACGAGTCTCGTCGCGTGATCCTCGACCGTTGTAGACTCTTCCATCATGATTTTTTGGATGAAAGTGGAGAGTCCCTCAAGTAGGCGTCTCGTCATAGACCTCGTCATAGGCCTTCCGGGCGTGGTCGTATCATATGTCTTGTCCTCGCATATCATTCATAGCTAAAACTATCTACCCATTTATACTTCTAGAGATGTAATCAAATGCAAACTCTATATATTGTACAAAATCCAAACTATCATATGGAGTATTAGAAAATGAACAGATGACAAAATAACTGTAGGGATCAGATCACCATGGATTCAGTAATTACCGGGACCTCTTTTATTGATCTGAGATGGCTAATCTCATAGGTACAAGCCAGGATACAAAAGTGAAACGCAAGATTACAAGATTACTTTGAACAATCTAAACAAATCAGAAACCCTAGCACACTAAGTAAAGCTGTTAATAATCAACACAAGATCCCTTAAGATCTAAATCAGAACAGAAAGAGACTAAGGTAGCGCAAGTCAGAATGTGGCTCAGGTCACAACAGCGACTACACCAGGCGAAGAACCTCCCCAGACGCTACAACCACAAGTCACAAGGTGAGAAACCATCGAACACAGAAGCCAGAAACTCAAGTCTCACCGACTACTAATAGTTCACAGCCACGACTCTCAAACATCACCAGACTAACAGATCTTCCGCGATCTACACAAGATCTCACGCACCGAACACCTAAACGAGAAGGATCTCGAACCCTAGGTTAAGATCAACTCCAAACTCTTAAGGAAACCGAGAAAGTAACCAAACTCCAAAGCTTCACTGATAGAATCCACTAAAACTTAGATTCATCGGAGGAAAACTGAAGATCGGAGGAGAAGACCGGTTGTAACTGCCGTGGGAGTAGTGAGAGAAAGTAGAGAGAAGGAAGAGAGAATTGCACTTCAGCGTGAGAGAGGGATGAGTAGAATCGAATGAGAGATGTAAGGAGTCGGCTCCTCAACTAACACACAAAACAAACATAACCACAGATCCAACGATTATGGCTTGTGATCCGAGTGAGAAAAAACACGTGGCGGCCATCGGTGAGACAGGTAAGTAACAGGCTGGAGTAAGCATTGGGCTGCCTACACCAATTGTTGGGCCTCATATTTAATTATAATTGGATCAACCCAACTTAATTAATTATATCAGTCCAAACCAATTAGTCTAAAAATAATTCAATATTCTCCACCTTGGACTACATTGGGAGCACACAGGGAGAGCCTTATTCTGTTGTTGTTTCATCACAGCCTACAAGGCATTCCTTATCACCAAAGAACACAAAGTTCATTAGATAAGAAATACCAAGTTGCATTAACAAAACTCCAGATGGAAAACCAATTAGTTTTGTAAGACTTTGGATGCCTTGTGACTTCAAAGAGTCTAGACTCAAAGTATCATCAAGGTCTTAATTCCCCCAGGACATGCACATGCTCAACCAAAATTAAAATGCAACTTTTTGATGCACGAGAGCAATTTGTCCACAGAAAGACACTTAGTACCCATATCAACAGGGTTATTATTAGTATGTACTTTTTGTAAAAGAACTTCACCTTTTTCCACAACACCTCTAATGAAATGGAACCTAACATCTATATGCTTAGTTCTATCATGGCAAAAAACAAGATTTTTGCACAGTTGAGTAACAGATTGACTATCAGAATATAGCACAGGAGCAGATTTTATAAACTTGAGTTCAGAAAGAACTTCCTTTAACCAAATAGCCTCCTTCATAGCTTCGGTGATAGCTATATATTCTGACATTGTTGTAGACAGGGCTACAATATGCTGGAGTTGGGATTTCTAACTAACACAAGACATGCAAACTGAAAACACATACGAAGTGGTTGACTTCCTCTTATCCTTGTCATTAGCATAGTTAGAATCCACAAAACACACAGCTCAACACCTTGATCATGCTTAGAGAAACAAAGACCATACTTGGCAATATTTTTCAAATATCCAAGCAACCATTTAAGAGCGTCCCAATGGCCCTGGGTTAGACATATATCTACTCAAGCAAGAAACAACATAGGCAATGTCAGGCCTAGTATTAACCATAAGATACATCACAGAACCAATATCATTAGAATAAGGAATCATGTACATAGCTTTAATTTCAGACTCAGTCTTAGGACAAAGGTCCTTACTCAGTATGAAATGTGTAGCTAAAGGAATAGAAGCAATTTTAGCACCAAGCATATTAAACTTTTCAAGAATTTTTTGCACATAAGGTTCCTGGTGAAGAACCAGAGTAGAGGACTTCCTATTCCTACGGATATTGATCCCCAAAATCTTTTTAGCATCACCAAGATCTTTCATGTCAAAATTATCACATAAAGCAGATTGCACATGCTTAATAGACTTGATGCAAGGAGCCATGATGAGCATATCATCAACATAAAACAGCAAGAACACAAGCATATTATCAAGGTTTTTCACACACAAACAAGCATCAATGGTACTTCTAACAAAGCCTAACATCTGCATGCATATATTTACCTTAACTTTTTCTCTCTAGAAACGATGCTCTCGCTTCTCTCTACCCCACACTCACCGCCGCCCCTGCTCTAAACCCACCGCCTACCACCGCTTAACCGTAACATTTTTAGCCTCACATCAGCCGCCCCCTATCGTCACTTTCCAGCCGCCCCTACCTCTCTTGGACGGAAGCTGGTGTCGGTATTGCGTCCCCTGTCTTGACTTACCGAGGCTACCACCCCGATCAGCTCCACCCCCTCTGGTAATCACTTGGCCCCCTGGATCCCGGCTGTGTCTGAGCTCACAATGGAGTCACAGGGGGATGACCCTCCCCCACCTATGCTTCATCCATCGGAAAGCCTCTCCCCTCTTCCTCCGTCAGACGGATCCCTTCCCCTTACAAGTCCCCCCTGTGCACCTCACCGCGTCACTCGGAAGGGGCTTCTTCGACAGCAAGCTGCAAGAATGAAAATGGGGAAATCCCTATCCCCACGGTTCCTAGCAAGCAACACCTCGAAACTACACTCTAATGGACGGAAAATGTTGAAGTCCATCCCGGAAACCAGAACCATTTGGCAACAGCTTACGTACGGTCTTCTCTCAGACACACAAAGACCACTAGGAGACTCCGGTCCGGCGACAAAGGAGACAGAAAGGAAGAGGAAAGGAAAGGGTAAAAAGAAGACCAAAAATAGTCAGGCCCAAACTTGTAACGCATTAGCCGGAAAAAAAGATGCTGAGGAGGAAACCTTTGAAGACTGCCTAGAAGATGTAACAGTCTCGGAGTCGGACCTTGTAGCCGGGAAGGAGGTGGTACTGATGCTGGAAGGAAGGCCCCCTTCTAACGACACGGAGGATCGTCGGACGAAGTCACCGGAGTCTCAGGAAGTGGGACAGCTCGGCCTAATTCCGATTGAGAACGGGTCGGAGGGGACAATAGGTGTTTTGACCGTTGCCAGCCTGAACAAGAAGATAAACCCCACATCTCCAAAAGCTGGATACAGACAAGATGTCGAGGTCAGGTCCGCAGATAGTACGTACTTGGAGGATCTGCACATGCAAACAAATGGGCCTTTTGAAAGTCAAAACGCCTTTTTGCAAAATAAGGAAATAGGTGTAGGGAATCTCCATGACAAGCCATTCTGCTGAGGAGACCTCGATATCGGCTCTGAGAGGGACCTAGATACTGCACAACCACTTCAACCTCCGAGGATACAAGGCCGGACCCCTTCTGATGTTGTTAGCTCGGAAAATATGGGATGCCAGCTTGAATACGAGCTCGAATTCCCTCCTCTAGGGGAGAAGCAGCCAACATCGGCTTGGTTCAATTCTTTTAAGGGGATCCATGGACAACGGGAGAATGGGAAAAAGGGTAACAACTCTAACCTACAAAACATGGTGATCGATAACATCCCGGATGTGACCCTGCCGTCGACAGCGGACTATAACAGACGAGTTTTCGGCTTAGAGAAACCAAGATCCTCCAACGCCTGGGCAAACAGGAACAAAGACAAATTAATCAGTAGCTTCAATCTGGTTCCCTCGCGACCTCAGGTGACGGAACATCTGGCTTTTGAACCAGACAAACTCAAGGTTATCGGTGAGGCAGGTGAGAACCAAGGGATTCCGACAATCTCCTTCACAACGGCGGACACCGAACTCCTAACAGAACGGCTGGGGTTCGCCGTGGTGGGTAAGTTTTCGCACTCAATTCCAAATTCTTTTCATATTCAAAAGGCACTGGGCAATATTAAGTTTGCAGGGGCTTTCTCTTGGAAATACCTAAATGCGAAACATATCATCATCCAATTTGGAAAGATGGCAGACTATGGAAAATTGTTGAATAGGCCGAATGGAGCCACGGTTTGGTATATTGATAGACACCCTATGAGAGTGTTCAAATGGACAACGAATTTCGACCCCTTCTTTGAATGTCCCATCGCCGTTGTATGGTGTAATTTAATCGGCCTCCCAATTCATCTTTACGAACCAATCGCGCCTATCATTCACGAGGATATGCGTTGAGATCGACATTTCAAAGAAACCCATCGAGGAAATCATTCTCAACCTTGCTGGGAAAGAAGTACACCAAAGAGTGGTATAGGATAGGATTCCACTCTACTGTGAAGATTGCCGTCATGTGGGACACTCTAAAGAGTCATGTTATGCAAATGGAAAGGGCAGCAAGCCGACAAAGAAAAACTATGCTACAAACTCTCACCCGGAAGGAAAAACAGGAAGACCTCGGGCTTCAATTCAGGGGGTCAACGCGCTCGATCTAAGACCTCCGAGGCAGCAAAATTCACAACCGCAATCAATGATCACCTCTAACCCGTTTGACGTCTTGGAGGCTATCACGGTTCCGGTTGAAAATGTACTAGCACCTGGAAGGGCCCCGGAAGCCACGCTAGTGACTAGGCCTAACAAAAACAAGGGAGATGCTCTAATGGATGAGGAAGGCTTTCAGCTGGTCTCAAGGAACATAGGGAAGCAGAACAGGAAAGAGCCGAATTCACCTCCTCGGAACCCAGCTAATACCCGACAAGACAAGGGAAGGCAACGCTCCCTTTCTCCACGAGCGATCAGGGATGTTAGTGAAGATGCAAGAGAGGAAAAAATCCCTACGGGGTTCACCCTGCTGCGAAGACATCAACACCTCACCGCCACGCCTCTTAGTCATTGTCAACGTGAATCCGGAGGCTTGGACGAGGAATCTTTCGAAGAGGTCATGGATGCTGAAATTATCGCAGAAGAAATGGATACAGGGACCATATTTTTGGAGGGTTCCAGCAGCAGACCAGAAAGGAGTAAACTCTCCACAAGTGCGGATGATTCCGAATGGTCAGAGGAAGCCCAACAGAAGAGACTGAGGTTGATGTCCTCAAGGCAAAACCAATTGTGTTCACATGTCTAGTGAATTCATGATTTGGAACGCTCGCGGGGTCGGGAATTCTGGCACCTTGAGCACTCTAAAACATTTGATTCTGGCACTTTGAACCGTTGGTCGCACCTCAACCTGACCTCCTCAACAAGCGGCTGGGGGTTAGGCTACAGGGGGAACAATGTCAACGGGCAAATTTGGATCCTATCCCAAGCGGACTTGCAGGTTGAGATATTGGACGATTCGGAACAGCTAGTGCATGTTCGGGTCTCGTCCCGGCAGTGGTCTTCACAGTGTTTTATCTCGGTGGTTTATGGAAAATGCTCTCGCCGAGGAAGATACGCTCTTTGGAGTAAACTTTGGGAGTTGGCCGGGGACATGGACGACATCCCTTGGATGGTGGGGGGTGATTTCAACACCCTCATTTTGGAATCAGAGAGACAGAGGAGCACGAACAGCAGATACGGAGAAATGCTGGACTTTGTTGAAACAATTGAGGATTGCCAACTCCTAGTCCCCGGCTTCGACGGTGCGGAGTTCACCTGGGCAAGGGGCTCGCTTAGGGAAAGGCTGGACAGAATTCTGCTTGGAGAAGGATGGACAAACCTCTTCCAAACAACAAGAGTCACGCATCTCCCCCGGGTATCTTCGGATCACGGTCCCCTTCTTATTCGTTGTAACATTTCTGGTATTGTGCATCGTTCTCCTTTCAGGTTTCAAAACATGTGGACCAAACACCCAAATTTTCTTGCACAAATAGCTGAGGCTTGGGCTGTGGATATGGGCTTTAGGGGAATGCTCAACCTTCAACTGAAACTGACACGAGTCAAAGGAGTTTTGAAGCGTTGGAACAAAGAAGTCTTCGGCAATCTTTTTAAGAATCTACGACAGGCTGAAGCGAGGGCAGCAGAGGCTCAAGCTTTGTTTGATGCAGACCCGTCTCCTGACAATCGCTCGAACATGAACAGGAGATCAGCCGAATATGTCCTACTTGTGAGGATGGAAGAAGATTTTTGGAAGCAAAAGGTGGCTGTGAAATGGGCGGTAGAGGGTGAGCGAAACACCAAATTTTTCCATGGATGGGTCAAGCAAAAAAGGACTAAAGCAAGAATTCACTCGATCAAAGATGGGCGTAGAGAAATCAGCGAGGACGGAGAAATCAGAGCCTCGGCAGCGGCCTTTTTTCAAAATCTGCTCTCCTCAGAAGGTATATCGCCTGCTCAACCTGACATGTCACTCCTACAGAGGCTACCAGAGGATGTTGATATGGATGAGCTCTGCGCCTCCCCTCCCCCAACGTACGAGGAGGTCGAGAAGACTGTGTGGAGCATCGATGCTTTTAGCACGCCAGGGCCAGATGGATTCTCATCCCATTTCTTCCAAGTGTGCTGGAACATTGTAGGAAGGGATGTTCATGAGGCTATCTTAAGCTTCTTCGAAGGATCGTTCATGCCGAGAAGCTTCACTTCTACAATGTTGGTCCTCCTTCCGAAAAAGGATAAGCTTGAATCTTGGTCGGATTATAGACCAATCAGCCTGTGTAATGTGACAAATAAGTTGATTTCTAAAATCCTAGCGGCTAGGTTGGCTCCACTGCTGCCAAGGATCATCGCCCCCAACCAGAGCGGATTCATCAAGGGTAGGCTCATCAGTGATAATGCCCTTTTAGCCCAGGAGCTCATACATGACCTCCATAGAAACTATCCATCCCCCAATGTCGCGGTTAAACTGGACATGGAAAAAGCTTATGATCGGGTGCAGCGGTATTTTCTGCTGGAGGCCTTGAAGCACATGGGGTTCTCGGACAAGTGGATCGATCTTATCAGACGATGCATTAGCACATGTTGGTTCTTTGTGCTGATTAACGGCACCCCGGGGGGATTTTTTCAATCTTCGCGGGGACTACGACAAGGGGATCCTTTATCTCCAGGCCTCTTCGTGTTGGCAGCGGATTACTTTTCACGGTTACTAGATAAACTCATCATTGGAAACAAAGAGATGAAGTATGGCACGGGTAGGAAATGCCTCAGTGTATCACACCTCTCTTATGCTGACGATATTCTGATCTTTACACAGGCTAGCACAGAAGCACAAAGGAAACTTGGCCAATGCATTAAGCACTACGAAGAGGTCTCGGGTCAAAAAACTAATGCAGCCAAGAGTAATTTCTATATCCATGACAAGAACTCGGGGTGTCAGCCTCCATCAGGAGGAACGGAGGACACTACTAGAAAATTAACCTAAGACTACACGAAATTTGTGGCACTTTTTAAAAACTGCCACTGCACATAGTCACTCAATACACCAACCTTTAGCCATACTTATATCCTAAACTAATATTGCATCTCCAAATAAATGCCATGAAGAGATTCATGTAGTGGCACTTGTGCCAAGTGTCATACCAATAAATAATACATTGAAAAATTTGTTTCAACTCAAAATAAAATGGACTCCAAATATGTTTTCCCTCAGAAGTTTTCGCCCAACATTTTCTTCAAAATCATTCCATCTCTCCATCTCTTCAAAGTAAATCCCCAATTGAAACCTAACAACCCTAGCTTCTCCTTGGCCCTCTCTCTTCTCTGTTCAAGGTAAATCATTTTTGTCGTCGCCCTCTCTCTTCTCTCTCGAATCTGTCGCCGCCCCTCCGCCAAATTTCCGCTCTCGGCGAGCATCACTGCCGTCGCTCCTTTCCTCACGACGGAGAGTCATCGCCAGTTGCTCCCCGGCGTTTAGCAGCGCTCTATGGTTTATAATGGAGTGGCGTCACCTTTCTCGACACCTCCGACCTCTACGGTCCCCACACCAACGAGATCCTCATCGGAAAAGTATTCTTCCTTCTGTCCATTTTTTTCTGCTACTACTCTCTGGCGCTGATATCTGTTTAATTTGTTTCAGCTTTTAGCTTTAGGGCTTTTGTTTTATATTGATCTTACTTGCCACAAAAGAGATTGGATTTAGTTTCCCAGTTGTTTATCTCTGATAATCACAATTCATATCGGTATTTTCTGGTTTTAGAAGAATTAATAAGTCAACTCTTGTTCTTATATTTTTAGCTGTTTAATACTCCATGATTCTACTTTCTTATCAAGGAGTATTGAAATGTTTATGCTGTTAATTTACTTTGTTTCCAAGAGATTTTTGCCTAGTTTAATTTCCATATTTAAGTTTCAAACTATTGATTGGATGGAAACTATTGAGACTCACTATCTATACATATAAAGAGTCCATAGGTGGATTTTTTTTTACAGATCATGCGTGGGTATTTTTTTTGCCGAATTTGGTGTTGAATGAGTTGCGATGTTCCTGGATTTAATGATTTGGAGTTTTTGCAGGCTTTGAAAGGGGGGATGAGGGAGAAAGTGCAACTTGCTACTAAGTTTGGGATAATATATCAGGATGGGAAGGTTGAGGTACGTGGTGACCCAGCATATGTGAGGTTATCATGTGAGGCGAGCTTGAAGCGTCTTGATGTTGACTGCATTGATCTCTATTATGTTCATCGGATTGACAAGCGTGTGCCCATAGAAGTCACTGTGAGTACTCTCTTGAAGATACACTCCCTCTAGCAGCATATACTTGAAAATAATGGATACTGTGTTTCAAACTTCCAATGACTCTGGTGGTTCCTTTTCCTGTTAATATTTGGAGAAGAAAACTTGGCTCAATGCCGGTAAAACGTATAATTTGATGAAGAAAACTATGGATGTGATGATTTCTCCTTTATTAACTTGAAATTTTAAACTGAATTGTTGTAGGTCGCGTGGCGTGGGAGAGGTACTTGGCCCTTTTAGGCAGGCATGAGAGGCTCACATTCTAAAGAAACAGTTTCAAATATGTTGAGCACTTTTGGAATAG
This sequence comes from Salvia splendens, assembly GCF_004379255.2. Classification (NCBI taxonomy): domain Eukaryota; kingdom Viridiplantae; phylum Streptophyta; class Magnoliopsida; order Lamiales; family Lamiaceae; genus Salvia; species Salvia splendens. The sequence continues at coordinate 22,910,047 of NC_056032.1, read as the reverse complement.
ATTAGCACTTTATAATTTTTAGTACTAGTATTGTTTGTGTAGTTTAAGTCAAAGATGACCAACACGTAATATTGTTTAGTTTGTGTGTTCAAACACGTTACATTTTTGTGTAAAATCATTTGATGGTTTGAATATTATTCAAATAGTTGTCATTTTATTTGAGTGAGTAGTTTATTAAATTTGAAGGATTAAAATGAATTTATAAATATTTGAAGGAAAAAAATATAAATTACAGAAATATGTAGGTGAAAAAAATAAATTAAATAAAATGAGGGAAAATTGTAATAATAAATATTTATTGGGGTATATTGTATATTTTTCCAAAAGTTAATGTAGTTTAAGAAAATATATCGTGGCATTTTCTAGTGACATTACACGTCATGTTTCATGGCACTTTTTGATTGCCATAATACAAGACCTATCCTTACACGTTACCTATAACTACAGCTACCGATAATGCACTTGCATGAAGTGCCATTACAGGCAAAGTGCCACAACAATAGTTTTCTAGTGGCAATTTTAGGTGTCATTAAAGGCTCATTTTCTAGTAGTGGGATTCAGTCGGGGTGTCTTCCCCTTCTTGTATCTCGGGGTCCCAATATATCGGGGTGTAAAAAGAAATGAACTTTTCTGGTTTATTCGGGATAGAATTGCGATCCGAGTTCTCTCCCGGTGCCACAGACACTTATCATTCGGGGGGAGGCTCATGCTCATCAAAAGCAAGCTTAAATCCATTCCTCTCCACGTTTTTCAAGTTCTAGAGCCGACTGCCATGACCCTCCACAGAATGGAGCAAATCCTAGCTCAGTTTTTCTGGGGTTCTTCAAATGACGCACGGAAAACTCATTGGATCAAATGGAGGCCGTACGCAGAAGGAGGCCTCGGCATCCGACGATTCCAAGACATCGTTCACGCATTCAGTTGTAAATTATGGTGGCGGTTTTGTGAAAATCAATCTCTTTGGGCTCAATTTATGCAAGCTAAATACTGCTCACGGACTGCACCTTCGGAGGTCTCGCTCTCACGTAGACACAGCCCCATCTGGAGACGTATCTTTCAAGCGGGAAGGAAGATCCACTCTTTCATGTGGTGGTCTCTAGGAGAAGGAAAAATCAGCTTCTGGAAGGACATTTGGTTCGGGACATCCCCCTTATGCGAATTAGCGATCTCCCCCCCTAATGACACTAATCTACTGGTGTGTAAATTTTGGAGAGACAATGAATGGGATGAAGATCAACTTCGACCATATCTAGAGCAGAGAGGATTCCCAGACTCAATGAAAAGGAAAATCTTGAAAACCCCGTTCGACTCGTCGGAAAAGGATATCTGCCGATGGGCTCTCACTGGGAACGACAATTTCTCCTCGGCTTCGGCGTGGCAACTTGCTCGGATACACCAGCCGACAGACAACATTTACAAACACTTCTGTGGTGAGGCCGTGACGCCTTCTATGGCCAACTTCATGTGGCGGTTAGTGGCAAACCGAGTTCCAGTGGACGCTAAACTTCAATGGAGAATGGTACAAATGGCCTCTAAATGCAGGTGCTGCAAGACCCCAGGTGTGGAAACTGCAGAACATCTGTTCCTCGAGAGTGAACCGGCTCAACATCTTTGGGCTTTCTATGGGAGATGGTTTGCACATAATACCGAGGGTGGAGGGGGTGCAAGCAACATCAAACAGAGAATTTGATACTGGCAGTCTAATTTCTCCGGAACTGACCACATGCACATCAGCTCCTTTCTTCCATGCCTGATTATGTGGTTCTTGTGGCTGGAACGAAATGATTGCACGTTTGGTAATGTGGTGTTCAGTACGGGTCACATTATATGGAGGATAAACCAGCACCTAGAGCGCATCATTTTGGGAGGGGTCTCGAAAGTGGAACATTGGCAAGGAGTGCGAGTCGTACACCCTTTGCTGGCGGGGCATAGGCCCAAAAGAAGAGTATTGAGAGCTTCTAAAATCTGCTGGGAAGCTCCTAGACCCAACTGGATCAAAGTTAACACTGATGGGGCCTTTTCATCTTCAAGGAACGCCGCCGGAGGGGGAGGAGTTATCAGAGATGCAGAGGGAAGGCTGATCTCCGCCTTCAGTTCCTCTTTCACGGCGACATCCAGTCTCGAAGCAGAGCTCAAGGCTCTTGAACAAGGCGTCACAGCGGCGGTCAGGCGCGGGGTCAATATATGGATGGAAACAGATTCAACTTCAATTGTCCAGATCATGACAACAGAAGAACAAGGGCCAGGGGAGATTAGACACACCGTACGACGCGTCAAGCTTCTGTGCAAAGGGCTTAACATCAAGATTTCGCACATAGCCCGAGAAGGAAATAAAACAATGGACTACCTCGCTGAACAAGGACTAGAGGAACAAGGGCTAAACGTTTTTGATCATGCAACAGCTCCAGCCCGCTGAAAGCGTTAGTAGAGATGGAAGCAAACAAAGTCCCTAATTTCAGATTCCATTAGAGGTGGGCAGATGAGTAACAGATAGATAGGGCTCCCGGGGTGTTTTGCCTGGGGCTGAGCTTAGAGTATTCAGGTGACTCGGTCCTCGACGGAGGAGGGGCCCTTTGAGTACTCTTGAGTCTTGTTTTGTCTTCGTTGGTGTTGATTCAATCAATCCGTGTAACTTGTCTTTCCCCTCAACCACTTTTGGGTTGTACTTGTAAACCTGATTATTTTGAGCAATGAACATGTTGAGGGTCCGCCTAACCCTCCGTCAGGAAGGCGTTTGTTTAAAAAAAAAAACAACTTCTGCATGCATGTATTAAACTTGATATTCCACTGCATAGGGGACTATTTTAAACCATACAAAGCCTTTTTTAGCAAACAAACATGTTTGGAAAAATTTGGATCCACAAAACCCTCAGGTTGTTTCATATAGATTGGTTTATCCTTATCACCATGAAGGAAAACAGTTTTGACATCCATTTGTTTTAATTCCCAATTAAAATGAGCACATAAGGCAAACATCACTCTCACAGTAGTAAACTTAACCACATGAGCAAAAATTTCAGTGTAATCTAACCCCTCTTGTTGAGTAAAACCTTTTGCAACCAACCTTGCCTTGTACCTAAGCCATTCAATTTCATCTTTCAATTTAAACAACCACATGCAATCAACCACAGAGGCACCAGGGGGTCAAAGCATAAGGATCCAGGTTTTATTGACAAACAAAGAATGAATTTCCTCTTTCACATATCCCAAAACTTGGACTTCTGAGCGTACCTATAAGACTGAGGGTCATTTCCATCAGATTCATACACATTAAATGCTAAAGCAATTAAATTCACAAATTGACCATATCTGTTAGGAGGATTAACCACCCTCCAACCTCTATCTCCAGTCCAGTGATAGTTGTGTAAATCTGGATTATTATTGGGTTGAGGCTCATTGTCAATAGCATTTTCAAGGCCTTGGTCCTCCCGAGGCTCAAGGGGATAGTATTTGGGTTGATAGGGGAGGAATTCCACACCTGCTCCACCTTAGTGGAAGCATCACTGCCCTGAGACTCCACCTCACTTAAGGGCCCCTCCTTAGATTGCTCCACCTCACTAAGACGTTTACCATCTGAGGATGGAGTAGCAGGGGACCTATCAGGAATCAAACAAGGGAAATCTTCTTCATTGAAGATGACATCCCTACTAAAAACAACCTTAAAACCAGGTTCATCCCTAACCCAGACTCTATAACCCTTAACACCATCAGGATACCCAACAAAAACACCCTTCTTAGACCTTGGGTCTAACTTATCAGTTTTTGAATGAATAAAAGCACTGCTCCCAAACACCCTAAGGTGTGATAGATTGGGTTTTCTTCCACTAAAAACATGCTCAGGGAACTTTCCTTTAAAAGGGACAGAAGGGGGTCTAATTATTAAATAACATGCACTGTAAAGAGCTTCACGCCAAAACTTTTTAGACAAACCACTTTTGGACAGAAGACATCTAACCTTTTCAAGTAAAGTCCTATTCATCCTCTCAGCAACTCCCTTTTGCTGAGGGGTGTAAGGAGTGGTTTTATGTCTTCTAATTGGGACTCCTAATGGCGGACGGAGGGAGTAACCAGTTTTGACAGATTTAATTTCGCACTCACTAATCGGTTCTATCAGTTCTACTTTAGTTCTAACTAGTACCACACTTGTGCTATGCACGAGTGATAGGGCTCGTTCCAAGCATGGTTTTGTTGTGGTTATTATATTAATAAGGGTTTTAATGTTTGAAAAAGTGGATATTTAAGTTTGCAGGAACTAAGAAGCAACGAAGCGGCTAAGTGATGAGGTGACCTGATCAAGTGGGGATAAAAGCAGAGAAATCGCCCATAACTGAAGCAAACTGATCAGGCGAAGGCAGACGGAGCGACTAGACCTGACAGCTGTGCGAGTTGATCAAAAGAAGTCGAAATCAGGAGGCAGCGAATGGTGAGTCATAGGAGAGAGAAAGAAGAATGCCTTCCTACGCAAGGGCATTAAAGCCAAATCATAAGGGTCTTACCCTAGGGATTGGTGCCCTAAGCCATCCTATAAATAGAAGAAGAAATGTGGGAAAAAGGGCGTCATCCATCATCGATCATATGATATCAAGTAGGTTAGCAGCTGGAGTTAGAGTTATACCACAGCAACACTCTCTTTTTCCTCATCCGGGAAAAAGAGAGCTTAGTTTAAGAAGAAACTCATTCATTCATGTTTTGTTTTAGTTCCGATACTTTTGTTTACTCTGTTTCCGTTTTAGCGCGAGATATTTTGTTGAATCCACTGTCATTTTTCAGTTTCCTCTTAATTTGATCGTATATTTTCAGTTTGTTTACGATTTCTTTTCGTATCGGAAGTTTGATTATTGTTTAAGTTGGATTGTTGGAGTCTTTGTCGGTCGAAATGGAGTTTGTGGTGAATGATGGTTTGGATCTGGAGTTTCCGGAGTTAGATTTTGTTCTGATCATGTTGGGTTGTGTTTGATTTTCGTTGGTTACTTAGATCTAGTGTCGCAATGTTCTGATCTTGTGTTCGTTGTTTCCGATTTGGTAGTTCTCAGCTAGATTTACGTTGTTCTTAGTTTTGCGTACGTCTGTTGCATGAAATTAGGATAGGTACTATCGATCTTTTTTCATTCCTTTTAAATTGCATGGATCTAGCTCAGATTTATTTTGTGTCCTGTTTTATGTTAGATGCTCTATTCAGATCTGTTGCAGTTTATTGGGCCAGTTAATTTTGTTTGTTTGGAGAAGAAGAAGATCGTAGTTAGTTAAAGTAGCAGTCTCTGTCAACTTTTCGTGCATTTCAGATTTATTGTAGTGCGTCGTATGAGTCAGTGGTCCTGATTTACTTAATGCAATGTACGGTTCAGAGGCCTATTCAGTTGATAGTTGGAAGTTAGTCGTAGGTCAGTTAGATTGAGTCGAGTTTAGTTGAATTGATTAGTTTAGTACGAAACAATTTTAAGTCGTTCAGTTTAGATTGAGTAAACTTAACCCATTGTGAAGCATGGCAGCAATCAATCTCCAATTGTCTCAACTACAGTCAAAACAGCTTCATTCTCATGGGATTCGACCCTTAGGGTTTAGTATTGTGGGTTAAGGTCTTGAAAAGAGGAGTGAGTCTCAGTCTGTTTGCGCATCCAACGACAAGTTAGATTGGCTAGGAGTTGTCTTGATCCGTTGATCAACGTCTCTTGATCAGTCTTCGCTATTCTCTTCGTGCTAAAATTGAGTAAACAACTCTACACAAGCTCATCTCTCTCCTTTCAAATGGCGTCGTTGCCCGCGATGAATGGCGTTATATGTGCATGTGTTTGAGATCTTTGGTATATATAGTCTTAACTTCTTTTTATTTTATTTTCTCTACAGTTTTTTAACAGAGACTTGATGTTTGGACGCTGGAATAACCCTACTCACTGGAGAGACTCACTGGAGAGACACTGAATCTAATTAGAGGATCAGGGAAGGAACAAACCATGTTACCACCAGATCAGGGTTTAACACAGGCAGACCATCCCACTCGAGTTCAGAAGGTGAGGAGGATCAGCTCCCGCTTACCGAACCGAAGGAGGATCTTGCTACAGAGGAAAAACCAGACATAATGGCTGCCATTGTCGACGACGATCTTGAAATTGGGTCTCTGAATGCTCACTTGAGTGGATAGCCGGCCCAGGCTATTGTAGTAACCCAAGGGCAGGCTAATATTGAGGTGAAAAACAGCGTGTTAGCCGTTATGCCTTATAACTATGGGAGGAAAATCGAAAGCCCATACATGAATTCTATAAGCTCTGCGGAATTCAGAAGCGACCAAATGGGTCAACTGAGGAGGACTACCACTTGCGGGCCATAACCTTCGCACTAAAAGGAGAAGCAGATACTTGGTTCATGAGGCTACCTCCCAATTCTATCAGGATGTGGGCCGATTTCAAATCCCAATTCCTAGATTATTTCTTTTCATCTACAAAGACGAATGCCCTAAAGAAGGAGACACAAGGAGCCCACTAGGATAGTGATGAGACTTTGAGTCAGTATTGGGGTAGGTTTAAGGGAATGATGTACGCCTGCCCAAACAACCATATGGCAGAGGCAGAGATCTACAATAACTTCTATGGAGGAATGATACCTGAGAGCAAGGATCTGAAGAATTCCTCAAGCGGTGGGGATTTTTCTAAGCTATGGTTGAGCGAGGCCAAAAAGGTGATGGATAGATTGATCAACACCAAGAAAGTTTATGATACTCCACGCACCACGATCCTCAGACGAATACCTACAAATGCAGCAAACGAGCAGCAAAGTGAGGACAAGGTGGAAGCCAGAATAGATAAGCTGGAGAATGCACTTTTGAATGCTTTTGAAAAAAGTAATCAGCCCGCTCAGGCTGAGAAAGCTAAGGAAGCATCAGGATCAGAGGAAATCTACCCCTACTATAGCCCGACCGGAGAAGCAGAATATCCAGTTCAAGTGAATGCAGTAGGAAACTGGAATCAGAATGGTAGCTAGAATCCTGGGAATGAGAGAGATGCTCCATGGAGAGATCATCCAAATTTTAGGTGGTCTAATGTAAATCCGAACCCAAATCTAGTACCTCAACAGCCACCAACATTTCAGCAGCAACTGGAGGCACAACCATAATGGAAGAATAGGGGTCAGGATTGGCAGAATAACTGGAATAACAACTGTAATCAGGGTAATCAAAGGAACCAGCAGAGTTGGCAGAACAGGATTCAGAATAATCAAATGGTTTCATATGTTTCCCCACACCAGAGAAGATGTCAAGGGAATAATTCCGGACTACAAAATCAGAACTAGGGAAATCAAGGAGCAGGAAATCACCAAAACACCAACCAAGGGCCCTAAGGAAATTATCACCCTAACCAGGGATCAAATCAGTATCATGGATCAAGCTCAAGTCAGTCATTTTAGAGGCAGCCTAATGACATTGATGATCTAGTCAGAGTAGTGAGAAAAAGTAGAGAGAAGGAAGAGAGAATCGCACTTCAGCGTGAGATAGAGATGAGTAGAATTGAATGAGAGATGTGAGGAGTCGGCTCCTCAATTAACACACAAAATAAATATAACCACAGATCCAACTATTATGGCTTGTGATCCGAGTGAGAAAGGACACGTGGCGGCCATCGGTGAGACAAGTAAGTAACAGGCTGGAGTAAGCATTGGGCTGCCTACACCAATTGTTGGGCCTCACATTTAATTATAATTGGATTAACCAAGCTTAATTAATTATATCAGTCCAAACCAATTAGTCCAAAAATAATTCAACATTCTCCACCTTGGACTACATTGGGAGCACACAGGGAGAGCCTTAGTCTGTTGTTGTTTCATCACAGCCTACAAGGCATTCCTTATCACCAAAGAACACAAAGTTCATTAGATAAGAAATACTAGGTGGCCTTAACAAAACTCCAGATGGTAAACCAATTAGTTTTGTAAGACTTTAGATGCCTTGTGACTTCAAAGAGTCTAGACTCAAAGTATCATCAAGGTCTTAATTCCCCCGGGACATGCACATGCTCAACCAAAATCAAAATGCAACTTTTTGATGCACGAGAGCAATTTGTCCACATAAAGACACTTAGTACCCATATCAATAGGGTTATTATTAGTATGTACTTTTTGTAAAAGAACTTCACATTTTTCCACAATATCTCTAATGAAATGGAACCTAACATCTATATGCTTAGTTCTATCATGGAAAACAAGATTTTTGCACAGTTGAATAGCAGATGACTATCAGAATATAGCACAGGAGCAGATTTAATAAACTTGAGTTTAGAAAGAACTTCCTTTATCCAAATAGCCTCCTTCATAGCTTCAGTGATAGCTATATATTCTGACATTGTTGTAGACAGGGCTACAATATGCTGGAGTTGGGATTTCCAACTAACACAAGACCTGCAAACTGAAAACACATACGAAGTGGTTGACTTCCTCTTACCCTTATCATTAGCATAGTTAGAATCTACAAAACACACAGCTAAACACCTTGATCATGCTTAGAGAAACAAAGACCATACTTGGCAGTATTTTTCAAATATCTAAGCAACCATTTAAGAGCCTCCCAATGGCCCTGGGTTAGACATGTATCTACTCAAGCAAGAAACAGCATAGGCAATGTCAGGCCTAGTACTAACCATAAGATACATCACAGAACCAATATCATTAGAATAAGGAATCTTGTACATAGCTTTAATTTCAGACTCAGTCTTAGGACAAAGGTCCTTACTCAGTATGAAATGTGTAGCTAAAGGAATAGAAGCAATTTTAGCACCAAACATATTAAACTTTTCAAGAATTTTTTGCACATAAGGTTCCTGTTGAAGAACCAGAGTAGAAGACTTCCTATCCCTACGGATATTGATCCCCAAAATCTTTTTAGCATCACCAAGATCTTTCATGTCAAAATTATCACATAAAGCAGATTGCACATGCTTAATAGACTTAATACAAGGAGCCATGATGAGTATATCATTACATAAAACAGCAAGAACACAAGCACATTATCAAGGTTTATCACACACAAACAAGCATCAATGGTACTTCTAACAAATCCTAACTTCTGCATGCATGTATTAAACTTGATATTCCACTGCCTAGGGGACTGTTTTAAACCATACAAAGCCTTTTTTAGCAAACAAACATGTTTGGAAAAATTTGGATCCACAAAACCCTCAGGCTGTTTCATATAGACTGGTTTATCCATATCACCATGAAGGAAAACAGTTTTGACATCCATTTGTTTCAATTCCCAATTAAAATGAGCACATAAGGCAAACATCACTCTTACAGTAGTAAACTTAACCACATGAGCAAAAATTTCAGTGTAATCTAACCCCTCTTGTTGAGTAAAACCTTTTGCAACCAACCTTGCCTTGTACCTTAGCCCCTCAATTTCATCTTTCAATTTAAACAACCACATGCAATCAACCACAGAGGCACCAGGGGGCTAAAGCACAAGGATCTAGGTTTTATTGACAAACAAAGAATGAATTTCCTCTTTCACGTATCCCAAAACTTGGACTTCTGAGCTTACCTATAAGACTGAGGCTCATTTCCATCAGATTCACACACATTAAATACTAAAGTAATTAAATTCACAAATTGACCATATCTGTTAAGGGGATTAACCACCCTCCTACCCCTATCTCCAGTCAAGTGATAGTTGTGTAAATCTGGATTATTATTGGGTTGAGGCTCATTGTCAATAGCATTTTCAAGGTCTTGGTCCTCCCGAGGCTCAAGGGGGATAGTATTTGGGTTGATAGGGGAGGAATTCCACACCTGCTCCACCTCAGTGGAAGCATCACTGCCCTGAGACTCCACCTCACTTAAGGGCCCCTCCTCAGATTGCTCCACCTCACTAAGAGGTTCACCATCTGAGGATGGAGTAGCAGGGGACCTATCAGGAATCAAACAAGGGAAATCTTCTTCATTGAAGATGACATCTCTACTAACAACAACCTTAAAACCAGGTTCATCCCTAACCCAGACTCTATAAACCTTAACACCATCAGGATACCCAACAAAAAGATCCTCCCGGGAACATCATAGCTCACCCATAGCTGGCGTTGAAAGCACATTTCGTCGTGTAGCGGCTTCGTTCTATTGGCCCTGAATGCGGCGAGATATTGCACGCTTTGTGGAGTCCTGCAAAACTTGTCAGTACACGAAATATTCGATGCAAAAGCCGTATGGGCTACATCAGCCGCTGCCAATTCCCGACCGTGTTTGGGTTGACGTGTCCATGGATTTCATCACGGGTCTGCCCATCTTCCACGGGTTTACAACAATAATGGTGGTGGTCGATTGATTGTCAAAGTACGCGTACTTTGTCGCGCTCCCGACTTCTTTTGATGCTCAGCGCGTGGCGTCCGTTTTTGTGCGTACGGTGGTCAAACACCATGGGTTTCCGGAGACGTTCGTGTCAGATCGGGACCCCATTTTCTTGGGGGAATTTTGGAGGAAATTGTTGAAATTGAGTGAGACTACATTACATTTTTCAACGGCTTACCACCCTCAATCGGATGGACAAACTGAGGTTCAAAATCGAGGGCTTGAGCAGTATCTACGAGCATTTACCTTCGAGAAGCCGAAACAATTGTCAGATTTTCTTCCTTGGGTTGAGCTTTCACTTAATTGTAGTCACCATGAGGGCTTGGTCATGCCGCCATTTCGTGCGCTCTATGGCCGTGATCCACAGACATTTTTTCCATCTGCGCCACCCTCTAACACACCACCCTCAGTGGCTGAATTGATTTCAGAGCGTATGGAGGTCCTCCGGATTTTGAAACAGAACCTATTGAAGGCATAACAGAGGATGCAAAAATCTGCCAATTCGCACATGAGAGATATTACGTTTGCAGTGGATGATTTGGTTTTGCTGAAACTACGTCAGTACCGCCAGCACTCCGTGGCCTGCCTCCTCGCGGCGAAGTTAGGCCGGTGTATTTACGGCCCCTTCCGGGTGTTGGAGCGTGTGGGTCCTTTTGTGTACCGTTTGGAGTTACTGGAGGGAAGCAAAATACATAATGTATTCCACGTTAGTTTATTGAGGCCTTTTGTGCAAGACTCACCTGGGATGCCCGCAGCAGCACTGCCTGCTGATTTCCGCGCCAACCATCCCCTGGTTCGGATGGTGAGATTATTGGGTCGACAGATGGTATTTCTCAATGGAGAGATTGAGGAACAGGGTCTGCTAGAGTGGGATGATGGATCGCCGAACAAGCCATCTTGGGAGCCAATGGAGGTCATTTCAGATCAGTTTCCATACCTCCTTCAGGGCAAGGAGGCTCTTAAGTCCGGGGGAGTTGATACGAGTACGCCGGAACTGCCGCAACAGGAGAACCAAGATAGGGAGCTGCTGGAGGATAGCAGCGAGAGATGGAGAGGGAGAGAAGGGATCGCCTACGGGTGTTTGTTGGAGGCTCTTATTCTTCTTTCTCCGACGAATCGGTACATCGAGGGCAAGATTTGAAGAGAAAACTAAGAGAAAATTTCGCGAGATTGATTTAGTCGGAGGGGATTAGGTCAGAATAATAGTCTAATATAAATAGTGAAATTACATTATTTATGCAAGCTTCTTTGCGGGCCTCTTACGAGTGTGATTTTTCTCTATCATGTCAACCCCAACCCCAACCCCAATTTATATAGTCTTTGAGACTTAATATTGTTTAATAGTGGATACCGAACAGGCACATTAGATACTGTAATCAATATATAGTACAAATAAAAATTAATTAATCAGTATATAGTACCAACAAAATTAATATAAATTAAAATATTCACCAACAAAACAATTAAATATTAATTTTGTCATATAAACGATATCAGATGGTCAAATTTTGTCACGCATCTTGACCAGTAACATTATATAGTTGAGTGAACTATAAAAACAATCCATGAACTACGGATTTATTTCACTAGCAGTCCCTGGATTTTAAAAATACTACCAGTAATCCCTGAACTAAGAGTTTATTTCATTGACGATCCTTTTTTTAATATTTTCACCGAAAAATATCCCCAAAAATGAGATGGACATTTTTGTCCATCCACAATTTCTTCTTTTCATACTTATCATTTTCAAATGATTAGGAACGTACATGCATATATTTTAAATTGGTTTTATAGAGGGAGAGATAGTGTGGAGGTTCATATATATACATACTTATAATAGAACTTTGTAGCTTCATTAAGATTGCGAAAAATCATGTGGTAGGTTTTGACTGCTGATTTTTTTCTCCTCGGGAAGACAAGTAGGTGTGTATAACACTAATATGAGAAAGTAATATTATAACACAAACGAAAAGGTTCATTGTATTTGAAATACAGTTCATTACTAATACAAATCACTGAACGATAAGTTCACTATCATTATTCCAAACAGATAAGGGAGACAATTATATGCACATTATTCATTAAAAACAGTTTAGTTTAAAAAGTATTGAAGTTAAATATGTACACAATTTAATACAATTACTTCTAAACCTTATCCTCAAACTAATTATTCATTCAAATTATTTGATGTTAACAACAATTACAATTCATTACATACGCAAATTACATAAGATAATTGACAGTTAGTTAATCTTCATCTTCTTCTTGGGATGATTCTGAATCTGAATCAGAATCAAACAACGAGCTGACTAGAGACTATAGCTCATCCATTATTGTTCCATGATGTTCGTGGGTAGTTAAATCAGCAGTTGTTGTTCATCGAGAATCGTTGGGTTTGGGTTTGGGTTGGTTATATTCTCCATTGGTGTTGTAGGAGAATCGGTTGTATGTGTGAGAGTAGTTGAATTCGCCATTGAGGGAAGGTAGTGTTATACAAGATAATAATTGAGAAACGATCGCCGGTAATTCACGATGGATTCAGATGCATATTATGAAATTCTCATTCCATAATTAAGTTGTAGTATGATTTTAGAAAGTAAATAATTGTTGCAAATTGACACTTCCAATACCACGCTTCCAGTGATTTTTATGATTAAAAAATAACGATTTGATTGATTTATTTTATCCACTATATTATAAAATTGGATGATTGAGGTCTTTGGTTCGATTTTATTAATTAGTTCGACGTCTATATATACTCCCTCCGTCTCATTCAAGATGACCACATTTCCTTTTTTGTTTGTCCTAATCAAGATGGTCACATTCCAATTTTGGAAACAACCTCCTCGCTGCTCATTAATATATTCAACTACCTTTTTGCTCTCTACTTTATTCCACCTAACAACACATCCTAAAATCTTATATCACTCAAGAATGTGGTCATCTTGAATGGAACGGAGGGAGTATTTGCTAAGTATTTTGGTCTGACCAGCTGAATCGTGAATTAGTAGCTTCATCAATTCACTTACCGATCCGATTTTTAAAAGTTACACCTATAAATCATTTTTCGATTATTCAAGTATGAGACACATGTAAGCAGATTAAGAAGTGTATATGATGTATAAGGTTCTACGGTCCAACTTTTCCACTTGAGGATCCCAATTAAATTTGATCATGTGAGAGTTGCTAGAGGATTCATTGTGCCATCATTTTATTAATAGCCCCCACCCCATCGGCCTTGGGATTATATTCCATTCATTCTTATTTGATTTTTCTTTATATTCATAAACACTCTTAAGATTGTTAGAGAAACGTAACTACCTCAAAAATACCGACTTTTGTCCCAAACATAACAATAAAAGTTGTATGCTTGTCTGCAACATGTAATATCTCAATTAAGGGTGTTTTTAGATCATTGTCCTTTTCACAAATAAAGGGCACAGAGTCATTTTAATTAGTCCCATATTTCATATATAAATTTGTGGCTAAAAAACAAAATTTCGATTCGCAAATTAGTACTCCTATTTACCAGATGTCATATTCACCAGTATTTAATTTTGGTAATTTGTTTTGGTTGTAGTAGTGTGGGCAGGTAGAGCATATTCAATTCCATACATGCTAGGAATTTATATTTCTACCCTTCACATAGTCTGCCTCGCTATTAATAAACTGTATGCAGATGCAGTTGTTGTCCAAAACAGAAAATCACATTCAATCATGAAGACTCTCTCACACACTCAATACTCCTCAATCTCTTCTTCCTCCTCCTCCCTCTTCCAACATAACCCAACTTTGCAATGGCAGAAGCAGAGGTGTAAGGTATACCATACCTACCCACCCCTAAGCAGAACCATCATCAGAGCTTCGCTCTCATACTCCGTCTCCAACAAGGCATCACCCGCAGCAGTGATGCCTCCAGAGACAAAGGTACAACCGCGAAGAGCAGCAAATGAAACCCCTCTCACACCAATAAACTATCTCGAACGAGCCGCGGTCGTGTATGGCGATTGCCCCGCCATTCTATACAACGACACGGTCCGCACGTGGTCCGAGATGTATAGGAGGTGCCTGAAGCTGGCCTCGTCCATCGCCGCCCTCGGCATCAAGCGAGGCGACGTTGTCTCGGTCGTCGCGCCAAACATTCCTGCCATGTCCGAGCTACACTTTGCCGTCCCCATGGCCGGCACCATCCTGAACACGATCAACCTCCGCCTCGACGCCAACGCCATCGCCAATTTGCTCCAGCACAGCGGCTCCAAGCTCATCTTCGCCGACTGCCAGTCCGAGTCCCTCGTCCACGAGGCCGTCTCGCTCCTCCCTCCGCATCTCCACCGCCCGACCTTAGTCGTCGTAGGCGACGACGCCTGCGAGAGCTGCTCCGTGGACTGCTGCATCGACTACGAGAACATGGTGGAGGGCGGGGACGAGGATTTCAAGTGGCTGAGGCCGCTGAGCGAGTGGGACCCGATCACCCTCAACTACACATCGGGGACCACCTCCTCTCCAAAAGGAGTGGTGCACTGCCACCGTGGCGCCTTCTTGATGTCGGTGGACTCGCTGCTTGACTGGTCCGTGCCCAAGCAGCCGGTCTACCTGTGGACGCTGCCGATGTTCCACGCCAACGGGTGGAGCTACGCGTGGGGCATGGCCGCGGTTGGGGGCGTCAACGTTTGCCTCCGCCGCGTTGACGCGCCCTCCGTGTACGAGGCCATTGACAAGTACGGAGTGACGCACATGTGCGGCGCACCAGTTGTGCTCAGCATGCTCACGAACCATCCCAGGACAAAGCCGTTGAAGTCGGCCGTCCACATTATGACAGCCGGAGCGCCGCCTCCGCCGGTGGTGCTGGGGCGGGCAGAGGCGCTGGGGTTCATTGTCAGCCACGGGTATGGTCTGACGGAGACTGGGGGTTTGGTGGTGAGCTGCGCGTGGAAAAAGGACTGGGCTCAATTAAGTGGTAGGTGGAACATTTCATAATAGTAGTATACTCGTGATTAAATTTATATAAGTTAGAAATTGATAGAGTTCCTTTCTAAAACCAATTAATATTAGGAGGAGGAGTCTACGTTACTTATACAATGGTTTCAATCAATTAGTATTAGTAGTATTAGTCTACTATACTTATACAAAGGTTTCAGTTTTTTTATACCGATATAGTATACTACTCGATCTGTCCGATAGAAATAGATTGAATTTCCTTTTTTTCCCCGTTCTATATAAATGAGTCATATCTATATATGAAATTTTTTTCTCATTCTCTTTTAATTTATCATGTATGGGCACCTCGATCCACTACATTATTTTAACTACTTTTTCTGCGTCTCTTACTTTACCTATTGTGAATTAAAATCCATATCTTAATTAGCCTATTTTTATGGGACTGGGGAGTATAATATTATTGGAGTCAAGATTTTCAGCTTTAGTATAGATATAATGGTAGATAAGTTAATTTTGATCAACACTCAGCGACTCGCTCTAATACCACGTCCATCATAAAAAACAAGTTGATATTAGGAACAGTAGTCAATGAAACTTAGATAGTACTCCCTCCGTCCCATATAAATAGGTCATTTAGGGTTGACACAGGTTCTAATGTGTAATTGGTAAAGTAAGAGAGATGGAGAAAAAGTAGTTGAAATTGTGTAGTGGGTGGTGGGACCATAAATGATAAAGTAAAAGAGAAGAAGAAAAAAGGTTACCATGTATGGATATGGAGACGGAGGGAGTAGTTTAAGACTTTCAGTTATGTATTTACACTTATGGGTGATACTGTTATATTCGCTTTTTATTTATTTGGCCAAGAGTATAATGGTAAGAAATGGCAGGGACGGAGAGGGCAAAGCTGAAGGCAAGGCAAGGAGTGAGGACTGTGGCGTTCGGAGAAATGGACGTCGTGGAGGCGGACACAGGGAAGAGCGTGGCGAGGGACGGGGTTACAATGGGGGAGATCGTGCTACGCGGCGGGAGCGTCATGCTAGGATACCTGAAAGACCAAGAGGGGACCAAGAAGAGCATGAGAGACAATGGCTGGTTCTACACGGGAGACGTCGGGGTCATGCACCCCGACGGCTACCTGGAGGTCAAGGACAGGTCCAAGGATGTGATCATCTGCGGTGGTGAGAATCTCAGCAGCGTCGAGGTCGAGGCCGTCCTCTACGCCCACCCGGCCATCAACGAGGCCGCCGTTGTGGCCCGTCCCGACGCCTTTTGGGGGGAGACGCCGTGCGCATTTGTGAGCTTCAAGGAGGGCGCGGCTGAAAAGCCCACGGAGAAGGAGATCAGGGAATTCTGCAAGGCAAGGCTGCCGCTGTACATGGTGCCGAGAACCGTCGTCTTCCAGCCGGAGCTGCCCAAGACTTCCACTGGAAAAGTTCAGAAGTTTCAGCTTAGAAACATGGCCAAGGATTTGGGCAAGGTTTATGTTTAAACATAACAAACCAAATTAATTGCAACTGATCATATTTTTAAATGTTGATGTGAAATATAATATTTGTATGTTTTCATGCTATCAATTAGGGAACAATTGTTACAAATAGAAGATATGTATTTATGAGGCGTTCCTATTTAATTTTATTTTTAAATATTATTAAATGATAGTATTACAGTTGTACTAGTTTTTTTATTTTACTTGTGAGTCACATTAAATCGTAGTTTCGTTTTCAGTTGTCTATTTCTAGTTGATACACCTAACTTTTGCAATTAACATCAATCACTAATTACTTACCAAAATATAACTTACTAAAGCATATGAATTTAGCATGGGACAATTTTCCATTATGAAAATATCTATCAAATAATTATGATAATTTATGCCCATGAATTTTATGATCAATGTGCTATAGCTTTTATGGTCATATATTTATGTGGTTCTTCTATGTTTTATTAAATTCAACGTGTCTTACACGAACATATATTTCAAAATTTAGATTAATTTAGGACACACTAGTTAGGTTTAATGTATCGAATATTTAAGTATTGTATCGTTATTGTTATTGTAATTTTTGTACTATGAGATAGTATTACATTTTATTATACAGTAGGTCGTATTAAATTAAAACACTATTTTCTATTGCATACCTAAGAACTAATATAAATAATGTATCACAATATAGATGGCATAGATTATGTTTAATGAATATCGGTGTAAAAAAGCTCGCACATCATCATATGGGTAATAATAATGGTGATAATTTTTGAAAATTTACATCATTTTCCTTTATCAAAATCTCATATTATTAAGAAATATAATAGCACCAATCATATAATAAAAAGAATTCCTCATTCACCAAATCATTATTTCAACTTTCGATAGAATATCATCAATTAGGATTTTGTCAGAATTCTCATCAAATTATTATTCTGAAATATTTTTTTGTAAAAAAACTAATTTAAATATAAAAAGTTATGCAAAATTTAAAAGTATGAATCATATTAGGAGAAAGATTGATTTCCTTAATGATTTGTGAAGATATAATTGTATGCAATCAAATGTTAAATCTCAAAAGTTGCATTTTTGAGTAAGAAAAATGCAAAATAAAGCGAATTAACTACTGAATAAAATTTTATAGGCGTGTTATGGTGCTGACCACCTCACGTATGCTAACTACTAATCATAGCCATTGGATCTAAGAGGCGGATGGTTGAATTTTATTACATACTGATCCATGGCGGAGGGATTTTAGTGCACACATAATTTTATTCTCTCTCCTAAATCTCGTGAAATTAGCATGCGAATAAAAGATTTGTATAATGATCTATATTGCGTTGTATGTTGATCCTTTAATCTTTATACTGATCCATACTTGAGCACAACCATGCAATTGAATCGACACAGCCTGCAATACAATCCCGTCCTATAAAAATATGCACTTTCTAAATTTAGAAACTCTTTTATCAGTGAGATCCATTATTCGCTAACAATATTTTAATTATTATTTTTCACTTCTCTCTTACTTTACCAACTATACATTAAAATCCGTATCCAACTATTGTGGAAGGAATAGAGTATTAAAAACTCAATCCCCATATCTTAAAAACATAATAAAAAACTAGTACCAAATACAAGCAACATAAATTACAAGTTTATATCAGTATATACATTAGACACTGTAATTAGCACATAGTACAAACTAAATAAATATAAACTAAAATATTTGTTGAAAAAACAATTAAATGTTGATTTCGTGCCATAAAGGATCTCTGATAGCCAAATTCTATCATGTATCTTTGCCAATAACATTATATAATTAAGTTGACACGCGATCATGTTTTCATTATTCCATTCAGAATATATTGTTAGCAGACAGTAACATGTATAAATCGTGCACAACATATTTCATGTATGGCTCAAAAGTTTTTAGCCCTTCAATTGAGTAAGTTATCAGTTTAGTGGTACACAAACGACACAAAATCCACTAAATATAATAAAATTAATGAGGTCTGCGAAACTTTGATTTAGTGATTTGGAAGTTCTCCCTCTGTCTATTATAAATATATGAACCTACTTTGGTATGAAAATTAAATGCATCTCTTAGTTGACAATTGATTGATTCATAAATATTCTTATTCGTGTGGTTGGGTGGGGCCCAAGTTAATTTAGTTTTACATTTTCCAACTCAAACCACTACGTGCAACGTTGGGTTTTCCAAAAAACTGAGAGGCAAAAATGGCAAAATAGGCAAATTCTGTAAGGAACAACCTAGTAAAAATAGCAAAACAGCCGAACCTGGTGAGGTTTTCTATGCATAATAATTGCGATAAATATTTAAGATAGTCCAATATTTGTTTCAAAATCAAGATTTAAATAAAGAAGTGGCTATAAAGAACAATTTCTACAAATTAAGGTGTACTAATTGAGAAATACATCACATAATCGATAATGTCACATTGAGCATTTTGAAAAATAAAAAGTATAGCTATGATTTGAGTACCCAAATTATTGTCCGTACGTTGAAGAGCAATGTCATGAATTATATATAATCAAACTAATACTTCGTGATATTTAATTAAATTATTTCGAATCATGCATAGTTAAATTAATACTATATTATTAACCATACAACTAACCAAAAATTTTCATAATATAATTTCAAGTATCACCTTCGACGGTGTTGTTAATTCCAAAGTAATGTCGTTCGCTTCCAAAACGTATTAATAATACTCCCCCATCCGCCATAGTAAGTCTCATTTAAATTCGACACAATTTTTAAGAAATGCAAAGGAAAATGGATGAAAAAAAATAGTAGAATGTGGAACACATTTTTATATATTAGTTATATAAGAATACGTGTGAATAATGAGTTTGTGGAAAGTGAATCAACATACCATTTGTTGTAAAATTGAACCGGAGCTACTTATGGAGGACAGAGAGAGTAATAGTTCATAAAGAGCCACATAATCTAAAATAAACTTGACAAGTTTTGACACTACACGAAAACCTGATAAGAACACACGTATGAAATTAATAATTTGTATCACGCTTTATTAGAAAGGAGGGAGTGTCATTTTTCCAAAATGAATGCAAAAAAGAAGTGTATTGCTTTTGGTGGATCCAGTGGCGGACCTAGAATTTTGATGCTGAGGGTTTCAATCTAAAAAAACAATTGTTGTATTATTTTAGTGTCAACGATTACCTAAACCCAAATATGAACTTTATGGAACTGCGAACATAGATGCATAATGAGAGAAGTAATTTTGAGAATGAACAATATAAAGTATGGGTACATACGGTGACAGTGTCGGCTAGGCCAGTCAAATTGGGTATCGGGTACTCGATCCCGAAATTCCCAAAAACTAATACCAGATACCCGATCCGAAAATAATTTTGGGTACCCGGATACCTAACTTGGATATCCAGTCCTGAAAAATCGGGTATCATGTCCGATTGGGCAGTGGTGGAAGAGGGCGGCAATGGTGGACAACGACGGTTGGGCAGTAGAGGTAAACGGCGGTGCAATGCCGAGAGCGCGCGCGGCGGCATCAGACACAGAGGGAGAGGCTAGGCGAGAGCTGAGCAGAGAGGCATGGGAGGGGAGGAAGGCGTTGTACACGTCTTTTTTAGGGTACATACATGCGTGGAAGGATCCCCTACCGTGGGCGAAAACACAACACCTTGTGCTATTGTACGACATAGTTTTGCCATAATTTAAGAGTACTTAGTTTTCCTCTTTATCAATAATCACACTGATGATTTATCATTTTAATAAGTGCTATTCATTTTCCTCCTTTTTTTTGTCTCCTTTTTTTGTGTTTATACGTATATGGCCTCCATATAAGTAAAATAATGGTTCTTTAAATTGGAAGCATAGTATTTTCTAACCTTCTTTTTTTCCACTTTTCAAATTTTGAAGTTAAGACTGAAAAGATTCGGGGTTCATTTAGTTTTTTAAATAACATAATAAATATATAATTTATTAAATTTTAAAATAAAAAATGGATAATTCGGGTATAACCCGATACCCGATAATCCAAAAATCACATACCCAAACCCGATTTTGAAACCCAAAAATTCGGGTATCGGGTATCCAATTACCTGATTTTTCAGGTTTGGATACCCAATACCCGATATCCATTTTACAACCCTAATGTCGTCGTGGATACCCGATATCCATTTTACAACCCTAATGTCGTCGTCGAAATAATCAAATAATATTTTTTAAATAACGAGCACTAACTTTAACATTAAATTTACCAATATTATACTATAGATGGAGCTAAAACTTAAATACTCCCTCTGTCCCAAGGCAGTAGAGGCTTTTCTTTTGGGCACGCGATTTAAGAAATTGATGTGTTAAAGGTTAGATTGGAGAGGGTAAAAAGTAGAGATAATAAAGTAAAAGAGAGTAAAGTATGAGAGAAGAAAATGTTTTGCCAAAAAAGGGAAATGACTCAGCTACGTAGGGACAACCGAAAAAGGAATACGACTCAACTACCTTGGGAAGAAGGGAGTACTATTTTTAATTTTAGATTATAAATCATTACTTTATAATTTTACAACAATAATATTTGTGCCGATAGAAAAAATAAATTCTTGTTTGAGAAAATACAAAAAAAACTATAACTGAATTAGCTAGAAAATCCAATGAAATACATAATTGAACTAAATATAAATGATGAAATCCAAAAATGCAAAATCAACAAGTACCAAAACAGAGCTCAAGGAATCGAACTTGCATCTCATAGTTCCTTGTTAGGGTTGTCAACCAGCTAGGCTAATCAATGTATTATTAACCTAGTTTGCATATATATTATATGATTAAACCCCAAATGGGTGGGTTCCAAGGAACCCCTATGACCCCAAGTAGGTCGGGTCGGCCTCTGTGTGGGTCAGATAGAGTACATAAAACCAGAAGGTTGATCTTGAAGTTTTTTGTCCTCTCTTACTTTGATCACAGCTCCACAAATGCTGATGATGTTAGAAGATGATTGAATTATGAGAGTGAGGAATCAGATCTTCAACTTTGAAGCTTGAGGGGGCATTTATAGCCTCAAAGTCAAATCCCTCAATATGGTAAATCTTCAGCACAGTACGGTAAGTCTTGGAGATAAAATAGGGCAATTTCTGTGTGCCACGTTTTCCCAGCCGGCCATTGCACTTTGTTCAGCGGTCGCTGCAAATCATCACGTAGTTTCTGTCTCTCGATCAGCGGTAGCTGCATTTGTTTAAGCGATATCTGGGCGTGTTCATTTCAGCTCTAATTTTCCGAAGCGAACCTCTACAGGAGCAGCGATCGATGGCAGCCGCTGCGGACCGCTGGCTAGCTCGAATATTTCAGATTTCCATCTTCAACTTTTTGCTATCTTTTTAGGCTCTATTTTGCACATTTCTCACAAAACACGTCAAAATACCAAAATAGATAAAATATGCAAATAATGGTCATGTAATGCAACTTTGGCACTCAAAACAGAACAAAAAATGTATTTAAAACAGTGCAAAACCGAGCATATCACTTCAATTAGGACAACACACATATATAGCACAAACGCAACGGATCTCTGAATGCTCTTGGGAATTCTCGTGGCTGGTATGGCAGACCACTGACCTTGTCTCGTCGGACCTCTTGGCGAGAGGACTGACTTGGTGTCAGCGGACCGCTAAAATCATCCCTTAGGTTTGGACTTTAGTTTCAGCCATTTTGTACCTTTTCTAAGTATTTTTCTGACATTTCTAAACAGAAAGATAAAAAAACCAAAATACATAAAAAATCAACGTTAATATCATAGTTGACATGCATTGCAATCAAAACAAGCCAAATCTAGGCTTTAAAAGATTGTGAACTCCGTGTTTATCTTTAGGGAACTTGCGTAGGAAGGCTTTGAACATTCTAAAGCTTCATATAAGGGCTTCTCTTTCAGCTCTAGGATATTGCAAGGAGGGTAATACTTATCTAGAAATAATCCCACCAAATAATTCCAAGTACGAATTACTCGGGCTGGAAAACTCCCATACCATTCTTCCCATACCATTCTTCTAGGAGGACTATAATGAGGAAGACGACAGACCCACTCACGATCAACTAAAGAAAAGGAAAGTCGCTTGATATTGGTTCAAATCCAATTCGTGAGCACATGGGCAATTGTTGCACCGTGGATGTCACGACCGCCCTTCTAGGGTATAATAAATGCGGCGATCGCAACTTAAACGAACTTAAATGCAACAAGGAAAAATAGGCTAAGGTTTCATCAAAGAGGTTTGACCAAAGTATTTAATGAACAATTAAGTTTAAGAAAAGGGGACGCTTTAACAATGAAATCCAATGAAGAAGGACTATCATACTTTAGGTCAAAAAGGCATGACTTAAAATAATTCAAAACGTAACGTGTTTCAATATTCAAAATGAGAATCCAAAAATATCACTATCAACTTAACGACAAAACAATCACGTTTTAGCGGAAGCATCCAAGAGAAGAGTGAAGTCATGTATGAAAACACGACGACACCCGGAGTTTCAAGACAATAGCATTTTTTTTATTGATTTGCTCAACACCGCCAACCGCTCGTCGCCGCTCAACCTGCACATAGGGAAAACACATGCAGGGCTGAGTACTATAAAGATACTCAGTGGGCTCTTGCCGAAAACATTTTCAATAAAAGTATTATGTATCATGCCATACATAAGTAACCATCGGGGTTTAGCTTTAGAAAGGCCCGAGGCACTCAAAATCATTTCTCATAGTAAAAGTGGACTGATCAGTCATTTTCCCATAGACGTTAGCCATATCTGCTCGTACATGACAATGAATGCGGCCGCAAACCCGGTCACTAGACCGGCCAGCCCGTACGCTAGCACACGGTCTACCATAGGTGTACACTAGTCCAAGTAGGGTTTGCGGCCCTACGAGGACCCGAATTCGATTTAGATAACAATGGCATAAAGCCATATCAGATACACAGTTTAAAATCAAATAAGGCATGATAAATACAATTTCATTCCCATCGATAAAATATTTAGGACATCGTCCTTATTTAAAAGAAAGCCCACCTCGACTGCTTAGATTTCAAGTATCTCCTTTCCCTTGCTGTCACGCTAAGAGCGCGAGTTATCACCTTTGAATTATGAGTATCACAATCAGTCCCAAATACCGACTCAAAATCATGCATGTCCCCAACTTTCCCCTTTTCCCATCGATTCGTTTTTGTCAACATGAGGAAACACACCATAGCGTGTATCAATGCACAACACATTACTACATCATAGAATTGGTTTCTTAACACATATGCATCATGTATATCATTCAAAACTTAATCGTCAAGATCATTTGATCGTGGTAGGAATCTGGCAGCACAGTGCAAGCGTTTTGTAAAAATCGTTAAGAATTTCATCCGACCTCCGTTGGGGCTAACATTTTACCACAATGCAGTAAACACATCAAATACCATCCAGTTAAAATTTCACATCAAAATAACATTTTTAGGTCGGTCAAATAAAAACATACCCAATGGTCGAGAATCGGACAAAAAGGAGTTCGTTTGGTCGGTCAAACACGCGTCGGAATCTACTGTCCGAACACTACAGATTTCAGGATTCACAATTCCGAATTAGGGTTTACCAAATATTCATCCCAACACATATATTCATGCTTCAGCAAGATCTCACAATTGTGTTCTCACATATTCACATAGCATTCAATATAAATCATCCACAAGATAAATCATATACAACCATAACACATAAACATATCTTTTCTCATGAAATCATCAATCACACCCGATTAATTTCTTAGACCTACGATCCTACACTCATTATGCATGAGGGAATCAAAATCAATTTTTGAATGGAGAGGATGAGGAAAAGAAGTTCAATTGTACCTTTCTTGATTGAAACGATCGGTAGAAACAAAGTATGAATCTTGATTCTTCAACAAATTTTTGGCAAAAATGAAGGGGTCTTGAGTGGAATAGAAGAACAAGTGGAGGAGGAGTGGAGAGGAGAAAGTGGCGTGTGGGATGTGAGGGGGGGCGGCGTGTAGTTGCAGGTTTAGGGTTTTCTCCCCCTCATATGTAAAGAGTTGAAATAAAATCCCAATTAATTACATGAAGATTTGGAGGAGATTTGATGGGGGGAATTAACGTGATTCTTGGGGAGGAATAAGGGGAATTTTGAAAATTATAGGCTATTTAATTAGCCAATGATTTAATTTGGTATTTCACGGAGTAGAATAAAATAATTCGGAGCAGAAAAATTAATAATAATCCTCCCAAGATATAGGGATATAGGCGTGTATTAAGTTCCTCCCACAAGGAATAAATTTCAAATCTTTAATTGAATAAGGTAAGACAAGATTTGCTAGAATATTTCAATTCACTCATGGAATGAAATAGATAAGGGATAAAAATAAATAATTTCCTCCTCCCATAATTAGAAAAAATTCGAAATCTCCCTTGGAAAAAGCATAGGGATCGATTTTTCTTATGAAGAAATAACGTAATTGGACTTTGGATTTAATTTGGATAATTATCCCAAACAAATAATTAAATCCAAGAAAATAGAATTCCTCTCCAATATTTAATAGTGGTCGAGGATTCTAAATAAAATGACCAAGATAATTATTGATGATCCTATTTAATCTCACTCACCCTTAGAAAAAAAAATAATTCACCGCAATATATTTCACCCCGCATCAAATATTCAAATAGCCATGTCATCAATTCAATGAAGTTGACTCCGTCAACCCAAAATCATAACTACGAACCAAG
The DNA here is from genome assembly GCF_004379255.2 of Salvia splendens. Lineage (NCBI taxonomy): Eukaryota > Viridiplantae > Streptophyta > Magnoliopsida > Lamiales > Lamiaceae > Salvia > Salvia splendens. The sequence goes on along the minus strand of NC_056032.1, from coordinate 22,884,528 downwards.
ATTAGGTCACCAAAGAAATCACATAGCAATTCGTCATTTAATTCACGACATTAAAAGAAATAAATGCAATCGTCTTAGGGTTCGAAAATTATCAAAAGTGGGGCGTTACATCCTACCACTCTTAAAAGAAATTTCGTCCCGAAATTTGGTACCTTCATGGGAAGAGTTCTGGGTACGATTCCATCATCTTATCCTCAATATCCCACGTGGCTTCTTCGTGCCCGTGGTTTCTCCAAAGTACTTTTACGTACACAACCGGTTTATTTCTCACGTTCTGGACCTTTCGGTCTAAAGTCATCTGGGGTCTCTCCTCGTAGCTCAAGTCAGGGTTCAAAGCGACTTCTTGTAGTGAATCACGTGCTTTGGGTCAAACACGTATTTCCGCAATTGCGACACATGAAAGATGTTGTGCACGTTTCCAAAGCTTGGGGGTAGCGCCAAACGGTATGCAACAGGACCCACTCCTTCAAGGATTTCATAAGGCCCAATAAATCGCGGTTTTAATTTTCCCTTGACACCAAAACGCGTTATCCCCTTCGACGGGGATACTTTGAGGAAAACCTTGTCGCCAGTTTGAAATTGTAAGTCGGTTCGTCGTACATCCGCGTATGACTTCTGTCTGTCTTGAGCTTCTTTTATCCTTTCACGAATTTGTCGGACAATTCCGACCATTTCTTCAACTATATCGGGTCCAAGTACTCTTCTCTTGCCAACTTCGTCCCAGTAGAGCGGGGATCTACACTTTCTCCCATACAAGGCTTCATATGGCGCCATGTTTATCGTTGCCTGGAAACTGTTGTTGTTGGCGAATTAATCAGTGGTAGTGCGGACTCTCAACTTCCTCCTCAGTCTAACACCACAGCTCTCAACATATCTTCGAGGGTTTGGATTGTTCTTTCGGATTGCCCGTCTGTCTGCGGGTGAAATGCTGTGCTAAAATTCAATCGAGTTCCTAGCTCACGTTGTAGGCTGATCCAAAACCTTGAGGTGAACTTCGGGTCACGGTCAGACGTGATCGTCACTAGACTCCATGCAGTCGCACTATTTCCTTCATATAAATATGAGCTAGCTTGTTTGATCCATAGGTTATGGGAATCAGTATGAAGTGTGCACTCTTGGTGAGTCGGTCTATAATTATCCATATGACGGTATTCCCATTTTGCGTCTTTGGCAATGCTGTCAAAAAATCCATGGCGATGTGCTTCCATTTCCACTCGGGAACTTCTAGTGGTTGCAACTTTCCGTACGGTCGTTGATGTTGAGCCTTCACCTGTTGGCAGGCTAAGCAGCGCGCTACAAATGCCGCTATTTCCCTCTTCATACCATTCCACCAAAAGGACTTCTTCAAGTCTTGATACATTTTCATACTTCCTGGGTGGGCGGTGTAAGGAGTCTCATGTGCTTCACTCATAACTTCATTTTTGAGCTCCTCGTTGTCCGGCATGCATAGTCTTCCTTTGAAAGTAAGCGCATTGTCACCTTCTTCACTAAAATTCCCAGGTTCGCCGGTTCGCACTTCTACACGAATTTCTTCCAATTTCGCATCCATCCGTTGTGCTTCAATAATTTTTGACCTTAGATCAGGTTCAACAACTAAAGTGGCGATTCGTGCTTCCACTGTTTCAGGTGCTCTCACCACTTCCAAACGCATCTTACTAAACTCGCGAATCAGGCTTCTTTCTTTGGTGAGAAAAGTAGCCAGTTGGGAATGGTCCTTCCGGCTCAAAGCATCTGCCACGACATTTACTTTGCCGGGGTGGTAATTGATGCCACAATCGTAGTCTTTCACCAACTCGAGCCATCTTCGTTGCCGCATGTTCAAATCTTTCTGCTCGAAGAAATACTTTAGGCTTTTGTGGTCCGTAAAGATCTCGCATCGAACTCCGTAGAGATGATGTCTCCAAATCTTTAAAGCGTGTACTACCGCTGCTAACTCCAAGTCATGGGTTGGATAGTTCAACTCGTGTGGCCTCAATTGTCGGGATGCGTAAGCAATCACCTTGTTGCTTTGCATCAACACGCATCCAAGTCCCACCTTCGAAGAGTCCGTGTATACCACGTAGTTCACTCCAGGCTCTGGTACAGCTAGAATCGGTGCACTAGTTAGCTTTTCCTTCAAGAGTTGAAAACTTGCCTCACACTCGGGGGTCCAATTGACTTTCACCCCATTCTTGAGTTGTTGTGTCATGGGTCTCGCTATATTGGAGAATCCCTCTATAAACCTTCGGTAGTATCCTGCCAAGCCTAGGAAACTCCAAATCTCGTTTGGTGTTGAAGGTGCTTTCCACTGCTGTACCGCCTCAACCTTAGTGGGATCCACTCGAATTCCTTCGATGTGACCAAGGAAATTTATTTCCTTAAGCCAAAACTCACACTTGCTGAATTTGGCGTACAGTTTCTCACTCCTCAACGTTTCCAAAGTGATTCGCAGATGTTCCTCGTGCTCTTTCTCATTCTTCGAGTAAACAAGTACGTCATCTATGAATACCAAAATGAACTTATCCAAGTACGGATGAAACACTCGATTCATTAAATCCATGAATACCGCAGGGGCATTAGTCAATCCAAACAACATTACCACAAACTCATAGTGACCATACCTCGTGCGAAAAACAGTCTTCGGTATATCTTCTCTTCGGACTCTCAACTGATGGTATCCAAACCATAAGTCCATCTTTGAGAACACACCGGCTCCTCGAAGTTGATCGAATAGGTCATCTATCCTCGGCAGTGGATATCTGTTCTTGAGAGTCATCTTGTTCAGCTCTCTATAATCGATACACATTCTCATCGATCCATCCTTCTTTTTCACAAAAAGCACAGGAGCGCCCCACGGTGAGACACTGGGTCTAATGAAACCCAGGTCCATAAGTTCTTGAAGTTGTATCTTGAGTTCCTCTAACTCCTTAGGCGTCATTCGGTATGATGCCTTGGACACAGGCGCCGACCCTGGCGCTAGGTCGATTGTAAACTCCAATTGTCGATCTGGCGGTGGTCCAGGCAAAGCTTCAGGGAAGACGTCAGGAAATTCTCGTACGACAGCGACATCCTCCACCTTCCTTTCTTCCTTCTCATCCCCTTGTAGATACACCAGATAGGCAGGACGCCCTTTTCTCAACATCGTAGTGGCTTGGAGTGCAGAGATGATAGACGTTTGCCGGTTCATTGAGATTCCGTAGTATATGGTGGGTTTCTTTCCCGGAGTCTGTAGAGATATTTGTCTCTCCTTACAACGAATCGTCGCAAAATTCACGGTCAACCAATCAATTCCTAAAATCACGTCGATATCTCATATCGCCATAACTTGCAGATCGTGAGCGACTAGCTTAAGGTCTCCCATAGAAATTTCTAAGTTCGGGCAAGTTCAAGAGATTTCTATTGTCCCACCCACTGGTGAAGACACTACCATCTTATGTTCAGATTCGTTAACAGGCAAGTTCAAAGTATGCACACATAAATCAGATATGAATGAATGCGATGCGCCCGTATCAAACAACACAACGACAGGAGTGTCGAGAATTTTGCCCATACCTGCCAGGTTTCCGTTTTGGTGACTCCCTTGTTTAGTCTTGGGTTGTTTCTGACTCAAGGCATATGCTCTAGCCTGGGGAAGAAGTCTTGGGCGGTAAGATTGTTGTTGTTGAGGAGGTTGATCGTGATTTCCCCTTGATTCCATTTGCGGTGCCCTTGGCTGCTAGCGGGGTCCTTGAGTGTTCTGCCTCGACCCCATTGCCACCTTCTTGCTCGGACACTCTCTAGAGAAGTGGTCGTTTCCCCCGCAGTTAATGCACTTAGTGGTGTTCTGAACTCTACACTCTCCAAAATGGTGCTTGGAGCACACATTGCATTGGGGTGGTTTGGGTCAGAAATCGCCTCTCTGGTTAGATGAGTTTTGCCCTCCCCCATACGGTGGTCGGTTCTGGGTGGGCTGGTACCTCCTGTTGTCGTACGAGGTCCTATTCCCCTCCCACTTCCTCTTCTCTCGAGAGTGGTGTGGTGGAGGTAGTGCCAAAGTAGTGTCTTCCTTCATCCTCTCCTTGGGCATAGCTGCCTCAATATCTAGCAGCAATGGCTAATGCTTCCGCGTAGGGGAGTCTCCCACGACTAGCCAACGACATCCTTATCTCATGCCTCAGTCCCTAACGGAACTTTTCAGCCAGCTTTTCGTCAGTATCGGCTTGATCAGGTGCGTACCGGGTCATGCTGTTGAGCGCTGCGGTCGTATTCAGTCACTGTCATGCGCCCTTGGATCAAATTGTAGAATTCCGACGCCTTTGCCTTCTGATAGCTCTTTGGTACGTACTTGTTATACATTTCGGTCTTGAAGCCTTCCCAAGTCATCCCCACTGCTTGATCTTGGGGCATTGTCTTCATCCTGGTGTCCCACCAGAAGTCAGCAGCCTCGGTTAGTTGGTAGGTCACACAACTCAACCGTTCTTTATCATTGCACCCTAGGATTGCGAAGATGCGCTCCAATGTGCGTATCCAGGATTCGGCCTTGGCCGGTTCTCCCATTCCATCAAAGACGGGAGGTTTTTGCTCTAGGAACAGCTTCACAATTTCATGGTCAACCGGCGGTGGAGGAGGTGGTAGTGGAGGTATGGGTTGTGTCACACTTTCCTCCATCGTCTGAGGGGTAGGTTCAGGGTTCCCACGTCTTATGTTACGTCTTGGCGGCATTCTGATTCATTATCACACGAGTTATTATCGCATTTATTCAAAATCTGAGATTAGTCATGTGATATAGTTGAAAAGTGGGAAATCAAGGGACGATTGTATCATAGAATAATGAAGGGCTTCTGCAAGACAGGGTATCAAATACAACTGCACAAAATGATAGCAAGAGAGCAATTGCAAAATAACATAGCAAGAGGCGATTGTACCGTAAGATAGCAACATGACGATTGCTCAACAGGATAGTAAAATGTAATTGTTCAATAGTGTAATAGAAGACAATTGGTACAATAGTAGGACGAATCACAAGTATTCAAATGTATGGTAAGAGACAACTGCAAGGTAATATGGCAGAATACAATTGTACAATGAGATAACAAAAGACAATTGCTTAATGGAATAGCAAGGAAAATTTATGGCGAAAGGCAACCGTACGATCGAATAGTCAAAAGATAGTTGCGCCATAGTACGTCAAAGGTAATTGTGCACTAGAATAGAATAGGATATTTACGATATAGTATAGCAAAAGGTAATTGTGCCATAGGCTAGCAAAAGATAATCACATTATGATAATAAAGGATGGTGCCAAATCATTGCACAATAGGATAGCAAAAGACAAGAATTTCCATAAAAATATCAAAATGTTGCCTCTAAGAGGTCTTAGTATCCATCACGAAGAAGGCAAAAAGAGTGAAACAACATGGAAAGATAACGGTAAGGTCGTGCAAAAGCAATAAAGTATCAAAACATGGGGGAAAGTGCAACAAGATATCCCAGACTGATCATTTCTAAATGTCTCCAACCTCATCCTCCTTCTCCTCGGTCTCTCCAACACTTTCTCCATCTGGGTCCTCCCCCTCCTCGTCTGACTCATCTTCCTCACTTTCCTCCTCGGTACCTACGAGTGGTGGGGTCATCCCGAGCATCCTATCGACTTCTCGGTCTATTCTTAGAGGGGCCGAGGTACGCATCCCGAGTCTCATTCTCTTAGGAGCACTGGGAGACATGTGGCTCCTCGTCGTAGCGATACTTCCGCATGCGGGCTCGACCCGGAGGATAGATATGTGGAGGTGGATCGCGTGGAGGTCCATCGGCTACAGCTGTCATGGCCGGAAGTAGCACCTTTATAAGGCCGACCAGTCCCCTGCGGTGTGTATTCGGGCGGGCTATACCATGTGAATGACTCAGACGCCTGGGCGACCCACTCGCTCCAAGGAAATGGGAGAGTGTGGATGAGCTTTTTGATTCCCTCGTGATGGGTGGCTCCTCTATATGCGTAGGCGTTCATCCATTTATTGTAAAACTCGGTAACGTAGGACATAAGAAAGAGCTCCCCATCCCACTCGTATTCTAGGTAGCGCTCAATCGGGTTGTTTCTGTTGCTGGCGTAACGATTACGCATTGGAGCATAATACCGTCGGACCATCTAAAAGAAAAGAAAAAGAAAACTCAGCATCATTCCAAGGTTAGAAGGAAACAATGGGGTTTAAGTTTAAAAAAATGCTGAGAAGACAGTGCACATGAGGATGGCTATATATAAAAAGGTGTACATCGAGCCAAGATTTTATATTCCAAGATTATTAGTTCGTGCGTTTTTTTTCGGTTTTGTCTATTCGTAGAATGCCGACTTCCCCGTGGGCTGCTCGCCCCGCATTAGGCAGTTCGCACCCCCACGTTCGTGCTTACCATAAAGTTTTACATTCATCGCAAAATTTGTAAATATGAAAGGTTGCAAGGGAAAAACGTTTCTAATATGAGTTGTTTCATAGTATAGACGAATAATAGTAATTACACTTCGCATTTCACCATCTCACGCGGGTTAGGCAATAAAAATTTCATTCACACATGATTTACAACTAGGTACGGCAACAGGCTCAAGTTCAGGCTCATAAATATTGCCTCATATGCAGTCGAATAATCGCAATCATATGAAACTTCATTCATCCAACTCATATAGGTTTAACACATATTTGTCGATTTTCTCTATCGAGTAAAATACAAGTTCATTTGCATAACATCATTCATCATTTTTTGACAAAGACATAAAAACAATTTCATATCCATGCATATTCATTATTTCATACTCCAAGCAAAATTTCCAAAATGTCATATTAGCTTCGATTCCCATTGAAAATTCCAAACTTCTATATTTCAATCTAAAACTCACAAAAATATTTTTACCTCTTTCTTCGTGGTTGGGCGGAGACGAGTCGTGGTGTTGAGCCTTCGACGATTATCAATTTATCAATTTACACATGAAAAGACTTTGACTCAACAAGACTCTTGGGTCCAGAGCGGAAAGAACTGAAGACTCTAATACCAAACTGTCACGACCGCCCTTCTAGGGTATAATAAATGCGGCGATCGCGACTTAAACGGACTTAAATGAAACAAGGAAAAATAGGCTAGGGTTTCATCAAAGAGGTTTGACCAAAGTATTTAATGAACAATTAAGTATAAGAAAAGGGGGACGCTTTAACAATGAAATCCAATGAAGAAGGACTATCATACTTTAGGTCAAAAAGGCATGGCTTAAAATATTCAAAACGTAACGTGTTTCAATATTCAAAATGAGAATCCAAAAATATCAGTATCAACTTAACGACAAAACAATCACGTTTTAGCGGAAGCATCCAAGAGAAGAGTGAAGTCATGTATGAAGACACGACGACACCCGGAGTTTCAAGACAATAGCATTTTTTTTATTGATTTGCTCAACCGCCAACCGCTCGTCGCCGCTCAACCTGCACATAGGGAAAACTACATGCAGGGTTGAGTACTATAACGATATTCAGTGGGCTCTTGCCGAAAACATTTTCAATAAAAGTATTATTTATCATGCCATACATAAGTAACCATCGGGGTTTAGCTTTAGAAAGGGCCCGAGGCACTCAAAATCATTTCTCATAGTAAAAGTCGACTGATCAGTCATTTTCCCATAGACGTTAGCCATATCTTCTCATACATGACAAGGAATGCGGCCGCAAACCAGGTCACTAGACCGGCCAAGCCCGTATGCTAGCACACGGTCTACCATAGGTGTACACTAGTCCAATTAGGGTTTGCGGCCCTACGAGGACCCGAATTCGATTTAGATAACAATGGCATAAAGTCATATCAGATACGCAGTTTAAACTCAAATAAGGCATGATAAACACAATTTCATTCCCATCGATAAAATATTTAGGACATCGTCCTTATTTAAAAGAAAGCCCACCTCGACTGCTTAGATTTCAAGTATCTCCTTTCCCTTGCTGTCACGCTGAGAGCGAGTTATCACCTTTGAATTATGAGTATCACAATCAGTCCCAAATACCGACTCAAAATCATGCATGTCCCCAACTTTCCCCTTTTCCCATCGATTCGTTTTTGTCAACATGAGGAAACACACCATAGCATGTATCAATGCACAACACATCACTACATCATCTAATTGGTTTCTTAACACATATGCATCATGTATATCATTCAAAACTTAATCGTCAAGATCATTTGATCGTGGTAGGAATCTGGCAGCACAGCGCAAGCGTTTTGTAAAAATCGTTAAGAATTTCATCCGACCTCCGTTGGGGCTAAATTTTACCACAATGCAGTAAACACATCAAATACCATCCAGTTAAAATTTCACATCAAAATAACGTTTTTAGGTCGGTCAAATAAAAAACATACCCAATGGTCGAGAAAATAATTTCTGACAGAACTGCGCAGTCGATTTCAAACACTCACTAAAATTTCATATTTCGTCAAATAGGTTGAATTTTTCACACAACACAGAAGACGCCTTAAAGTTTACTCAGAAAAAAGAATCGAACAAAAAGGAGTTCGTTTGGTCGGTCAAACACGCATCGGAATCTACTGTCCGAACACTACAGATTTCAGGATTCACAATTCTGAATTAGGGTTTACCAAATATTCATCCTAACACATATATTCATGCTTCAGCAAGATCTCACAATTGTGTTCTCACATATTCACATAGCATTCAACATAAATCATCCACAAGATAAATCATATACAACCATAACACATAAACATATCTTTTCTCATGAAATCATCAATCACACCCGATTAATTTCTTAGACCTACGATCCTACACACATTATGCATGAGGGAATCAAAATCAATTTTTGAATGGAGAGGATGAGGAAAAGAAGTTCAATTGTACCTTTCTTGATTGAAACGATCGGTAGAAACAAAGTATGAATCTTGATTCTTCAACAAATTTTTGGCAAAAATGAAGAGGTCTTGAGTGGAATAGAAGAACAAGTGGAAAAGGAGTGGAGAGGAGAAAGTAGTGTATAGGATGTGAGGGAGGGGGCGTGTAGTTGTAGGTTTAGGGTTTTCTCCCCCTCATATGTAAAGAGTTGAAATAAAATCCCAATTAATTACATGAAGATTTGGAGGAGATTTGATGGGGGGAATTAACGTGATTCTTGGGATGGAATAAGGGGGATTTCGAAAATTATAGGCTATTTAATTAGCCTATGATTTAATTTGGTATTTCACGGAGTAGAATAAAATAATACGGAGATATAGGGAAATAGGCGTGTATTAAGTTCCTCCCACAAGGAATAAATTTCAAATCTATAATTGAATAAGGTAAGGCAAGATTTGCTAGAACATTTAAATTCACTCATGGAAAGAAATAGATAAGGGGTAAAAATAAATAATTTCCTCCTCCCATAATTAGGAAAATTTTGAAATCTCCCTTGGAATAAGCATAGGGATCGATTTTTCTCATGAAGAAATAAGGTAATTGGACTTTGGATTTAATTTGGATAATTATCCCAAACAAATATTTAAATCCAAGAAAATAGAATTCCTCTCCAATATTTAATAGTGGTCGAAGATTCTAAATAAAATGGCCAAAATAATTATTGATGATCCTATTTAATCTCACTCACCCTTAGAAAAAAAATTAATTCACCGCAATATATTTCACCCCGCATCAAATATTCAAATAGTCATGTATCAATTCAATGAAGTTGCCTCCGTCAACCCAAACTCATAACTACGAACCAAAATTAGGTCACCAAAGAAATCACATAGCAATTCGTCATTTAATTCACGACATTAAAAGAAATAAATGCAATCGTCTTAGGGTTCGAAAATTAGGATTCAAAAAGTGGAGCGTTACAGTGGATATGGGGCCTTATGGGCTTCCGCCCTCAGTCTCTACTGCCAACTCGTTTCACTCCAGTTTCCCCGATCCCTGATGGACCTTGGACCTCTGATTGGTTTAGATCTATTCTGCCGGTTCCTCCGAGGCAAGCCTTGGTTTTTCCAAGAAAGGAAAGGGAAGATTCTCAAGCTCTCTTTCAAACATAAACGGAACACTCCGAGGCAAGCCTTGGTTTTTTCAAGAAAGGAAAGGGAAGATTCTCAAGCTCTCTTTCAAACATAAACGGAACACTCTGCCAATCGATCTTTTCATTTATGAAAATGGTTGAATAAATCAGAGTAAAGGAAAACAAGCTTTATCCTAATAGTAGGAACTGAACAACTGGTGAGGGATATGTGTACTCATGGTAATGTTGTAAATGTTCCTAGAGGTTTAAACATAGATGAAAGCAACTTTGAGTTAAGGATTGGATTGATCAATAGAGTGGAGCATAATGCTTTCGCAGGGAGAGTCACTAAAGTTGTAAACTACCATTTATCTATGTTCCTGGAGATTGCAAATAGAGAAAAGGTTAATAAAGTTCAAGATTGGTATACTGAAAAGCATGTTTTGAGCAGTTCGCATGAATACAATTTTCTTGTATACAATAAACTCTAAAATACACTTTTCACCCGATTTAAGAAGAATTAATATTATTTCATTGTGTTTGTTTGTGCATTTATAAGATATTTCTAAAACAATTAAATGTATAAGAAGTTAACACGTCTAAAATTCTTTTGCTTAGTAGACTGGTTGTAAGCGACATCACAGTAAGGTAACATAGTCAGGATCTATGCAATGCTTTGCAAAAGAAAAATAGAATTTCACAACCTAGATATGCTTTGGCTACCTGTTGCGAAAGGTTGCAGTGTCAGTCCGCATGTTTCCATAGCCTTTAGGAAATAAACAACACTTGTGTGGTATAGCGTTGATCGGTTCTAATAGGGATATGAGTTTTTCATGATATTTATTGAAAGATGAGGTCTCGGTTATTGTTATTTCTTAATCAATGTTGACATAACATTAAGAATATGATATAGGTTATGCACTACTTTGACTTATCCATACGTACAGGTTTTTTGTAACCCACGAATCCTGATATCTTGGGTAGTGGTGATTAATGTCTAGAGGTGCTAGTATTGTTATTGCAATGATTTGTGCGCTAGGTGAGTCTAGCTTGATAATACCCTTAAGAGTGTTTGAAATAGTGATTTATTATTCAAGAAACCCGGCTAATTAGAATTTATTTCATGAGTGATAAGTATATTTTTCGTACTGATCCACTCTTGAAAAAAGATGTTAATTAATTAAAGTCAATAGTAGACTTAAATTAATTAATGGATATTTATATCTTAAGCATGAGAAATAATATATTAAATAGAAAAACTCAGAATACTAGTAATTTCGGATTAGACGGGCAGTCAATATTATATTACTGTAGTGGTTGATTATAATAATTTGTTTGAGTTTGAGTTAAATTAAGGATCAATTTAATTAATTAAAAGGCAAACAGGTTTGGCCCAAGTCTAACCTCCAAAGCTCCCTGACTGGCCCGATATAATTTTAAAAATACGCGAATAGATGAGTGACATGGAATTAATTCTATAAACAATTTTTCGTTCCTCCTCTCTCTCTAAATTAGGCGACGTTTTGTCTCCTACATTCTATAGGAATTTTGCCTTTTCACTATTTAAGTTCTAGAAAATTTTGATCATCTTGCCCGCCCTAAGATCAAAATTAAAGTATGGGATACAATCAGAAGATCAGTGGTTGAGTTCTGAAGATTATCACGTTGATAAGGTGCAAGTAATCGTCGATTCTTTGGAGAATCAATTCGGTAAACCAAAACCGTGGAATTCATGATTTAGGATTTATATTGCTTAAGCATGAATTATTTGTGTTCGAGTATGGAATTATATGTTTAACATGTGAATTAATTGGCCACTTAATCGGTCAAATAGATCATTAGTCTAATTTATTTGTTTATGCAAGTCTTCCACTATGCAAGGGGCACCAAACTCCAGCAGTTGACAACAGACATATGTGAGGTCTTGATTGTTTGCCGTCCCCCATCTCGACTTCTCCAAACTAGATCCTACGGCAAGTGTTGATGATTTCCAAATCCTAGAGGCTCAAAGACATTGTTCTTAGAGCGCGTGCTGCAAAAAACCCAAAATAAAATAAAATTTAAAATAAAACAAAATTAATAAAATCAAAATTTTTATTAATGATCATTTAATAAAATCGCTTATAATGTAAGTCAGTCCTGACAACAACACCATAAACTTTCATAGAATCATGTTTGCAGTTGTATCTTTTCAGCGAGTGCAGTGAAGGGGGACATAAGACGCAGGACTGTTGATGGAGAGAAAAGATGAGACTATGACTCTGTGTGTGTGTGTCAACTGGCCAGGAGGGTACCTAGACCTAGCTGTGTTGTTGGGTCTGTGTCTATCTTCCCTATCAACAAAAAATACCTCAACCCACTTCTACTGGCTAGTATAGTGGAGTAAGGGTCGAATCCCACAGAGATGGATGTAGGCGAGATACACTTGCGATGACATTCTGGGAGCGGTTGGTTAGCTACCACGCTTTTTTGGGGTTGAGTTTTACCTAGTCGGAAAATGAAATGGAACCTATACCCCTTCTGACCAGTAGGTCAGGGTGGACTCTAAATGCTGCGTGCTAAAAGAAATTAAAGTGCGTGTGTAACTAGGGTACGAGTGTGCATGTGAGAAACTACTAGACGAAACTTACTAAAAATGGCTTGACAAAAGGTAAAGGGAATCAAAGGACATGATGGCAGACTGTCTGCTCGGTGTACAGAAAAGCAGAAAAAGTGCAAGTACAAAAGCATAAAGCAACAAAAGCAACACAAGTGGTCCCATTCTTTGATTGTGACATTATCTTCTTCACCAAGCTAAACAAACAAGATCTAACAAACTCCATTGATGAATGATCAAGCTTGAAAATTCGTAAATGCAATATTTAACTTGAAATCGAGAACGAAAGCTAAGAAAACTGAGATCTACGCAAACTTGTCAGCGGGACAAGGTGACAGAAGCAAGTAGAAACGATTCCCATACATTTTTTGAGGAACTTAACCCGATTAAAACTTGTAAACACTCCAAGAAAACCTAGATCTGACTAAGCAAAGCAGATTCAAGCACTTAAACAACAGAAATCAACGTAAAACTACTAGATCTAGCTACTAGGCAGAAAGAAATAATAAGCAAGCTGAAACACAAAATAAAACCACAATAAACTTCATTGCATTCAAGATTATCACCCAAAAGATGTTCCAACTAAGTAGCTACTGGAATCCAAGTCAAAGGCAAGCAAAAACAAGTACTTAAACTAAGAAATCTTAAAAACAAAGCAAGTAAAAGATTGTTTGGCTCATCGAAAACTGAAACTGGAGGAATTTCTGGAACTACGGCGACTGGAATGAATCAGGCATGATGCTCCTCGCCGGCAGGTGGCCGGAATCTTCAAGTCAGGCTGCTGGATTTAGATGGAACTAAGAGCTAGTGGAGCTATTCCCCTCAAAAGTGATGTAGTAGTGATGATAAGTCCTAAGTGAAGTGGTGTAAAAATTCCTCCCTTTTCTTTATGTTCAGCTCCTATTTATAGGGTGACTTGCCCTAATTTCTAGGGATTTCTCTTCATGTGGAATGACAATTTTGCCCTTCTTTAGATAGGTGATTTTTCCAAGCAAGTCCTTCCTTCTCGTGTCCAGTTCTGTAGCATCCATCCTGGCCAGTTTGCGTATTTTCTGCTCAGACTAACCAGTTTGCATACTTTTCACAGCTTTTTCACTCGAATTCCTTCTGAACCTTTCCTCCTGATTTAGTACTTCAACCTGCACACTTTAACAACTATTTTGCAGATATTATCCGATAAAGCACCTTATACTGACCAGTAACTAAGGCCGAGAACGAGACTCATCAAACTGCTCACACTTAACACATACTTGTCCTCAAGTATGAAGAAACAAGCTAAATAAAAATAATTAGTTGAGTTCGCAAGCCTGGTTACCTCCCCTCACCGACCTAAGACTCTAAAACTTAAAAGACTCTTCAACACATAGATGACTCACAAAAAACCAAAAACAAGAAAACGGACAAAAGAAAAAAAACTCATAAACACATTACACAGGCTATATTTTCAATCAATCCTCCCCCTCTGGTTGAATTAATCCGGCTGTAAACAACTTCGAAATTCTGCCGCCCCCCATTTTCCTTTCCAGTCAGTATATCTACTCGTCAAGATCACCAACACTCTCGGCCAAACACCAGATTTACTGTCGCTCATTCCTCACTAGGGATGTTAGGACTGATTTCTCTCAAAATGTTGAACCACAGATGCTTCGGACTCAGATCTCACGTGCGGCTCCTGAAGGGTTTTAAGGCTTGTAACGTGGCTATTGGTTTGTAGTGTATGGGGTAGATGTTCCTAAGGCTCTAAGGTTAAAAAACTACTCTTTATTTCGATGTGAGGGAACTGTGTGCATTTGGGCTCTTGGCTGTTGCTTCTCTTCGGCTGGACGTTTTCTGATATTGGACTCCAACTGGTCAGTAGCTTCTTTGTGGCTTCGCCATCCTTATTCCTTCTTCTTTCTTTTTGTGGTCAAGTGTTTTCGACCATTTTCTTCAACATTTCTTTATGTGGCTTCGCCACCCTTATTCCTTCTTTTTTTTTGGACCTGGGATTTTCCCTGGTCGATTTTCTCCTTTCCTCTCGATTTCTTTCTCCAGTTGGTTTTTCTTGTATGTCCTCCTGGCCAATCGCCTTCTTGCCTTATGCCTTGCACTCACATAGTCCCTGTGGTTATTAGGTTATATCTGTGTATAGATTTCGCTAGAAAAAGGGGTTCTGAGGGATGGTTTTTGTTAGGGGGGTTTCCTACTGCCTTCAGGACTTGCTACACGCGGTCACTTTACCCTAGGTATCATGTGGCAACCACTCTTTTCTTTTCTAAATTGGTGGAAAGTGGTTCCACTTGGGCTTATAACTCACCATTTAAGAGGGCTTTTGTATCTGGCTCTAAGGATGGGTTTTTCTCTCATACTTGCATCATCCATACTGACTAGGAGATACTAAGAAAGGTGGTTTCTACTCTTGGTGTGTTTTATTTCCATCGATCATCTCGCCTTGAGATTGGATCAGTTGAGTTTTAAGCCCGTGTTTTAACACATGTCCTAAAAAAACCAAAACTTAACCTAAACTGACTTACTAGGGACTGACTCGACACATGACAACACATATATACAATTATACTGGCCATTATCTCCTCCTCCCACTTCATCCTTGCTTGCCTTCACGCAAGTTTACTGAAGCGGAAAACAGGATGACCAGTATCCAACACATAGAAGCACAAAAAACCAGAAAACACATAACACATGGAATACATATTATATATGAAACTTCTCACATTTAGACTATGCAATAGGCTGAGTGGGAGAAGAAAAACGAACATAGAGAACACATAGACAATGTGGAACAAGAACTAATATGCAAAACATATTATGTCAACAAAAACTTCCCACACTTAGACTATGCAATAGGCTAAGTGGGAGAAGGTATAGGATTCACATAAAAAAAATACAAAACAAAGACAACTTCTAACATTCTAAACACATATTACGTTATAAACCCTCGTCTTCTCACACTTAGACTATGGAATAGGCTAAGTGTTATGAATGAGGGTATACGCATGCTAAAACATGTACAAAAAATAGAAACAACACAACTAGAAAATAAACTCAAGTTTACTAAAAATAAAAAGAAAGCTAACTGGTCAGTTGGTAGGGTCGGTCATCTTCTCCTCTGGATCCTCTTTTGTCAGGAGCTTTGTGCAGTTTCCTTCCCGGGTTCCTTTGTTGGTACACATCAGGGGTGTCACTCTTTTTCTTATGATTCTTGAAAGTCCCCTTGATTTTCCTCTTTTTCATGGGCCGCAGATGATGGTTGCTGGGGACCTTGCTCCTGATCAGTTTGGGCACTTGTCCCAGCTTCTTGATGACAATGGCTGATAGGACCACTCTGGGCTTCTTGGTCTCCTTCTTTTGCTTTGCTGCCCCATTACCTTTCCTCTTTCTTTCTTGGTTGCATTTTCCTTCTTTGTCTTGATTTTCCTGTAAGTCAGTTTCTGGTACTGGTGTCTCTTTCTGGGCAGCAGGGATGGCAAGTGGATTGTCGATGTTGGCCTCCTGTACTGGCTGGGCAAAAGTTGCAGTCGGGTTCTCCCCGGGTTTTGTAGGAGAACCCCCTTCCTGGATAGTAAGGGTCGATGACGGATGACCAGCAACAGCAGGGGTCTCTGACTTGGTTGTAGCATGTTTTGGGTCCTCCCCAGGTTTTGTAGGAGGTCCACTATCTTCATGGCCAGTATCAGTGTCCTTGCTCTTCCTTTTGTTGCAAGGAGTCTTGTCCTCTTCGCTTGAGATCTCTACAAGATCATGAACCTTGCTGGGCCCCTTCTTTTTCTCAATTCTACGCCCGATGATTTGCCTCGATGCGTGCTTCGGCCCTTGTTTTCTCTCTGCCTTCTTCTCGGCCAGTTGGTGAGCCCTAGTGGCTCTAGCGAATCTTGACTTCTGACAAATAGTCTCTTCAATATCCTCTTCATCAGGTTCTTTAGTGGTTTCCCTTGAACTCTCTTCCAGACCTTGATTGATTTGAGGTTCAGCAACTGGCTCAGTTTCATCAGGACCACTCTTCTTGGTCAGTATGTCCCCCTTATCCTTCGTCTTGCTTGATTCCCCAAATGACTCCTTCCGTTCAGGCTCCTTGTAGGATGTTCCTGACCACAATGTCACCTTCCTCACATTAGCCTTGTCAGGTATGTGCACCGTAACTGGGAGTCTTTCCGCATTCCCATAAATATCGTTCATCGAACTGGCCAGGTAGGACAGTTGCTTATTCAGCATGTCCATATTTTCCTTATGCTCTTTCTGGGCATTTTGCATGCCTTGCACCACTTCATTATTTGACTGAAATTCGCTCCTCATGGTTTGCTGGTAAGCAAGCATCTCTCCCATCATCTCTTCCATAGATCTTCCTGACTTGTTTTGGTGTAGGAAATGGTTAGGATTTTGCTGATGGTGGGGATTATACTGGGTGTTAGGGTATGGGTGGTAGGTATAGTTTGGCTGATTTTGATGAGAGGGGTACTGGCCGAATTGGTTAGAGTTGTGGGGTTGACTGTGATTGGGATTCAGGTGGTGTAGGTAGGGATTTTGCTGGTGATGGGAGTTATACTGGCCGTTGGGATGCTACTGGTAGATGGGATGGTTTTGATTGTAAGGGTAGTTTGGCTGATTTTGGTGTGAAGGATACTGACTGAACTGGTTGGGGTGGTGATGCTGGTTAGGGTTAGGGCATGGGTGATTTTGGCAATTTTGGGGTGAGTGGGATTGGTAATTCTGGTTTCCCATCTGATATTATGGCACATAGGTGGTATTTTGATATGGATTTGGTGGGTGCGGATTATGCCGGTTTCCTCCTGACTAGTTCGGCTGTGAATCTTGGGCTGGGGGTCCATCGTATGCATTCTGAGGTAGGTTGGGCTGGTTAGAGTTTCCCTCTCCCCATCTAAAGTCCAGGTGTTCTCTCCAAGGCGTGTCCTCCTGCTTTTCAGGATTCCAGTTCCTATTTGAAATCCTAAGCCCAGTCGTATTTGAATAGTGATCCTCTTGGGCAGTTACCATGGTGGCATTAACTGGAGGAACTTGTGGTTTACTCTTCTCAATTGCTGACAAAAGTGCCCTCTCGAGCTTGTCAATCCGACTCTTTAATTGATCATTATTTCCTACTGCTGCAGCATTCGCCATACCTCTTCTGGACGGGAGAGTACATGGATTGTCATAGGCTCTTTTCGCGTAGAGAAGTCTTTCCATGATTCACTTGGCCTCACTAACTCGTAGTTTGGAAAAACTTACTCCACTTGATGAGTTCACTAAGTCCTTGCTCTCCGCATTCATCCTCTCATAGAAAATCGAGTAAATTTCTACTTCCAACATGTGGTGGTTTGGGCATGCGTCCAACAGACCCATGTATCTTGACCAGTACTGACTCAGGGTCTCATCATAACCTTGTGTAACTCCTCGGATTTTATCTCTTAGTGCACTTGTCCTGGCCGCTGGGAAGAACTGATCCAAGAACATCATTTTGAAGTCAAACCAGGTTCTGATATAATTTGGTGGCAGCCTCTTGAACCAAGTATTCGCCTCCCCTTTAAGGGCAAAGGGAAGGGCCTTCAGTCTGTAGTCGTCTTCGCTCGACCCCGCTGGCCGCTTTAGAGCCTTGCAGATTTTGCAAAATTCATGCAAGAACTCGTATGGGTTGTCACAACTCCTTCCCAAGAACACAGGCAAGATGGTCATAATGTGGGGCTCCACGTAGATTGATTCTTGTCCTAGGGTCGTGACGATTGCTTGCGGTGGTTTGCCATCCAAGTGAGCGTACAACGAGCTTATCTCGGGATCATTTTCCTGGTCAGCCATGTTGGCTTTCTCCTCTTCAGTTGCGGATATTGATTCCGGTTCACTCTTGATGGCTGTGCTGCGATCCTCCTCACCGCTCGCATCCAAGTCAACAGGCAAGGCAGTGGTTAATTCTGAATGAGTGGTGACTGGATTTACCCCTTCTTCCCTTGGCCAGTTGGACTCAGTTTCATTTAACTGCGGAACACAAAAAATAATCTACAATATTCACACCAAAATTCTTAACAAAACTCCTCATAAACTAAGAAACAAAAGAAAAGAAAAACAATTAACTATATGTACACCAAAGTGTCATGCAACAAATGTATGCAAAAACGCCATCTATCCCCGGCAATGGCGCCATTTGATAGAGGGAAAAGATGAGACTATGACTATGTGTGTGTGTGTCAACTGGCCAGGAGGGTACCTAGACCTAGCTGTGTCGTTAGGTCTGTGTCTATCTTCCCTATCAACAAAAAATACCTCAACCCACTTCTACTGGCTAGTATAGTGGAGTAAGGGTCGAATCTCACAGAGATGGATGTAGGCGAGATACACTTGCGATGACATTCTGGGAGCGGTTGGTTAGCTACCACGCTTTTTTGGGGTTAAATTTTACCTAGTCGGAAAATGAAATGGAACCTATACCCCTCCTGACCAGTAGGTCAGGGTGGGCTCTAAATGCTGCGTGCTAAAAGAAATTAAAGTGCGTATGTAAATTAGGGTACGAGTGTGCATGTGAGAAGCTACTAGACGAAACTTACTAAAAATGGCTAGACAAAAGGTAAAGGGAATCAAAGGACATGCTGGCAGACTGTCTGCTGGGTGTGCAGAAAAGCAGAGAAAATGCAAGTACAAAAGCATAAAGCAACAAAAGCAACACAAGTGGTCCCATTCTTTGATTGTGACATTATCTTCTTCACCAAGCTAAACAAACAAGATCTAACAAACTCCATTGATGAATGATCAAGCTTGAAAATTCGCAAATGCAATATTTAACTTGAAATCGAGAACGAAAGCTAAGAAAACTGAGATCAATCGAAAGAGATAGATAGAAATAGATTTTAAAGTATCGTTAGAGGATAATGAGTCTCACTTCATTAGAGAGAAAATAGTTTCCAAAATTAGAATGTTCATACTTTTTAGGACTTACTAAATAGGAAATAGTTCATATTTTTCAGGGACGTGAATAAAGAATACTGACCCTTTCTTGGGCGGCACGGAATTTTATGCTACTTTATTTTATGTACTCCCTCCGTCTCTGAAAATTTGTCACATTTTTTCATTTCCGTCCATCCCACAAATTTTGTCATATTTCACTTTTTTACCATTTTTGGTAATGGACCCCACATTCCACTAACTCATTCTCACTCACATTTTATTATAAAACTAATACTTTAAAAGTAGGACCCACCACCTACTAACTTTTCAACCCACTTTTCATTACATTTCTTAAAACCCGTGCCCGGTCAAATTGTGACAATATTTAAGGGACAAATGGAGTATTAAGTGGGAGAATTAAATAAGAGAGAAAAAATAGAGATAAAAGTGTTTAGGGCATTCACAATAAGGGCCTTAAATCCGGAGCTCATCTCAGAGCCTATCTTCATTTCCTCATGCCAGGTCAACAGCTCATCTCAGAGACTATCTCCCTGCAATGACAGCCCATCTCATTTCCACATCAGCACTATTTTTATATATTTCACTTTTAATTGTTGGTGTAAATTAAAGACAACGTAATAAAAAAAACAAATTTCATTAATAAAAAAATAAAACATCCTACATTAAAAAAAATCGAGATAAAGATAGATAAAAACATAGACAACAACGACAACATACATCAAACAGACTCGGGTTCCGGCTCGTCCTCCTCGACAAGACTCGTCTTTCTCTTCATCCTTTAGATGATGTTCCAGATAGACTTCTTCACAGATTGATGCTTGGCTTCCATGTTCATGCCGTAGAGGCCCACCATCGATTGTGCGTAGGCGGCATTGCCCAATGCACTGTCGTCTTGGACCGGTGCAGATTGGGCATTGGTCCCGCTGGACTCTGCCTTCCCCTTCCCCTTCTCTTTTGCCTTTGCTGATTTCCCGCCGATTGGGCTCCGGGGACTAGGCTCACTAGGCATTTGGTCATCTAACAAGTCGATAGGGCCCAGTCCGCCGCTGCTGTAGCTCCCGGAGACCGTCAGGTACGTCCTCACCTATCTTGTCTGCAATGCCTCCGACATACCCGTTTTGAATTTGGGGAAATCCTTCAATTGCTGATATGTGTCCCAATACTTGAACCCCACTTTCTCCTTCTTCTTCCCCTTCGCCACCTTCACTTTCGGCCTAGGAGGAGATGGCTCCATGTCGGACACCTCGTACTCGTCGGTGCCGAAGTTCAGGTCTTTCACCAGAACTTGGGTTTCTAGGTAAGCAATGGATTCATCAGTCCCGGAGGTACCAAACACGCTTGGGCACATCGTTGGGCAGTAGACATCGTCACCGGAACTCGATGTGTTCATCGGTCTACCAGCACTAGCACTAACATAGCCACTATGGGGGAACGCGGCATATAGGGGGGCTGTTGAAAAAAGGGAGACCTCCTTGGCACAGAATCTGGTTTTGCCCCATCCCAAGCTGGGAGAATTGGTTTCCCACCCAGAACATTCCGCAGGAAATTGGCCGTTCCCATTAAATTGGATTCCCGCAAAAATGACCTCCTTGTCCGACAAACTGGTACCCATCGCCGGAATTAGTGGACTCATCGGAATTCATTTTGCTAGTGTGAATTGATGGGGAATGAGGTATATATAGTGGGTAGATGGGATGAATAAATTACAAAAAAAGATATTGGCCCAAGCCCCCGCAATGGAGGCCCATCGCTGGGCCGATGAGAGCCGATATGCGCATCGGCGCGAGGGCAGAGGAGTTGGGGATGGGAGATCAGCCCCTTCCCACAATGGGAGCCGATCAACGCCCATAGAGTGGCTGATCGCTTGGCAATGGCGATCGGCCACCGTTGTGATTACTCTCATCATGTTAATTGGGACTAGGGCTGGGAAAATATACCGAAATATCGCATTTACCGTACCGAAAAATACCGAATTTTCGGTATACCGTACTTTTCGGTACGGTATCATACCGTACCGAAAGTTTTAGGTACGGTAAAGGTATACATTTTGTACATACCGCGTTATACCGCATCATACTGCAAATAACACAGTATACCGCAAATACGGTATATACCGCAATTGCGGTATATACTGGAAATCACGGTATACCGCATATTGCGGTATACCGAAATCACGGTACGGTATACCGACAAAAGCGGTACGGTAACAATATCTAAATTTTGGTATACCGATTTTTCGGTATACCGCAATTGCGGTATACCGACAAAAGCGGTACGGTAAAGGTATGGTTTTTGGTCATACTGCACGGTACGGTACGGTATGCGGTATGGCCATTTCGGCGCGGTATACCGTACCGTTCCAACCCTAATTGGGACTAACTAAAAGAAAAGTGGGTCATATTCAGTTTTACAGACAAACCATATAAAATACTGGAGGTTTAGGGCACCCGCAATGGGGCGCCCGATGGCACGGCCAATGGTGTCCATCGTCCTTGGGCGCGGACGATGCCCACATTGTGGGTGACCGCCATCGTCCGCGCCCGATGCATCATCCGCGTCCTACGTCGCGGACGATTGCCTATCGTCCGCGCCATTGTGGGCTCGGCGGACGATAGGCCATCGTCCGCGACGTAGGGCGCGTCATTGCGGGATTGGCGGACGATGGTCGCGGACGATGTCACGCGTTTTTGATGGCTATTTAATCATCGTTTCTCATTCACTTGATCGTACGAACATCTCACCTCTCTCATTTCGCTCATCTCTCACATTTCTATCTCTCTCAAATACCAAAATGAACCACAACGATGACGCCACTTGTTCTAGCTCCTCGGAGTCGGGTAGTTCGACCTCGGCCACCTCGGAAGCCTTAGATGCAGCCGTTGAAGAGGTCATGGCGGAATGCATTCACGAACGTCTGGTTGCCGACTATTTTGCAGACTGTTTTCCGCCGTCGGTTTAGAATACCGCGTTACCTTTTTCTTAGCATTGTCCGGACATTGTCATCACGTGATGAATACTTCACATATCGAGAAGACGGCGTCGGCAGACCCAAACTTACACTGTTGCAAAAGTGCACGGCTGCACTCCGTCAGTTGGCCTACGGCACCACGACGGACATTTTCGACGAGTACCTCCACGTCGGGGGAGACAACAGGCCGGGAGTGCCTGAAGAGATTTTGTAGGGGAGTTGTGGAGGCCTACGGCGACACATATTTGCGCAAGCCAACTGCCGCTGATTGCCAGGGCCTGATGAAGATGCACGAGACGACGCACGACTTTCCTGGGATGCTAGGGAGCTTCGACTGTATGCACTGGCAATGGAAGAATTGTCCGACGGCGTGGAGAGGCCAATTCACTAGTGGATACAAGGGCAGCCACCCGACGATGATCCTCAAAGCTGTCGCTGACCATCGGCTCTGGATCTGACATGCTTACTTCGGCGTAGCCGGGTCGACAACGACATTAACGTCCTAAACTCATCCACCCTCTTCACCGAGCAATGCAATGGCAACGGCCCGACCATCGAGTTCACTGCCAACAGGCACCAATACCACATAGGGTACTACTTGGCCGATGACATATACCCACGGTGGCCTGTTTTTGTGAAGATGATCAGCTGCCCAATTGGAGAGAAGAGGGCTTTATTTGCGCAAAAGCAAGAGTCGCCGCGGAAGGATGTCGAGCGGACATTTGGTGTGCTCCAAGCACGGTGGGCAATTGTGAAAGGGCAGGCTCGTCTCTGCACATGTCATGTATGCGTGCATAATCATGCACAACATGATAGTCGAGCATGAGGGTGGGAGCATCACCGACTGGAACGATGATGACGGTGCATCTAGCTCGTCCAGCACGGCGACAGAGCCCCCCGCTAGAGGATTACCCCCGGGCTTCAATGAGGTTCTAGCTAGACAGGCCTCAATGCGCAACCAACATGACCATGTTCAGCTCATGAACGACATGATTGCAGAAGTGTGGGCCCGTAACCGCCGTCGCTGAGTTTGCGTATTTTTTTAATTCGTATTGTAATGTATTAATTTTTATAAATGAAATAAAGTTTTTTCCCAATTTTTGTAGTTATTTAAATATTCAAATAAAATGAAAATGCATAGGGCGCGCCATAGGGCGCCACATTGCAGATGGGAGTAAGAGGATAAAACTGATGACGTGGCGCCCCATATTGCTAATGGCCTTACAAATCTCAACCAATATGGGGCGCCTCATTGCTAATGGCCTTAGAAATCTCAACCAACGGATTAAACCCACAACTCTTTAGCTGTGGTTTTAGTTTGAGGTCGCATCAGAAATCGGAATTAACAAAACGGCAGCGGCGGGTATGGAGTGGGCGGCGAGAGGAGATCACCTCCGTGGAGTTCCTCGCAAAATGATTTTCATGGCGGTGGGAGCATTCGCCAAGGCTGTGGCCAATGTGCTAAACACCACCACCGTTTACAACGCCGAAACCCTCCTCCGCCTTGTCCGGCACCGCCCCCCTGGCGTCCCCCTTATCACTGTCAGCAATCACATGTCCACGTCAGTCATCCTCTCATGTAATTCACCGTCTTGATTTTATAGATATTGCAAAAATCGGATTTTGTATAAGTTAATTGGAGAATGGTGATTAATTAATAGGGAGTTTTCAATGAGCTCGGAAAATATTAATATTTTTCGTTTTTAGTCATTGCAATTTTGTTTGTGGCTCAGGTTGGATGACCCAGTATTGTGGGGATTCAAGGGTTTTCCTATAACGGATGTTGAGTTAGGGAGATGGGTACTTGCAGCTGAAGATATATGCTTCAAAAACCCACTCTATTCATATTGTTTTCGACTTGGTATGTTTTATTCCATTACTTAGTTGATATATGTTCTGCATAACTTCTTTAGTGTTGTATTCAATGGCCATATTCTTGAATATGTGATCTTGAAACACAAGAGAGTAGCCGTTTAAATCATCTAATGCGTTTATGTTAACTTTAGCCTTTGCAAAACCTCATCACTGGGATTAGAGTTACATTGTGGTCACTTGTTAATAAATAGTACTGGTGGTTTCTTGTGCTTGCTTGCTTGATCTGTGAGTAATGCTGCTAATAATTATTTAATACTGCTTGTTTGTGTATCTAGTTATAAACTACTTTTCTAAAATAACAGTTACTTGAAGTTACAATGAGTGTGGAATTAACAGGGAAATGTATTCCTATAAGAAGAGGTGGTGGAATCTATCAGGAGCACATGAATGAGGCACTTGATCGCTTGGCTGATGGAGCTTGGGTATTTTCCATCGTCTTACTTTTTTTTATATTTTGGAAGAATGTGGTGCGCTCGTGTGTTTCTTTTTAGCCCGTGTGTATATTTAGGAAAGGCATTCATTTCTGTCTCACATTACCTATTGGCTAATGAGTTAAAAACCAGTTATGTTTGTTAACTTCACGTCTTTTCCAAACGACCAAATTTTAAGTGACTGTCCTTAAGAGTTTTTTCTTCAGTCAAACACCCATTCTTTGGTGTAAATAGCAATGCAAGATTATAGTATCAATTATCTTTTGTGGTTTCACATGTGTTGAGGATCTTACATTAGAAAATAGCTCATGTTTGGTCCGATTCTGCAACCCGATAACTATTTTAAGCCACTAAATTTATTGTAACCATCAATTTAAGACTCATTTGATATAATAAATGTTGATGTTCAATTATATGGTTTCTATTTGCAATTCCGTATCTGCTCAGGAAAAAAAATTCTAGGTACTAAATGTTTCATATGACCTTGGAACCCAATAACTATGACGGTATGTAGATAACTACCAGGGTAAACTACTATCAAAGCTTGTGATTTAGAGTAGACATTTCCTCATGCATTTTTTATGTTGTTTGGTGAATATAGAGTTTAAGAAAACTGTCATCTGTAAACCAAAACAACTAATTATGATTGTGTTGTCAATACCATGACCCTGTGCTACAATTATAAAAATATATGTTTCTCATAAATAGAAAAAATGCAGTTGCTCAGAAGAATCTGTTTTTACTTTTATGCCAAATGAACAGTTGCATACATTTCCTGAAGGGAAAGTGTATCAAGAAGATGCACCTATACGGAGGTTGAAGTGGGGAACCGCCAGTCTCATTGTTCGTGCCCCCGTCACTCCAATAGTTTTGCCAATAGTTCATCATGGTTTTGAACAGGTATTCCTTCTGTCATCAATTTAATAGTATGATGTACCATAGAAGGTTTGCCAATTGTGATCTTGATTTTCTCGTGCTTGGTGATCTAGGCAGATTGAGTAATGATTTTTAATATATACAGAAGTCATGAGCAAGTTACCAACCTATACTATGTACTACAATTTTCCTGGACTGTTTGCAAAGATCACTTTGAGCTTATTTGGGTTTTGACACTGTTGAGTCTTCTTCTCTCTATGAAGAAGTTTATTGAGCAAACTAAGGGCTCGGGTTAGGCCAATTACTGTGGTTTCAAGTAAATTCTCAGAGTTGTCTATCAAGAATAATTTTGAGAAGAGTTTGGCAATACTTTAAAAGTTGATCACACTGTTACAGTTATATCTGTTGTTTATGGTAGTAGCTGTTCCAGAAATCTGCAATCACGATTCACTAGTTCCTTTATGAAGTAACCAACGAATGTAGCGTTTTGCAGGTTATGCCTGAGAATTATATGTTTGGCAGAAGGCCTCCTTTCCCTTTGTGCAACAAGGATGTTCGGATACATGTAGGCGAGCCACTTGTGTTTGATGTCCCGAAACTGAAGCAAGAGACGTCGAGGGATTTAACATTCTCTCACTCTGGATGGCCCAAGACCATGTGTGGATTGGATGAGGCTGCACAGAGATGGCTTTATACCAATATATCGGACCAAATACGACAGGTCTTGGAGAGCTTGCGTACATCATCTCTCAAACCCAACTGATTCACTCTTCACCAAAGAATCTTCATTTTCTGAACTTTTTTGTATTGTTGTTAGATATCGCTTTCCTTATTACACATGAACATCCAAATCCATTTTTGCTGTACTTGACTTTCTTCTCGTCTTTTTATTCTCATAGATTCTCAATTAGGACGGGCCCAACCCCATAAATAACGGAGTTCTTTTTTTGGCCTCATTATTTTTTTTAATTTTTTTTGTCATTTTTGCATTTATCAATAGCCCATTAATGTTTTCTCTATCACTGTTGCGGGTTTGTTTTTGCGTGAAAACACGATAATGATAGCATTTCCATTTTTTTTTGGGCATCGAAATTAAGGAAGGAGTGTTAGCGAGAAGAAAGTTGGAGATCTGTATAGTAGATAAATGTTGATAGAGAAAAAAAATAGAGATTAAAAAAAATATATATTAGATATGTTGATTTTTATTATATAATAAAATGACATAATTGTTGTAGAATAATTATGAATTAAAAAAAAGGATACATATTAGATATGTTGATTTTTATTATAAAATAAAATGACAAAATGACCAAATGACATAATTATTGTAGAATAATTATTGGTGTGAATTGGTCTAGTGGTAATACAATTGCCGTTCGAGGCTAAAGATCTTAGATCAAATTCATTGTACAATTCTATCCATTTGATAATCAATCTTTTATTAGTACAAAATAGTTACACTACAAAAGTTGAGATTCTATTAAGTCATGAGTGAAATACAAAAATGGTCCCTAGATTATGGGTTTATCTCGCCCATAGTCCCTGTACATTAAAAATATCGCCAGACATCCCTGGACTAAGGGTTTATCTCAAATTAGGTCATTTTGCCATTTTTTTATACGAAAATACCCTTTTGAGCATTTGGGCAATTTGGTCGTTTTACACTTTTAACATTTTAAATCTGATATTATTTCAGTGATGTACTAAATCTGATATTATTTCAAAATTATCATTCTTCTTCTCTTTTGTCATCCTTCACTTTTTTCTTTATTTCAATATTAGATTTAATTTTATAAAATTAAATTTTAAATTTCAATTTTTAAATATAAATAAATTTTTATTAATTATTAATATTATTAAATAACAAAAATTAATAGTTTTAATAAATATTTGATAGTGTCTAATATTTAATCCATAAGGTATCACGACGCCTTAGTTTTAATCAATATTTAATAGTTTTAATCATAAATAGATCATATAACACGATTTATCCTGAAATAAATATGCATCTAATGTAAGACTAATATAATTTTCGTTTATTAATTTGAAAATAACCAAAATTAACTAGAAAATTTCAACAAAAATACTCCTATATAAATTTTTTAGCAGTATCAAATTTTTAGTCAACTTTATAATATTTAATCACAAGCAATTATAACAACCGAACGAAGGCTAAATAAAATATCTCTTATTTTTCCATCATGATTAATATTATTTTTCTATACTTCTTCAATTTAGATGAATATTATATTAAATAACAAAAATTAATAGTTTTAATCAATATTTATAGTGTCCATGAATTAATAGTTTTAATTAAAAAATTTATTGATATTTAAAAATCGAAATTAAAAATTTAATTTTATAAAATTAAATCTAATATTGAAATAAAGAAACAAAATGAAAGATGGCAAAAGGGAAGAAGAATGATAATTTTGAAATAATATCAGCTTTAGTACTGAAATAATATTAGATTTAAAATGTTAAAAGTGTAAAAAGACCAAACTGCCCAAATGTTCAAAAGAGTATTTTTCGTATCAAAAAATGGCAAAAGGACCAAATTTGAGATAAACCCTTAGTTCAGGGATGTCTGACGATATTTTTAAAGTTCAGGGACTATGAGCGAGATAAACTCATAGTCCAGGGATATTTTTGTAGTTCACTCTCTTAAGTCATTCAAAAAGCATCATGTGTTAATGAATCTTTTACTGACAAATAGTTACACAGAAGTGAGAGTTGAGACACTACAATAAGTGGTCTATTTTACCCATTCATCTCAAAATAAGCGAAATATTTCTTTTGGACACGAAATTTAAGAAATTAATATTTAAAGAGTTTAGAGGGAGTAAAGTATGAGAGAGGATAAAGTAGAGAAATAAAGAAAGAATAAAGTAGGTGGAGAATAAAATAAGATGAACGATTTTTTTGCTAAAAAGGGAAATGACTCATTTATAATGGGACATCCCAAAGAGGAATATGACTCGCTTATCTTAGAACGGCGGGAGTATTATTTTCGTTCGTGTACCAATAAGTGTTCCATTTGTTTTTTTACTATTTTTAGAAATAAACTTCACATTCCACTAACTTTATTGCATTCTCATTTTAATATAATGCCCCCTCCGTCCCATAGAAATAGGTCATTTGGGTTTTACACGAGTTTTAATATGTAATTGGTAAGGTAAGGTAGAATAAGAAAAAGATTATCATAAATGGATATGGACTATTTGTATGAGACGGACGAAAAAGTAAATATAGTTTATTTCTATGAGATGGGGGGAGTATATAAAAGTAGGAGTAAACTTCAACTAACATTTTTCACTCACTTTCTATTACAAATTTTTAAAACTCGTGTCCGGTCAAAATTGATTGTGTATTGTTGGATAGGGGGAGTATTAATTATTAAGAAAGCAACATGTGCTAAATAAAAAGTGAAAATTATATATTTTAATATATTGATATATAAAAGATTTTTTTAAAGAAAGTGTGAAATTTAATAACAAAGTAAAAAAAATGTAACACTATTATGAAATGGAAGAAAATGTGTCAACAATCAAACAAATGAAAGTGAAAGAATAAGAATAAACTAATTTCTGTAAAATTAGTAAAGAATGAAACAAAAAAATTGATTGATATATATGGCGCCTTCTAAGAGCATCCACATACGTGCTCTTGTCAATGAGTACGGATATGGGCCCGGTCCTACTTTTACTCCATGCTCTTAGGCAAGAGCACAACACTCACATCCGTGCTCTTACGCAAAGACAAGCTCAAGGGTCCCACCATTCTATTATTCAATTTAAATAAAAACATTTCCACAAAATTAAAATGCATTAAATTTACCCGAAATAATATTACAAATTATAAAAAAATAAAAATTACATAATTAAAATCATAAAAACTAAAAATTACATAATTAAAATCCTAAAAATTAAAAATTACATAATTAAACTCCTAAAAAATAAAAATTACATAATTAAACTCCTAAAAAAATTACATAATTAAGGCTAAAAATACCCCCGTAGGAGACTATTCATCCGTCTCTACCCCCAATGTTCTTTGGAGACCCCGTATCATTGCCACATGCGATCGAAGTTGCTCGGGGGTCATAGTTGACCTATCGGCCAAATTGAGTTAGTCCAAAATCCCCCACAAAGAGTTGGTGGAGGGTTTAGGTGGCACATAGGGAGCGGGAGCGGGAGCGGGGGCGGATGAAGTCGCGGCGCGACGGCGGTTGGCCGCCGCCTTCTTCCTTCCTTGCGGCCGGCGTTGGGAACTGCTCGGGCCGGCATCGGGGCTACCCAAGTTAGCTCCGGAAAGTTGGCTAGCCACATCGTCGGGGCCGGCGTCAGATATGGATACCGACCTCGACCGTTTGGAGGAGGAGCTAGAGGGGGATGATACGTCTCCCCTATACTTCGGATGCGCCCGCGTCTCCTGCCAAATGTTGAGGTACTTGAACGACTTGTAGTTCATGGATTGGTAGGTTGCCAAGGCAGAACTGATGATGTCAAGCTCGCTCCGGCCGCTCCCCGCCGACCGCTCTTCCTGGAGGTAATACCCCTGGAACTTTTAGATTTCTTCGTTGGCTCTGTATATGGCATTGCGCACCATACTCTCGTTGCACTCGATTGTGACATCTACTATGGGACGGAGGGAGTATATATCTTTTGTCTCATTTATTCTCCTATTTATATTAAGTTCCTTTTGGGCCCAGACAGGGATCTATGAAAGGTTTTGGATATGGCCTTCCCCAATTAGCTTTTTACTAATTAAATTGAACTCCAATTTAATATAAGCTTGTATTGGAATATTACGAGTAGCCACTAAAGAAGTAATATTGCACTGCCCATCCAAATCCGAAATTATAAGTAATCCGGGTTTTCGTGTTGTTGTTCAAATCCCGTGCTTAAGATATAAATGTCAATTAATTAATTATTGTCTGCTATAGACTTAATTAAATAACATCTTATTAATTCCAAGAGTGGACTTAACATGAAACACTTATTTATTATTCATAGAATAATCAAACTCCAACTAGCTAGGTTCTGAATAATAAAACCTTGTTTCGCGCTCCTCTTGAGGATATTATCAAACGAGACTCACCTCGCGCACGATTCAACATAATAGCAATCCTAGCACCGCTAGATATTCATCATCACTACCCAATATATCAGGATTATTGGGTTGCAAAAAACCCGCACCATTTGATAAGTCAAAGTAGTGCATAATCAATACTGTATGCTCAATGCTAACGTACATATTGATTAAGAAGTAAACATTTATCAAGACCTCGTCTTTCAGTAGATAGCATAAAGACTTGTCTCGTGTTAGATCCGTTCAGTGCTCTACCACACCAAAGTCATTGATGAGGCTCGTTTCATGCATGTTCTGTGGTAAAACTACATCAAATTCTGTAAACTAACAGCAAATTTTGAGTCAGGTGTGTGTGAAAACCACCATATTCAGAAGAAGGAACAAATCAGTTGGGCGGACGAACGAATCGAGAAAAGAAGGCAAAAACTGCAGCGTTGAGTTGATCAAGTCAGGAATCAGATGGAGCCAGCAGGAGTTCCGCATAGGAGATAGAGCGAAAGATCCCACCACAAAATGTGAAGGGCTGGAATGACATTTCAGAGAGGATGGTACCCTAGGGATTAGAGCCCTACGCCTCTCTATACAAAGGAAGCCCAACACAAAAAGAAGAGAGTCCCAGCCAATGGTGAAAGGGGGGTCTCAAACGTGCTTAGTTAGAACATCTTTAGGAATGCAGCTCTCTTCTAGGGCTGAAATCGGAGCTCTTTTACTTCATTTTCTTAATTCATGTTGCACACACACACTTGGTCCTAGTTTAGATTAGTTTGGTTGGCGTTTGGTGTTGGTTTTTAGTTTTTAGCTTTCGGTTCTGTCATTCCACTCCGAGAAGGGGTGATGAAACAATGGCCCAATCGCGAAACTCAGGAGATTTCTTGGCGATTCCAGCGATTTCCCATCATATTTCGGTAAGTTTCCTTCAATCTTTCAACATTCCTCCCTTATTTGTTGTTTATTTACATATTATTAGGGTTTCTAATAAATTTATCTTAAACTTACTAAATTAGGGTTTATAGAAAAAAATTGTCTCTAATTGTTGTTGGTTTGTATATATATTTTTTGCAGAAATCATGCAAGTATTTGTGAGTTTATATTGAGGTGGTAGAATAGTTCAACTTCCTCAAGTGGGTATTGGTTATGATCCACCTTGTGCGAGAGCCTCCATCGTATTGAATTCGTGTGTTTCATTCTCTGAATTAGTTGCAATGATATGTGCTAAGATAAGAATAGATTCATATCAACACTCCATCGAAATATCATGGAGGCATTGTCTCTTTGGTACCGGCACGAGTTATATATGTACTAGGGTTGACAGTGATGAAAGTGTGATGTTTATGTTCAATGAAGCTCTAAATTCTACTCGTCATATTGAATTATTTCTTGAGTATTCGTGTGTTGGAAATTTAGAAATCCCATCAGTTGCTGATTATGGTGTTGGATCATCTACGAGGGTTGAACATATGAGCTTTGATTGTGGTATGAATGAGCAAGTAGATGTTGCAGATGCTGCTGATGTTGGAATGAATAATCAAGTGAATGTTCAAGACCATATTGATGTTGATGTTGTACGAAGAGACCTTGATCCACCATTGTCGTCATCATCATCTGATGCTATTTTAAGTGATGATTCTCCAGGTGATGTTTCTAGTGATGAGGAGATAGTGTGTAAACCCGTTATGCAAGGTGAACAACCACTTCCAGAGTACGTTCACAGTGGGTTGAAATATTTTCGCAGACTACCGAGTGGTCCTTCTGGGGTACCTGATGTTGGTAATGAACACGGTACTATGTACTGGTATGAAGCACACCCGTATCGGATTAATTTTGGAACAAAATTTGATAGCAAGCTGTATGTGAAGACTGCTATTACTATGTGGAGTCTGAGGCAACACTGACAATTGAGGGTGATTGAGAGCAAATTAAGAAGGTGGCATGTCGTATGCAAATATCCAACAGGGAGGACAGAAGATGGGGTAGCTATTATTAGCAAGACCGACGCTGAAAAAGTGAATGAATGTTCGTGGGAAGTTTC
This sequence comes from Salvia splendens, assembly GCF_004379255.2. Lineage (NCBI taxonomy): Eukaryota > Viridiplantae > Streptophyta > Magnoliopsida > Lamiales > Lamiaceae > Salvia > Salvia splendens. Next base: position 22,851,815 of record NC_056032.1, on the reverse strand, counting down.
TGTTACACAAAGGGCCCATGATGATATGTGGAAAATTAGGAAGTGGGTGGGACGACATAGTTGTGAAGGCCATCGCAATGATAGATGACATGCTAACTTTTCATCATCAATGATTGCTTTTTGTATTCGCCATCAATTGCTAAAAAATGTCGAGTACAAAGCCACAGCCGTAAGAAGGCATCATGTGGTAATCAGTTATAAGAAGGCATGGTATGCACAGAGAAGGGCTATAGAGATTGTATTTGGTGGATGAGAGGAGTCATTTAGGGATTTGCCAAGCTACATGCTTGAACTGCAGTCAAGGAATCCAGGCACAATTGTTGAGTGGAGGCACAATGAGTTGTTGAGCCAATGACGTAATTAAGTCTTCTGTTATGTTTTCTGGGCACTTGGGCCTGCTATACATGCTTTCCAAGAGTGTCAACCAGTTTTAACAATAGACGGGACTCATCTTCGAGGAACATTTAAAGGTAAGTTGCTTGTTGCTTGTGGTGTTGATGCTAACAAGAAATGCCTGCCGATTGCATATGCTGTTGTTGATGAAGAAACTAGCGACAGTTGGAAGTGGTTTTTGGATCATGTAAGAATTCATAAGGTGAAATACCAAAGGGAGGTGTCCATCATTTCGGATAGGCATAAAGGAATCATTAAGGATATGCGTTCTGGTGAATGGAAAAAGCCGCCGATATGTCACCATAAATTTTGTTTGATCCATTTGAGGAAAAATATCTTGACGAAACTTAAGGGTAAGGGCTCTAATGTGAAAGGCATGGTAAGGGCATTGGCTGTCACAACTCAAGTACGTAAATACATGCGAAGGCGACGTGCACTACGGGAGGAAAGTCTTGTTGCGATACAAGAGCTCAACAAAGCCAAAAAAGAAAACTGGTCTCTTTGTTACGATGATGAACTGAGATGGGGGGGCGATAAGGCTAATTTCATGCATTGATTAAAGGGTTGAATTCGTGCATTTTCGGGGTCTAACACATCTTTTTAAGCTAGGTGTGTAGAAAGTTGGCCAGGTCTAGGAAGAAGAGAGGACAATTGCATGACCCAAGGAATCTGGCGAATAAGTGAGCATTGTGGAGAAAAATGACTACACGGAGGAGATCACTAAGCTGAAGGGCAGAATGGAGATTTCTGCAAAGGCTTCTAGAAGATCAAACCCGCACCTATATAAGGAAGAGAGCATACAATCTAGAGAGGAGGACCTTTTTTGGGCACTTTGCTCTTGGCTCTCTTAGCTCACTCACTTCCACACACTTGGGGGGACTGTTCGGGAATTTGTAGGGGTTCGTGTCATATCATTTGCTGTTTGATGTTGGGTAACACCGTCCTTGTGTAGGGCGAAGATACAATTATTTGCTTTCATTTTATTTGTCGTCGTGAATTTCACCGAGCTTCGCTGTTCGAAGCTCGGCCCTGTTTTCTGTTGAATTCTCGTTATCTATGCATTTTCTGTTTCCATATTTACTTTACTGCTGTTGATTTCGATTATGGATGCAAATTGTTTTGAGTTTGACGTAGTTGCTGAACTGGATGTTTGTTTCTCGCGTTGGTTTATTGAGTTTGAGTAGAATTGTTGGAAGCTTATGTAGATCGGGGCAGATCTAATGAATCGGAAGTTATGGAGTTGATTTTGTTGGTTGTTTGGTTCGGAATGCTTGGATCCGGAGTGGATTAAGCATTTGACGTCTGGATCGGAAATAGAATTAGTCGTGGTCGATGCCTGGTTTTCGTGTTTTCGTTTCATTCCGTCTAGTATATGTAGATCTGTTCTATTTCTGGTTAATTGCAAGTTTCCGACGTCTGAACTTTTACATTTTGTTTGAATCTGGATTTGAGCTCTGTTTTCTTCATGTTCGCGTTTGATTCAGGTAATGAGATGCATGTCATTGTTAGTTAAATTCTTAGTTTGTTAGTTGCAGCTTTTCTTCCGTACTTTCTGTTTCTGGAAAATGGTCCCCACTTTTACTCGCTTTCTGTCTAGCTATATTAGGAAGTTCTTTACTTGGTCTAGGAAATTAGTTTGAGATCTGGTGGTTATAAGGATGTTCGACGTCAGCATGATGCTTTCAGTTTCCTAGGTCCAGTGTCTGATTTTCGTTCTTAGGTCTAGTAGTAGTTAAACCTCAACCCAAAATTGCATGGCAGCAACCATTCACTTTTCCAGAGTCTTTTAAATGCCTTCATACGCGTCCATCTTCGTGGGATCGACCCCTGCTTCCCTATACTAATCCATAGTATAGCTGGTTGAGGGTTTTTGAAAGCGCAGGGGGTTTGTGTGTCCGACGACCGAGACTTCCAGGATCCTCTGAGTTCCTAGACCTTGTGATCTAGCGGATTCTCTGGACCTGAGGGCTCGACCCAGCATAAAAGTACACACAAATCTTTGGTTAAATATGCTGCTTCAAATGGCGCCGTTGACGGGGATGGATGGCGTAATTTGCGATTGTGTTTAAGAGATTTGGCGTACATAGTTTTGATTTTGTTTCTTTTTCCTTTATTTTCAGTTTATGAGCAAGGGCTCACTGTTTGGACACTGAGGTAACTCATTTGGGTGGAGGAACGATCAGTTTACTTGGAAGGTCAGCGACACAACATCTACGGTCACCACCAGATCGGGATTATCTACGGGAGACCCATTTCCTTTTGGTTCAGAAAGTGAAGAAGATTGGAATTCGTCAGGACACGAGGATCCCAAGTCGTCTTCAGAAACAGATACAGAGGAGGAAGAAGTCAGAGACATGGCACACGTAGTCGATCCAGATCCGGAGATCGGTTCGCTCACTGCCCATCTAGATGGTGAGCCAGCTCAGGCTATAGTTATGAATCCGCCTCAGAGGGCCATCGATATTAAGACAAATGTGTTAGTCATTCTACCGACGTTCTCTGGACGTAGGAACGAGTGTCCATACGAGTTCCTAAATGAGTTTAGCAAGCTGTGCAGTATTCAGAAAAGGCTTAACGATGCGACGGGGGAAGATTACCGCCTACGTGCAATTTTGTTTGCCCTGAAGGGAGAGGCTAACACATGGCTACTGAGGTTGCCCCCGGATTCTATCCGTACATGGAGGGACTTCAAGTTGGAGTTCCTGGATTACTTTTTCCCTTCTAACAAGACGAACGCCCTCAAGAAGGAGATCGTGGAGTGTAAGCAGGAGTATGATGAGTCTCTTAGTCAGTATTGGTCGCGGTTCAAAGGATTGCTAGATGGTTGCCCAAACCACAGGATGATCGAGACAGAGATTTATTATCTGTTCTATGAAGGAGCAAACCCCGAGTCAAAGGATTTGATGAATTCCTCGAGCGGGGGAAATTTCACGAAGAAAAAGGGAAGTGAAGCGAGAGAGATCTTGGGAAAGTTGATAGAGGTCAAGAAGGCGTACGACAGTCCGAGGAATGTTATGAGGAGGGGGTCAGCAAATGCGCTGAGAGAGCAGGATGACGAGAGGGTCGAGGCGAGAATAGATAGGCTTGAGAAAGCACTCTTGAATGCAATCGAGAAGACTAATCCACTAGCCTCACAAGAAAAAGAAACGCCTCCAGGGCTAGGAGAAATTTTACCCCAGCAATATTATGGTCCTCAAGAAGGAGATTACCAGGCCCAAGTTAATATGATGGGGAGTTGGAACCCAGATGGAAGTTGGAATCCAGGGAGACAGAGGGATGCACCATGGGGAAACCATCCTAATTTTAGATGGTCTGACAACGATCCGAACCAGCCACCTCCACAACAGAACGCCTAGTTGACGCATCAACCAGAAAGGCAGACTAACTGGTCTGGGAGAACTCAGGAGGGGCAGAACAATTGGAACAACCGGAACCAGGGAGATCACTCTAATTGGGGAAACAAGAATCAAAATCACCAGGGGAACTCTTATGTACCGCCACACCAAAGGAACTACCCCGGAAGTTATCAGAATACCCAACCCAATTACCAGGGAAACCAAGGGCCAGGAAATCAGTACAACAACAGTTCAGGATGCCAGGGGAACTTTCGCCAGAATCAAGGAAGTGGACCACTTCTGGGTCCAGGACCAAGTTCCGGCCAGTCTAGTTCTAAAATACCAAGGAATCTAGATGACATGGTGCATGATCTAGTTAGTTCTCAACAGCATATGCAGAACAACTTGTAGTCCAACAATGACGTGGTGCTTAAGCTTCAGGACGCTCAGCTGGAGCAGAAGGCAGCAATGGATATGCTGGCAAAGCAATTGTCTCAGATCGCAACTTCCTTGAGCGAGATACGAGGAAACGAAGGAAAGATTCATGCCTCAGTAAGGCCGCCGGATAGGGCAAATATCAGTCAAATCACTTTGAGATCTGGACGAGGATATGAAGGTCCAGCGATGAGGAAGGATGAAGAAACAACTCTAGTGAAGGGCAAGGAAGGGAAGGATCTAGTTCCGGAGTCTGAAAATTTTGGAGCAGGAAGTTCCGAGAGAAGAGATGACCTTCGGGAAGGTGATTTGAGGAAACCATTACCGAGTATGGCTGAACCATTTTTCCTAGACCCAGAGCCAGAAGTGGAAATGAGGTAGTGAGGAAAGAAACGGGTGAGTTTTCAGCTGAAGGATCTACAAGTGCGGAGAAATAATTGAAACCGTTCCCGCACCGAGGAGAGGCAAAGTGGAAGAAGGATGAACCGGTGGATTTTATGGATATCTTTGGAAAGTTGGAGATCAACTTACCATTCTTACAAGCTTTGAAATTACCGGTCTTCAGCAAATTCATCAAGGAGTTTATAGCTGGGAAGACAAGGCCCAGTGGGAAGATTCTGATTGGAGAAAATGTTTCCGCGGTGATTCAGAAGCGAAGGATGCCCTCGAAATGCACTGACCCAGGTATGTTCACCTTACCCATTTCAATCGGTGATGTCAGAATTGAGCATGCCATGTGTGATTTAGGAGCATCGATAAATGTTTTACCACTTTCCATTTACAAGAAGCTGGTAGGAGTAGAGATGGTAGATACAAAGGTGGTAATCCAATTGGCGGATAGGTCATGCATTTGTCCAGAGGGGGTCTTAGAAAATGTTATCGTCAAAGTGCATGATTTTCTATATCCTGCCGATTTCCATGTTATCAAAATGAGTGACAATGAGTCTGCTGAGTCTAGCGGCGTACTTTTAAGGAGACCTTTTCTCCGTACTGCCAAGACCATAATTGATGTTTTTGATGGAACCATATGCCTGGATTATAATGGGGAAAAATATACATTTAGCATAGATGAAGCAATGAAGAAACCATTAGATGTTGAGAATATGCATGCTATCGATGTTATTAACCCCCTGGTCCAGGAATATCTTGAGACTGAGTTGATGCAAGAGCAGATTGATAATTCCGAATTAAGTCACTCTATTGACAGAGAAGTAGCTGGATGGTGCGAGGCAATGAATACAAGGGAATTATCAGATGAAGAGCTAGCCGAAGCTATTTCGGAATTTTGTACGAATCCAGTGTCAGCCAGGTCAAGGGGATTAGCTCATGTAGCTAGTATGGAAAATTCTTCCAGGTCTGAAAAGGGAATGATAGCTGATGTGAAGGAAAAAGATCCCTTGCCACAGGAAACAAGTACCCCAAGAAGGAGTTGAAAATGCTTCCGCCTGGACTCAAGTATGCCTACCTAGAAGAGAACGAGACCTTCCCGGTAATCATCAACAGCGATTTGACCGAGGAACAGGAAAGGGAGCTACTGGAGGTAATCAGAAAGAACAAGAAGGCAATAGGATGGACTCTCTCAGACTTAGTCGGGATCAGTCCTGATCTTTGCATGCACCACATCAGGCTGGAGGAAGGTGCTAAGGTCTGTAGAGACCCGCAACGCAAGCTGAATCCAAATATGAGAGAGGAAGTTTTGAAGGAAGTTTTGAAGCTGCTTTCGCTGGGAATCATCTACTCTATTCCAGATAGTGAATGGGTCAGCCCGGTTCACATGGTACCTAAAAAGTCAGGAATTCAGGTAGTTAAGAATGATAAGAATGAATTGGTGCCTACCCGACTTGTCACTGGATGGAGGATGTGCATCGATTACAGGAAACTGAATGAAGCAACCAAGAAAGATCATTTTCCTTTACCCTTCATTGATCAGATGCTAGAGAGGTTGGCTGGGAAGCAATATTTTTGTTTCCTTGACGGGTATAGTGGATACTTCCAAATCTATGTAGACCCCGAGGATCAAGAGAAGACTACGTTTACTTGCCCTTTTGGCACGTATGCTTACAGAAGAATGTCATTTGGACTGTGCAATGCGCCATGCACTTTTCAACGTTGCATGATGAGTATCTTCTCAGATCTACTAGAGGATTGTATTGAGATTTTCATGGATGATTTCATCGTATATGGGGACTCGTTCGATTCCTGTTTAGCTAGCCTAGACGTAGTATTGAGAAGGTGCCAGGAGAAGAATTTGGTCCTTAACTTCGAAAAATGTCACTTCATGGTACCCGAGGGAATTATCCTGGGGCATGTAGTCTCAGAGAAGGGCATACAGGTGGACCAAGCAAAGGTCGATGTGATTTCAAAATTACCTTACCCTACGAATCAGAAAGAAGTCAGAGGATTCCTAGGGCATGCATGGTTTTATAGGAGATTCATAAAGGACTTCGCAAAGATTGCTCAGGCACTTACCCATCTTTTGCATAATGATGTTGATTTCATCTTCGACGAAGAGTGTAAGAAAGCTTTTCATCTATTGAAGGGTAAGCTAGTATCTGCCCCTATCATTAGGGCACCCGACTGGAGTCAGTCGTTTGAGATAATGTGTGATGCGAGCGACTTCGCAGTGGGGGCGGTACTAGGTCAAAGGATTGATGGAAAAAATTACATGATCTTCTATGCATCGAAGACACTCAACCAGGCCTAGAGAAACTATGACACCACGGAAAAGGAAATGCTGGCAGTCGTGTATTCATTTGAGAAATTTCGCCCATACTTACTAGGGTCGAGAGTGATAGTTTTCACCGACAACGCGGCTATCAAGTACTTGCTGGCGAAGAAAGAATCCAAGCCAAGGTTAATCTGTTGGGTGTTGCTTTTGCAGGAATTCGATTGGGAAGTCAGAGATTGTTGTATTGTGGATACTGAATTGAAAGCAAAATAAAGTTGGAGGACTTAATTGCAAATTTAGAAAGTCGAAGCTTGAAAGATTAGTTATAACGGTAACTAACGGCTATTTCAGTTAGAATGAAGCCGAGCTGGATTAAAGGGTTTGAGCTGCGGTTTTCAAGAATAATAACAACTCAACAGTTTTCTTGTGAAGAGGTGCACTATCTTTGTGAAGTTTTGGTAGAGATTTTCATAGTGTGACGAGAGTTCATAGATGAAAATGTATAGCTATCATTTCTAGAGTGTATTGGAGTGTTGAGTGATTGTAATTCCTTGTGATTTGAATAAAGTGCATCGTGATTCTCCCATGGACGTAGGTTTGAAGAGCTGAACCACGTAACTCCCCATGTCATCGTCTTCATCGCTAAGTTTCTGTTATTTCTTGAGTTTGCAACTTTTGGTTTGCGATTCTGGTTTCTCTGCGTTATTTGGTTGCATCTATTCGGTTTTAACAAATTGGCGCCGTCTGTGGGAAGGATCTTGCCCACAAGATGACAACCGCAAGGTTTGATATGGAGAAGTTTACATGAAGGAATGATTTTGGGTTATGGCGACTCAAAATGAAGGCGGTGTTAATGCAACAGGGCCTATGGGATGTTTTGAACGGGGAGGCTGATGCAGACGCGATTAAAGGCGATGCTAAGGCTCAAGATCTTCATGATAAGGCCTATAGCACTTTGATCCTCAGTTTAAGTGATAGGGTATTGAGGGAGGTCTCTAAGGAGGAGACCGCGGCTGGCGTTTGGAAGAGATTGCAGTCAATATACATGACTAAGTCTCTCACAAATAGACTCCTCCTCAAGCAGAAATTGTTCACTTTCAAGTTCTCTGAATCAAGGGGTATTGGGGAACAGCTTGAGGAATTCGCAAAGTATCTTGATGATCTTGAAAATGTATAGGAAACCATTAAGGATGAGGACAAAGCGTTGATGTTGCTGAATTCTCTTCCTAAGAGTTTCGAACAATTCAAGGATGCAATATTACTCGGGAGAGATTCCAAGATCACTTATGAGGAAGTTCATTCCGTATTGAAGATGAAGGAAGTTCAGAGGGTGGCAGATAAAGCCATTGATCAGGCCAGCGAGAGCTTGAATGTCAAGTTTGATCCAAAGAAGAATGGGAAGAAGAAATCCCAGAAGAAAGGGAAGCTTTGGAAGGAAAAACCTGCTGAAGAAAAGGAATCAAGAACCTGCTACTATTGCAAGAAACCTGGACACATTAAAAGAAACTGTTATTCTTTTAAGAAGAAGCAAGCTGAGGAGGATAAAGCTCCTGACACCGCAGACATTACTCAAGAGGTGGAGGTGGCCCAGGTAATGAATGTTATGGAGGATGAGGCGCCTGATGTATGGGTGATGGACTCAGGCTGTAGTTTCCACATGACCTCCAAGAAAAGATGGCTTATGGACCTTCAAGACTCTACCGGTTCTGTTCTACTGGGAAATAACCAAGTGTGCCAAGTAAAGGGGATATGAAGTGTCAGATTGTTGATGGAGGATGGGACTCAGAGGATCTTATCTGAAGTCAGGTACATTCCTTCTATCAAGAGAAATCTCATATCTCTAGGAATGCTAGAAAGAAAGGGATTCACATCAATTCTGGCTGATGGTCTCATCAAGGTTCTGAGAGGGGCTGATATTCTTATGGTTGCTGAGAGAGTCAACAATTTATACTATCTCAGAGCCAAGGCAATGGATGTAGATCAAGTGAATGTTGTAGTGAAATTGAGATTGATAAACTGGCACCACAGACTTGGCCATTTGGGGCTTGATGGATTGAAAGAATTGGCCAAGAGAAACCTAATTGCATTTGAAGGTGATGTAGCTAAGGATGACATCAGATCCTGTGAAGAATGCATATTGGCTAAAAGCAAGAAATTGTCATATGCAATTGGGAAACACACATCAGCAAAGCCACTGGAATATGGGCATGCTAATATATGGGGACCATCTCCAGTCCAGAGTTTAGGTGGAGGCAGATACTTCTTGTCGATTATTGATGACTACTCAAGGAAAATTTGGCTATATGTGATGAAAGAAAAGTCAGATGCATTCATAAAATTTCAGGAATGGAGTGCAGAAGTTGAGACTGAGAAAGGTCATGCACTGAAATGTCTGAGAACAGACAATGGATTGGAGTTTCTATCTTCAAAGTTTGATGAATATTGCAAGATGAAGGGGATGAAGAGGCATATAACCATGCCACACAATCCCCAACAGAATGGAGTTGCAGAAAGAGCAAATAGAACCATCTTGGAGAGGATAAGATGTATGCTAATATCTTCTGGAATGCCAAAGCATTTTTGGGCAGAAGCTGCTTCAACTGCTGTAGCTCTGATAAACAAATGCCCATCATCTTCGATTGATAATGATACCCCAGATATAAGATGGTATGGTTCACCAGGTGACTACACCAAGTTGAGGAATTTTGGATGTAGAGCATATGCACATGCTAAAAGGACAAAGCTTGATCCAAGGGCCCTCAAATGTGTTATGCTAGGATATCAGAGGGGTGTGAAAGGTTACAGGCTGTGGTGCACTGAAAAGGGCATGGGACAGGTGGTGATTAGCAGGGATGTGATATTCAAAGAGGATGAAATGCCATATCTGTCACAGGAGTACACAGATTGAGGTGGAGCTTGGTGGATCTGAGGAAGAAAAGGCTGCTGGTGTGGGATCAGATGAAGAAATCCCAGATGCTGTAAATGATAGAGAAGCCTATGACACTCAGAGAAGTCATGTTATAGCCAGAGATAGGCCAAGAAGACAGATCAAGCTCCCATCAAGATACAGTGATTATGACATGCTCTATTATGCACTGACTGTTGCTGAAGAAATTGAGTATCATGAGCCCTCAAGCTATAAGGAAGCAGTCAGAAGCCATGAGAAAGATAGATGGTTAAGAGCTATGCAAGAGGAAATTGACTCTCTATACAAGAATCAAACCTGGATCTTGGTATTGAGACCAATGCACCAGAAGTGCATAGGCTGCAAATGGGTATACAAAAAGAAGATTGAAGCTTTCAGAAACAATGAGGTGAGATACAAAGCTAGATTGGTGGCTAAGGGGTTCACACAGAGAGAGGGTATAGATTACAACGAGATATTCTCACCTGTGGTAAAACATAGTTCTATAAGAATCTTGCTTGCTATTGTTGCTCACAAAGATTGGGAGCTTCAACAAATGGATGTTAAAACAGCATTCTTGAATGGAGAGCTGGAGGAGAGTATATACATGGAGCAGCCTGAGGGTTTTATCAAGAAGGGAGAGGAAGATAAGGTTTGCCTTCTCAAAAGAAGCCTATATGGCCTAAAGCAAAGCTCTAGGCAGTGGTATATCAGGTTTGATGAGTTTATACAGAGAGTGGGCTTTGAGAAATCTACATATGATAGTTGTGTGTTCATTAAGAAGAGCAAGGGAATTGCAATGGCTTATTTGTTGCTCTACGTTGAGGACATGCTGATTGCAGCAGCTACAATCCCAGAGGTTCAAAGCATAAAGAGTGAGCTTGAGTCAGAATTTGATATGAAGGACCTAGGTGATGCTAAAAGGATTTTAGGGATGGACATCATCAGGAACAGAAGGGAGAGACGTTTGTGGCTCACTCAGAAAGATTTACATAGCTAAAGTTCTTGAGAGATTTCAAATGAAGGATACAAGAGCAGTAACAGTCCCACTGTCACAGCACTTTAAGGTGTCTTCTGTACAGAGCCCAGATACAGAGGAAGAAAGGAGAGAGATGCTGAAAATACCCTATGCCAGTATAGTTGGGAGCATTATGTATACAATGGTGTGCTCAAGGCCGGACATTAGCCATGCAATCAGTGTTACAAGCAGATTCATGGCAAACCCGGGGATGGAGCATTGGCATGGCTTAAAGTGGATTCTGAAATACCTTAAAGGGACATCAGATTATAGCATTTTGTTTGATGGTAATAAGAAGATTGAAGATCAAGAAGGAGCTGTAATTGGATATTGTGACTCAGACTTTGCAGTTAGCCAAGACACTAGAAAATCACAGTCCGGGTATGTGTTCAATCTTTATGGCTCGGCTGTGAGTTGGAAGTCGAATCTTCAATCTGTGGTTGCACTCTCCACGACTGAGGCTGAGTATATAGCCATGGCAGAGGCAGTGAAGGAAAGCTTTTGGTTGAAGGGCATACTTTCAGATTTTGGGGTGAAACAAGATGCAATCACAGTCATGTGTGACAATAACAGTGCTATATGCTTGTCCAAGCATCAAACAATCCATGAAAGATCAAAGCATGTGGATGTTAAGTTGCATTTCATCAGAGACGAGGTGAATAAAGGAAAGGTGAAGATTTAGAGGGTATCCATAGAGGATAATGCAGCAGATATGCTGACTAAGTGCATTCCTAGCTCCAAACTTAAGCATTGCTTAGAGCTAGTGAATTTGGTTAAGTACTGAGGGTGACAGCATGTGGAGAATATGATCAAGCATTGCTTCTATCCAGATCCAAGGTGGAGATTTGTTGTATTGTGGATACTGAATTGAAAGCAAAATAAAGTTGGAGGACTTAATTTCAAATTCAGAAAGTCGAAGCTTGAAAGATTAGTTATAACGGTAACTAACGGCTATTTCAGTTAGAATGAAGCCGAGCTGGATTAAAGGGTTTGAGCTGCGGTTTTCAAGTATAATAACAACTCAACAGTTTTCTTGTGAAGAGGTGCACTATCTTTGTGAAGTTTTGGTAGAGAGTTTCATAGTGTGACGAGAGTTCATAGATGAAAATGTATAGCTATCATTTCTAGAGTGTATTGGAGTGTTGAGTGATTGTAATTCCTTGTGATTTGAATAAAGTGCATCGTGATTCTCCCGTGGACGTAGGTTCGAAGAGCCGAACCACGTAACTCCCTGTGTCATCGTCTTCATCGCTAAGTTTCTGTTATTTCTTGAGTTTGCAACTTTTGGTTTGCGATTCTGGTTTCTCTGCGTTATTTGGTTGCATCTATTCGGTTTTAACAGAGATAAAAAGGGACAAAGAATAAAGTGGTTGACCATCTGAGTCAGATTTTTCAGGGGGAAACGGACAAAGTTATACCTGATGCATTCTCGGAGGAGCATCTGTACCATTTAGGAAAATTTCCTAGACCTATCAGTTGGGATATGATAATGGCGGCAACAGGTCCAGGAGATTCTGAGAAATGGAAATGTCATCTGAACACTGAGCCATGGTTCGCAGACCTGGCAAATTATTTGGTCACAAGAGAGGTGCCTAGTTCACAAGAAATTTTTCGGGCCCAGAAGATGAAACTTAAAAGCGAGGCAAAGTATTATTTCTGGGACGATCCTTATTTATGGAGAATGGGAGCTGACCAGATAATCCGAAGGTGTATCCCAGAATGGGAGCAGAAGGATGTGCTTAATCATTGCCATGCGCTAGAGTGTGGAGGTCACTTTGGACCGAGGAAGACAGCGAGAAAAGTCCTAGACAGTGGATCTTATTGGCCTACGCTACACAAGGACGCTTTTGAATTCTGTCAGAACTGTGAGAGATGCCAGCAAACAGGGGGAATTTCTAAAAGAGATGAAATGCCGCAAGTCCCAAAGATTGTCTGTGAGATCTTCGATGTCTGGGGGATGGATTTCATGGGTCCATTTCCATCTTCATACGGGAATACATACATACTTGTGGCAGTTGACTATGTTTCAAAGTGGATAGAAGCCAAGGCTCCCACGTCTTGTGAAGCCAAGGAGGTGGCTAAGTTTCTTATGGCTAACATTTTTAACAGATACGGCGTGCCCCGAGCGATTATATCTGACCAAGGGACGCATTTCCGTAACCGAACCATAGAAGCTTTGATGAGGGAGTACGGAGTCCACCACAGACTTTCCACCCCGTACCATCCTCAGTCTAATGGGCAGGCAGAGATCTCTAACAGGGACATAAAGGCGATACTGGAGAAGACGGTGAATCCGTCAAGGAAGGATTGGAGTAAGAGGCTTGGTGATGCATTGTGGGCCTACTGGACAACATACAAAACGGCTATTGGGATGTCGCCCTACAGGTTAGTGTTTGGCAAGATTTGCCACTTGCACGTGGGAATAGAACACCGGGCATATTGGGCGGTCAAGGAGATCAACATGTGACCCCAATCCTGCGAGGAAGAGCGGAAATTGCAACTTCAAGAGCTAGAGGAGCTAAGACTGGAGTCATATGAGTCTGCAATGTGGTACAAAGAGAAGAAAAGACTCTGGCATGACAAAAACCTCCGGTTCAAGGAACTACAAGTGGGTCAGAAGGTCCTCCTTTTCCAATCCCGGCTCAAGCTGATCCCTGGGAAGCTGAAGTCCAAGTGGATAGGGCCATACACTGTTGTCGGTCTTTGAGCAAACGGAGTTGTGGAAATCCAGGGAAGTGCCTTGAACTCTACTCCTTTCCTTGTTAATGGTCATCGGGTGAATGTTTTTAGGGATAATTCTGAGTCGTGTGTGGTAGAGGAAGTGCCACTACGCGCACTCTCTATTATCACCTGATTGGGCTAGTGAGGAGTGCTCTCGACGAATTCCTGGGTCAGGTAAATAGGAATGCATTTTTAATCTATATACTGAACCAGGGGATCTCGGGAGTACTAAATTGAAAGTGTAAATATTTAGTTGTTTTATAAAAGTAAAGAAAAACCCAAACAAAGAAAAAAATTTAATCTTCCAAAAATATTTTCGGAATGCCAGATATCTTTAGGGAAATTGTTTTGTCATCTTTGAATCCTTGACCTAGGAGTCTGGCGTTTCATTTTTGTTGTTTTTGTCTAAGTGTGGTATTGCGGGAAGGTAGCGTTTACATGGGGCAGAGAGATTTTAGTTTGGGAGGGAAGTGGTAAAGTTTCGAAATTCAAATTTTCAATTTACGGGAAGGCGTACGGTTGCTTACATCATGCCTGCAACCGCCTGCAAACCGTTCCCATCCCTACCTAAATTACTTCTTCTCCTTCTTTATTCTTAGTTTCCCAAACTAAACTCTCTCTCACTCTAAAAAAATTCCCAAATTCTCTCTCGAAATACCCACCTTTCTCTAACCCTAATCGGAATTTTTCTCCCAGGAATTTTGTGTAATTTTCAGATTCAAATCATGGAGAATGCACCAAATGCAGGGAACCCCACCACATCTGCCGATTCAAGTGCGGCAACGCTCATGGCAAAATTAATGCAGAAATTCAGCGGTGCAGAAGAGGCGGTGAAAGCTTTCGCCCTGTTCACGACGATGATGGAGAAAGCAGCACCTACCGCACCACCACCACCGCAAATTCCGGAAGTTTCGAAGGCCCACCGCTATTGTACATACATTAGCCGAACCGTCCGCCAGCGCACCGAAGAAATACACCGTGTTAGGTGAAGAACAGGGACAGGAGGCGGATCTGGCTGCGGGGTTGGAGCAAATGGCAGTTGGTGATCAAAGGTTAGCACATGTCGTTGAGGGGGAAACCCCTGTTATTTCTACGAGTATGGGTGAGGGGGAAACCCCTGTTTCTGTTGGCGGTGTGATTGAGGAGGAACCCCTATTGTTTCTGTTGAAGTTGCTGAGGGGGAGACCTCTGTCGGTGTTTTGGAGGGGGAAACCCCTGTTATTTCTGAGAAAGTTGTTCAGGGGGAAACCCCAGAAAGGATCGTGGGAAGTGAAGCCCTAGTTGCTGGGGGGAAACCCATGTCTACATTAAGGGGGCGACCCCTATTTTGTCTGAAGGGGGGAGGCCCCTATTACTGATGAAGTTTCGGAACCCATGGAGAGCGGGCTAAAGTTGATAGTTGATCTGGAGGAGAATCCGGCGAACGCAGATTCACCAGTGGACAAGAGAGCGGCCAGGCGTAGGGCCCGGCGAAACGTGAGTGACGAGATTGAAGATCTGACTCTACCCACGGAGGGGAAATGTCTAGCCCCGGGAATGGAGGGCGAACGAACGGAGATAGTCCCTGGGTCTAGTAGGGATGAGGATGAAATAGAAGAGCGCCGCATGGCGGCAGAGTGAAAAAGAAAGGGCAAACATGCTACTACTTCCCGGGTCAAGAAGTTCAAGCAGACTACAGAGGGAAATCTGTTGAAGCAACACTCCCATCCCCTACTCAAGTTCCATTCGCCAAAGAACAAGTTGGCCCTACCCCAGGAAGCGAGTCTGAAGAGGAAGCGTTGGATGAACCAGAGGAGGTGCTGAATTTTTAGCCAGCTGAAGTCTGGATAACGAACGGATAACTAGAAGCAATGGGGAAGTTTGAGGATCCCAAGAGAACGGCAACCTACAAAGAGAGATGTGGTTCTGGAAAGCTAGCAAAGTCCGGGAAACGATATGTTCGGGAGGAGTTGGAGGAGATAGACTCCGACGAAGAGTTTCGTCAGTTCATCGGCGCAATAGGGTTTGATTGGCTGTTAAAGCACAGTGACACGGAGGTACCAGCAGCATTGGCCCGGGAATTTTTCTCCACCTTCCGACTGAAGACCACCACTGATTTGGATGCGGACTCAATTACTTTCCGACTCTTTACAGAGGAACATGAAATGAGCATCAGGGACTGGTCCCTCCGACTGGGTTTGTTTATCCGCGCAGAAGACGACGAAGGTATCTGGAATGAGTGCGTGGTGGGACCACCAAAGTACACTCCTGGATTCAAACCGCAGTCTGCTTAGGAGTTTGTCACGCATCCGAAAGTGGGACAGTTTAAGACCAACTACTCGAAGGCCTTCCATATCGACAACCGAATCCTGCGTTTTGCTCAAACTTTCATAAGCTATAATTTGATGGGAATTGCCAATTCTGCTTTGACTACAGCCGACCTATACTTCACATGGTGCATGGCCAAGGGCGTGAAAGTGCATCTAGGTTATTGGTTAGCCCAGGCCTGCCATCAGATGGCCGCAAATCCTTCCCGCCACATGTACACATGCCACCTTCTCGGTGCTTACCTTCAGCGAAACTCAATCATGAAGATAGCAAAATTTGCGCCGGAGGTAGTGATGTGCGAGCCGCCCGAGATCTTCAGTGTGGACTACTTCTTCAACAAGGGCTTGCTCTACATGCATGGGAATGATGTTTGCTTTTATTAGGTCGGCAGAATGGAACCCCAAGTGAAGCCAGAACAGGATGTTGTCGAAACGGTGGCCAGTGTAGAGTATGACGAGATGAGAAAGGAAGTGGGATTGATGCGGAAGGAGCTTGGAGATGTCAGGGACGAGATTAAGGCCCTTAGGGGCAGTTTACTGAACTGGCGGGGAGGTCATCCGCGCAGAATGATCGAATGGCGGAGGCCGTAACCTTGATGATGATGATGACGAAGTGGCTGAATGAGAAATTTCCCGAGTCCCCGAAGAAATTGGCCGCTGGACCCAACGATGTGTCCAAGCCGCCAGGGCAGGAAAGTTCTTCTCTCCAGTAGCCCCCACCAATTTCCAAGCCCCTGATAGCCCCGTCTGCGTCGAAGCCCGTGAAAGTTAAGAAGCCAGTGTCTAGACCGAGTGAGAAAGAGGAAGATAAGCCGGAGTCGCCGGCCAGGAAGAAAGTAAAAGTGACCCGACCCTACGTACCACCCCAGTTTGGCTCCCAAGGGGGCCAAACCCCGAATTGAAATCCCCATTGACCAAGTAACTTTACTTTCAATTTTCTTTTGTCTTCTTTCAGTTTTATTATTATGTTTGTTTGCTTGTTGTTTGTGTTATGTGTTTGTTTTTTCCAGCATGCCGCGTGTTGTATATATTTGTCTACGCCTATATGTGTCTTCTCCCACTTAGCCCAATTTTTGGTCTAAGTGTGAGAAGTTTGAGTTTCTTTTGGGCATGTTTTGGTTTATGTCTGTTGTGGTTTCTCCCACTTAGCCCGTTGCTCGGTCTAAGTATGAGAAGTTTGTTTTGTGTGGGAAGTCAATAGGCTATCTTGACGAACTGACAGACCGATTAAGTAGAAGAAGGAAAAAGAAGGATTTGGAGACTGTAGACGAATCGGATAGGCCTTAAGCTTGTGGGGACGGCTGCCTAAAAATGGAAACTAGTTCATGCCTTTGTGTGTTGTTTTCTTTAAGTGTTATTTTCTCTTTGTTAATCTGTTAGTGTGTCTAGGTCTAGGAGTTTTTGGTTTTGTTGTATCTGTAGAGTTGGTCATAGGATAATCATGCATTGAAATTCGCCTTATTTCCTTTTCTTGTCTTTATACTTGAGGACAAGTATGGTTTAAGTGTGAGCAGTTTGATAAGGCTAATTTCATGCATTGATTAAAGGGTTGAATTCTTGCATTTATGGGGTCTAACACATCTTTTTAAGCTAGGTGTGTAGAAAGTTCGCCAAGTCCAGGAAAAAGGGAGGACAATTGCATGACCCAAGGAATCTGGCGAATAAGTGAGCATTATGGAGAAAAATGACTAGACAGAGGAGATCACGAAGTTAAAGGGCAGAATGGAGATTTCTGCGAAGGCTTCTAAAAGATCGAACCCGCACCTATATAAGGAAGAGAGCATACAATCTAGAGAGGAGGACCTTTTTTGGGCACTTTGCTCTTGGCTCTCTTAGCTCACTCACTTCCACACACTTGGGGGGATTGTTCGAGAATTTGTAGGGGTTCGAGTCATTTCATTTGCTGTTTGATGTTGGGTAACACCGTCCTTGTGTAGGGCGAAGATACAATTATTTGCTTTCGTTTTATTTGTCGTCGTGAATTTCACCGAGCTTCGCTGTTCGAAGCTCGGCCCTGTTTTCTATTGAATTCTCGTTATCTATGCATTTTCTATTTCCGTATTTACTTTACTGCTGTTGATTTCGGTTATGGATGCAAATTGTTTTGATTTTGACGTAGTTGCTGAACTGGATGTTTGTTTCTCATGTTGGTTTATTGAGTTTGAGTAGAATTGTTGGAAGCTTGTGTAGATCGGGGCAGATCTATTGAATCGGAAGTTATGGAGTTGATTTTGTTGGTTGTTTGGTTTGGAATGCTTGGATCCGAAGTGGATTAAGCATCTGACGTCTGGATCGAAAACAGAATTGGTCGTGGTCAATGCCTGGTTTTTGTGTTTTCGTTTCATTCCGTCTAGCATATGTAGATCTGTTCTATTTCCGGCTAATTGCAAGTTTCTGACGTCCGAACTTTTACATTTTGTTTGAATCTGGATTTGTGCTCTGTTTTCTTCATGTTCGCGTTTGATTCAGGTAAGAGATGCACGTCATTGTTAGTTAAATTCTTAGTTTGTTAGTTGCAGCTTTTCTTCCATTTTTTCTGTTTCTGGAAAATGGTCCCCACCGTTTACTCGCTTTTTGTCTAGCTATATTAGGAAGTTCTTTACTTGATCTAGGAAATTAGTTTGAGATCTCGTGGTTATAAGGATGTTCAGCGTCAGCATGATGCTTTCAGTTTCCTTGGTCCAGTGTCTGATTTTCGTTCTTAGGTCTAGTAGTAGTTAAACCTCAACCCAAAATTGCGTGGCAGCAGCCATTCACTTTTCCAGAGTCTTCTAAATGCTTTCTTACGTGTCCATCTTCGTGAGATCGACCCCTGCTTCCCTACACTAATCCATAGTATAGCTGGTTGAGGGTTTTTGAAAGCGCGGGGGGTTTGTGTATCCGACGACCGAGACTTCCAGGATCCTCGGAGTTCCTAGACCTTGTGGTCTAGCGGATTCTCTGGACCTGAAGGCTCGACCCAGCATAAAAGTACACACGAATCTTCGGTTAAATATGCTGCTTCAGTGACCTCAACAAACATGTCAGAGAGCTACAACAAAGTGTTGAAAGGTATAAGAGAGTTGCCAATTAGAGTTTTGGTTGATCTGACATTTTAGAGAACAGTGCAATGGTGGGCAGATAGAAAGACAGGAATACAACATACCGAAGGTCGGTTAACCCTGTGGGCGAGGGACAAACTTGATGCGAATGATGCGAAGGGGCAAATATATTACTGTTCAGTACTTGACCGAGAACTAGGCCATTACCAAATTCTAAGTCGTCCACGTTTAGAAAATGGACAGGCAAGGGCAATAACAGACAAGAGGTCAAGTTTAGGGATTCAAAGTGCACTTCTGGGAAGTGGCAGATGTGGAGAGTTCCTTGTTCACATGCTTGCGCCGTTGCTAGAGATAGATGTAACGCTATGTTTGAACTCATTGATAAACACAACCTCAAAGCTACATGGGAAGCACAGTACTCTGGTGGCCCATTTCACGCACCAAGACACGAAGACTATTGGGCTAAACCTGGATGGAAATTGCGTATCACTGAAGAGGTAACGTGGTGCGTAGGTGTCGTTCAAGTGAGGATATATCCTACTGGCAGGATAAAGATCCTAACTAAGCCTAGACCTCGTCTTCAAAGATTCCTCAACCCACTTCTACTGATCAGTATAGTGGAGGTAAGGGTCGAATCCCACAGAGATGGTGCGTTTAAACTACTGCGGTGATGTTTTGGAGGGTTGGTTAGCTACCACGCTCGGGTTGAGTTTCTACCTAGGCGAGTAATTAAAGGGTGGCGTCCTACTGACTAGGATGGGGGAGCAGATCATGGAATGCAACTGTGTACGTGGAAATGAGGGGACATGGTGTAACAGAAATTGTTTGGAAAGGACGGTATTTCTATTTTTGGCTAAACAGAATATTCAGAGTGTAGTGGAGGTAGTGGTGACTAGGCTGACAGATCTGCAGGTACAACCAGAGGTGAAGGACAAAAGAAAGCAAAAGTAAATAAAAGTAAGGTGGTCCCCAATCTGGATGTAGACATCATCTTCTCCAACAACACAAATTAAACTCAGATAACAATTCCAGATCCAACCCGGCAAACGCAGATTAACAACTCGCGAACACAGATCTAAAACTAAGAAATCAAATCTGAAATCAAACGCTGAAACTGGACTTCTGCATGCTGGTCAACATGAAAGATCGATTCAGAAAATAAAACGAAGCCTTGCATGCAACGATCTACTTCCAGATCAAATAGTACTTGTTTACCTATCCTAAAGAAATTTGTTACGTAACAGAATTTAGAGATTTAGCACTTAAAACACCGAGAAATCTTAGATCTAAGCTAACTAGACAAGGAAAGAAAAGAATACTACAATGAACGAAACGGAAATCAACTTCATAGCATTAACACGTTCGGATATCCAAAGCAAGCATTTCAAAACAACAAAATCCCAAAATGTAACAGAAATCCAACGTAAAGACGGAGAACTAATTAAACTACGAAAGCAATTTAAAGATTGTTTGCCACTCCGGGCGATAAAATCTCTGACTGGAACTACGATCTAGCTAACTGGAACGGACGATGACTGGAACTCGGGAACATTCTGAACGTCAGGTGATCATGGCTCGGCGAAGCAAGAAGTGGGACACGGCTGAGACTGAAATTACCGAGAGAACTCTCTACCTAAAGATGATGGTGAATTGAAGTCTCTCGAAGGCTTCTTCTCTCTCCAACTTGGCTACCTTTTATAGGGAGGCTACCCTTGATTTTAGGGTAAATCCTCGCTGCAATTTGACTTCTTTGCCCTTAATTGTGGGTAATCCGTCCCAGCTATCCGTCTTCTTCATCTCAAGCCGTTTTAGCACGTATACGGATCAGTATGAGACCATGCTGGCGCTTTTTTTCTACCCGAACACTCCGGAACTTCCCTACTGGCCAGAACACTTATCCTGCACACTTTGAGCAACTGCTTTGCAAATATAATCATTTAAACCTGTCATACTGACCAGTAACCGAGGCCTAGAATACGACTTATCAAACTGCTCACACTTACCACATGCTTGCCCTCAAGCGTGAAGAACAAACAAAAAGCAATAAGTCGCATTCTAGCCTGGTTACTTCCCTGCCCGACTCTACCTAAAACTGGACTCTAGACTACAACGACGAAGAAGAAAGAAAACACAAACACAAACACAGAAACACATAAAACACTAACAGATTGGGCTACATTTTCAACCATCCCTCCCCTCGGGATCAGGTGCAATCCGGCCTTAGACAGCCTTGAACTTCTGCCGCCCCCCCCTTTCTCTCCCAGTCAGTACATCTGCTTGTCAAGATCGCCCACACTCTCGGTCAACCACTAGGTTCACTCAGTCACTCGCACCTCACCAGGAACGTTAGGACTGAATTCTCTCATCATGCTCAACCACAATTGCTTTGGACTTAGATCTCACGTGCAGCTACTGAAGGACTTTAAGGCTTGTAACGGGGCTGTTGGGTTGTAGTGTTTTGGGTAGATGTTCCTAAGGCTCTAAGGTTCAAAAACTTCTATTTAATTTATGAAGGGGGATTGTGTGCATCAGGCTTCTGATCAGTTGCTTTTCTTAGCTGGTGCTTCTGGCTTGAGTTTCCAACTGGTTAGTAGTCTTCTTGTGGCTTCGCCACCCTTATTCCTTCATTTTTTTTGTGTGGTCAAATCTCTGACCATTTTCTTCTTTTCTTTCTTTCTTCCTCTTTTTTTTTCGTGGCTTCGCCACCCTTATCCCTTCTTTTTTTTGGACCTGGAATGTCTCCCTGGTCGATTTTCTTCTAACTTTCCTGCCCAGCTGGTTTCTGCTTTTTTCACACTTCTTCCTGGCCAGTAAGCTCCATTTGTTTCATGCCTTACACACAGTCCCAGGGGCTAGGGGTGTTTATCTGGGTATAAAAGGTTAAGAAAAAAGGGTTCTAAAAGTGGTGGTTTTCTTTTTTTTTTTTTTTTTTTTATGGGGGGGGTTCCTACTGCCTTCAGTATTTGCTACCCGTGATCACTTCACCCTAGGCAAATTGTGGCAGCCTCTCTTTTCTTTAAGTGTATGTGGAAAGTGGTTCCACTTTAAGGCTTATAACTCACATTTTAGAGGGCTTTCGTGTTTGGCTCTAAGTGTGGGCTTTTCTCTCATACTCACATCATCTATACTGGTCAGGAGGTACTAAGGAGAGTGGTTTCGGTTTTCCAGCTTGTCTTATCTCCCTCAATTCCCCTCACCTCCAGCTCAGGACGGTTGAGTTTTAAGCCCAAATCAGCACACAACATAAAAAAAACTAGACCTAAAAAACACAAAACGAGCACAAACACAGAACACACATATATACATCATACTGGCCATTACGTCCCCCCTCCTACTTCACAAGTGTCTGCCCCAGATAAGGCTGTGAAGTGGAAAAAAAAAAAAAAAAGTACTGGCCAGTATGGTAGACACACAGACAACAAAATAACAAACAAAAATAACAACTCAAACAGAAACTTCTCACACTTAGGCTATGGAATAGGCTAAGTGGGAGAGGTTTGAACACCGGACAAAATCCACTAAACAAAGAAACACGTATATACAAAAGAAACACAGAAAACATGCTACCAAGAAACAAACCCTAACTTCTCACACTTAGACTATGGAATATGCTAAGTGTTATGAAGTGGGGTTTGCTCGCAAACACAGATTATACTACCTAACCGAATACCACAACATAACAAAAATACGAAAAGTTAAAAAAGCTTAAAAAAAAAAACTAACTTGGTCAGTAGGGGGGGGGTCTATCGAAGTCGCCTGCTCCTTCGTGGGGCAGGTGGTTCCTTCGGGTTGTCCTCTTCCGTTCCAGTTTCATTTTCCTTCGCCGGCTCCTCGGCTCTTGCCGGCACCTCGGCGTCCGCTGTCTCTTGCTCATCTGCTACTCCGGTTTCTTGGATATGTGGTTCATCAGTCCGGCCACCATGGCCACTCGGTCCTGCAGCTTGCTCCTTCCTCAGGTAGGTCATTTCTTCTAAGATGTTATCCATACTGGCTAACATTCTGTTCATTGCTTTTTGCATCTTGGAGTTTTCCTCCCCGAGATCTGATACGATAGCTTCCATGGCCGCCTGCCTCTGAGTCAGTATTCTCTGCTCCGCAGACTCCTTCAATACCTGTTCCATTGCTGACGCTAAACGAATCATCTCTTCCCTCATCTGTCTATTTTCCTCAGCCATCTTTTCCACAGATTGTTCAATTCTGTCTCGCCTCTGGTCATGTCCTGGTGCTTCCTGAGCTGTTGCTATCCGAGCAGTGGGTATTGCCTCTTCTCCCAACGCATAAAAGTGGGGCACGCCCTGCCTCATGTACACCGTGTTCGTTCGGACGAACAGAGGGGTGTCGAACAATCCTGGGGCGCTCACCATCGTTAGTGGGGTTAGGTCTTCGTCCTCCGAAACGGTGATGTTGTTCCTCATGAAGATTCCCAATATATGGCAGAGGGAAATATTCCGTGCTGGGTGAGTTGCGACGAGGTGACATGTGTATGCAGTCCAGAACCCTAAGTGCAGCTTCTTGCCCTTTTTTGCACACCATATAAGGTACAACTCCGTCATTGATGTCCGGACTGCCGAATTAGACTGCCCCAAAAGATTGTAGTCTAAAAAAAGTTGAACCAGGCGTAAAACGGGGTCGCTAAGGTGGATCGATCTGGAGATCGTGGATTGGAACTGCCCTGCTCCGGGGTGAGTAAGTTCCTCCCAAGCCGACTGGGGCTCAAATTCCACATGCCGGCGGGGAATCCCCCGCTCCCTGTTTCTCCATTCAAGTCCTATTGCCTCCTCCAAACTGCATATACCCAACCTCACAGTCCACTCAATCAGATTCATCCTAATTTCTCCTCCAAATACCCTGAAGCTAACACACTCTATATCCAAATCAGTTGTGACTTCGAATCGAAAAGTTGCGAAAAACTCCTTGGCCAAATCGACCGGGACACTTAACTTCTCATTCCTCAACAACCATTCAAAACCCAACTCATGCAAAAGGGCTAGAAACGATTCACTAATTTGCAATTCATCTAAGGATGGGAGATGAATTACCTTTCCACACTTAACCTTCTTGCCTTTTGCGTTCTTTGTGCGGTAAACTGACTGGAGCTTCTTGTCGTCAAACAACTTCATCTCTTCCACAACGTCATCCGTGAGTTCCACCATCCAACGCTTATACCGGAGTGGTTCGGCAGGTGGATGCAACAGTTCTCGATGATCGTTGGGGAGTTCCCGCTCCTTGTATTCCTCCTCTTCCATGGTTGTGTCGCTATCAGATTCAGATTCTTCACTGGCCTCGTACTCACTATCGCTCTGTGTCTGCCGGTTTGATGGGGTCCTCCGGGCAGTCTCAGTGATCACTATGCCTGTGTTCGGGGTACGCATTCTTTTGGTTTTTGATTTTTCCTCCACAACGGTCTTGCCCTTTCTTTTCCTTTCTACTTGGTATCTAGCTTCCTCTTCCGCCTCGGTTGGTGGCGTCTCCTGGGTAGTGGAGCTACACTCTTTCTTGGCATCTTCCTTCTCCAATTGTTCGGGGCTCACTGACTCGGGTGCGAGGTCCAGTCCCTCAGCCACCCGCTCGGCTTCCACACCCTGATCCTCTTGCGCCGGACAGGGTTCGTCGTCGCTCACGATCTCTAGGGGATCCTCCGCCGTGTTCGGTTTCGCCCTGTTGGGTGACCACTTACCCAAACAACGTTGCGATTTCCTCTGCGGTTTGGGTGGCTCTGCCTTGGAGCCTGTCTTCACTACCAGTTTCCTTCTGACGGGGATCGGTTTAACTACCGGAGGTGCCACTGGGGTGGATGCCTCTACCTCTGGTTCTGTTGTCTCTGTTCCTGCTTCCTTGGCTTCACTCTGCTTTTCCCTCTCCTCTTCTCCTTCTGACTGGGATGTCTTATCCTTCGGTATGGGTTCTCTAAGAGCTTGTTCATTCTCTCCTACTGATCTTGGTGCGAGGTCCAGACCCTCAGCCACCAAGTCAGTTGTCTCCTCTCTTCGGTTTACCCTGTTCATTATCGAGTCAAACTCCTCGTCCGTCATGAGGCCCTGTTTCCTGGCTGATTCGTTCAGATCTATCTCTGGCCGTCTTACTTCTTGAAATACTGGGTCCTTCTCGGGCGTCATTTTTGCTCCGCCACTCTCTCCCTGGGTTTCCCTTACTTGGCTGGACCTTTTCTTTCGCTCCTCAGAGTCGGAGCTGTAAAACGCGGCGATAGCTTCCAGGTCTGCCGAATCTGGTACCGAGGGTTCCGATGCCGCGGTGGCTGAGGGAGATCCTTCCTCCGGCTGTAGTTCTGCGTGTCTGACCTGTGCATGAGGAATTCCACTGGGTGCGGTTCCTATGCCCCCCGTGTGGCCGAAATTGGTCAATGCCGCCGTCCAGTCCCTAGTCGGGTCTTGTTGGCGAAGGAATACCATTACGGCATCCAAAGAAATAGTGGCCGGCGGTTGAGCAGTCGGTGCGGGTGGTTGGTTCGACTGTGGTTGGGCCTCCGGGGTTTCTTCTCGCAGCGGCTGCGTATCTTGGGTGTTCGCACGACGGGGCTTGATTTTCCTCGCGATAGCTTTCTTACCCATGACTGTAATTTGTGATTTGACGGTAGAAATTAGGGTTTGGTTTGAGAACGATGGTTCTGTGAGAGGGATAGAGGAGAATTTCTTGAAAGGTATTTTGGAAATGAGGGTTTTTGAGGGAGAAAGGGAGGGTCGGTTGGTTTAGTTCGGATTAGAAATGGCAGTTGCAGGTGGTTTCAACCGGCTATCAGTGGTTACCGGTCATGCCGCTTCATGTGAAAAGTGGTTGGGCGACAGGCGTTGGTTCCTGATTGGCTAGCGTGTGTACTCTCTCTGCTCCACACCATTCCAGCACTGCCACCCTGCAAAAGCTGCACACGCTTAATTCAAATTTACGTCCTATCCACAATTTCCCTCTATACTTACCTATTACGGAAAATAATTCAAAATGGCACTTAAATACAAATTGGAGTGACACTAAATAGGTAATCTCTTGGTCAAAGTGTACCCCAACCTAAATTTAAGGCCCGAAAATATATTTTTGGATTTTTAGAAAATTTTCAAGCATGCAAAAATTAATTACGTATATACAGTATTTACATTCTCCTTAGGTAATTTGGAATCCTACCTGGCCAGTATATGCAGAATATTATCAAAATGAAACTAGCCACGTGGAATTCCAAATTCTTATCTTACTAATCAGTATGTGACCTTAGTATGTGGTAGTAGTGGAATTTCATCCACTACCCCCACCTCACTATTATCCCTAAAGATTTTCAACCTATGTCCATTCACAACAAAAGGCTCAGAGTTAGAAAGACTCCCTGAAATCTCCACCGCTCCATTAGCTCGGAGGGCTGTTACGATGTACGGTCCTGTCCACTTAGATTTGAGTTTCCCGGGCATTAACTTCAATCTTGACTGGAAGAGTAGTACTTTCTGGCCAACATGGAGCTCCTTGGTTCTCAGATTTCTATCATGCCATAATTTCGTTCGCTCCTTGTACCACATGGCCGAGTCGAAAGATTCCAATCTAAGTTCCTCAAGCTCCTGTAATTGCAGCTTCCTTTCCTCCTCACAGGCTGTAGCATCCATATTCACTTTCTGTACTGCCCAGTATGCTCGGTGCTCGATCCCTACAGGTAAGTGGCACATTTTTCCAAAAACTATTCGGTAAGGGGACATACCAATGGGGGTCTTGTAGGCTGTTCGATATGCCCAGAGAGCATCCTCTAATCTCACGCTCCAATCCTTCCGAGAAGGATTTACAGTTTTCTCCAAAATCTTCTTTATCTCTCGATTAGAGATCTCGGCTTGGCCGTTAGCTTGCGGGTGGTAGGGGCTTGAAAGTCTATGGTGCACACCGTACTTTTTCATTAAAGCTTCAATTGTACGATTACAAAAGTGTGTACCTTGATCAGAGATGATCGCCCTTGGGACTCCGAAACGGCTGAAAATGTGACTCTTTAAGAATTTGGCCACCTCCTTTGCTTCACACGTACTTGTGGCCGTCGCTTCTACCCATTTGGAGACGTAATCCACCGCGACTAGGATATACAGATTGCCATAGGACGAGGGAAAAGGCCCCATGAAATCCATTCCCCATATGTCGAATAATTCACAAACAATAATCGGTACTTGCGGCATCTCATCTTGGGCAGATATTCCACCGGTCAGTTGGCAACGCTCACAGCTCCGGCAGAACTCGTATGCATCTTTGTTGAGAGTTGGCCAGTAAAAGCCGCTATCCAGAATCTTCCTTGCCGTCTTCTTGGATCCGAAGTGCCCTCCACATGCTAACGAATGGCAGTGGGTCAACACATCCCGCTGTTCCCAGTCAGGAATGCACCTTCTTATCACTTGATCGGATCCTACCCTCCATAGGTAAGGGTCGTCCCAAAAATAATATTTTGCCTCACTCTTGATCTTCATTCGTTGGGCTTTGGTAACACTTGGTACCTCTGGAAGTTCTCCAGTTACTAGGTAGTTGGCCAGGTCCGCATACCATGGCTCCTGCCCTACCTTCTCTTTTCCTTTTGCTGCATCATTCTGACCAGTAAGTTTGTACACTTCTTCCCAATCAATTTTTCTGGGTGCAAAAATCACCTCACATAAGTGTTCCTCTGGAAACTTGTCGTGCACCTCCTCGCTGTTTCCTTCTTGCACTATTCTGCTCAAATGGTCTGCCACCTTGTTTTCGACTCCTCTCTTATCTTCCACCTCCCAATCAAATTCTTGTAACAAGAGTACCCATCGGATCAAGCGTGGTTTTGATTCTCTCTTGGTAACTAGATACTTAAGGGCTGCATGGTCAGTGTATACTACGACCTTAGATCCCAGCAAATATGGCCGGAACTTCTCGAAAGAAAACACCACTGCCAGCATCTCCTTTTCGGTGGTATCGTAATTCCGCTGGGCTTGATTTAGAGTCTTGGACGCATAAAAAATTACGTGCCTCCTCCCATCGATCTTCTGACCCAGCACGGCCCCTACCGCAAAGTCGCTGGCGTCGCACATTACTTCGAAAGGATGGTTCCAATCAGGAGCTCGTATGATAGGTGCGGATACTAATTTTTCTTTGAGAAGATCGAAAGCTGCCTTGCATTGCTCATCAAAAACGAACCCCACATCATTTTGAAGCAGTCTGGTAAGGGGTTGGGCGATTTTGGAGAAATCCTTTATAAATCTTCGATAAAATCCAGCATGTCCCAGGAAACCCCTTATTCCCTTCTGATCAGTAGGGAATGGTAATTTGGATATGACATCCACCTTGGCTCGATCCACCTGGATACCTCTTTCTGAGACTACGTGTCCTAGGACTATCCCTTCGGTGACCATGAAATGGCACTTCTCGAAGTTCAAAACCAGACTCTTTGCTTGACACCTTTCCAAAACTATGTCCAAATGATGAAGGCAAGAGTCGAACGAGTCTCCGTAAACCGTGAAGTCATCCATAAATATTTCTATGCACTCCTCAATCAAATCGGAAAATATGCTCATCATGCATCGTTGAAACGTACCTGGAGCGTTGCATAAACCGAAAGGCATGCGACGGTATGCATAGGTTCCAAACGGGCAAGTAAAAGTGGTTTTGTCCTGGTCCTCAGGATCCACGTGAATTTGGAAGTACCCGCTGTACCCATCTAGGAAGCAGAAAAATTTTTTCCCAGCTAATCTCTCTAATATTTGGTCGATGAAAGGCAAAGGAAAATGGTCCTTCCTTGTTGCGTTGTTCAGCTTCCGGTAGTCGATGCACATTCGCCAACCCGTGACCAGCCTTGTTGGAATCAGCTCGTTCCTCTCATTCTTGACAACTTGGATCCCGGATTTCTTTGGAACCATGTGGATCGGGCTGACCCATTCACTGTCCGGCACTGAATAGATAATCCCTAGCGACAACAACTTCAAGATTTCCTTTAAAATTTCCTCTCGCATGTTAGGGTTTACCTTCCTTTGAGCATCTCGATGAGCCTTCGCTCCCTCTTCTAGCCTGATGTGGTGCATGCAAACGTCGGGGCTTATCCCTACTAGATCTGTAAGGCTCCATCCGATTGCCTTCTTATTCCTATTCAACACAGCCAGTAGCCGCGCTTCTTGTTCTTTTGTGAGACTGCTGTTGATGATTACGGGATATGAGTTCTCCTCCCCGAGGTAGGCATACTTCAAGTTCGATGGTAACTTTTTTAGCTCGACTTGGGGTGGAAGTGTGTCTTCGGGTAGAGGGTTTTTCTGGGCCTCCCCGTCTTTCTTTAAGTCTTCCCCTGAAGGTTCTTCCGTACTGACTGGAAGCTTGGCCCCTGCGGCTCCAATGAACGCCGACTTTTGACAGAATTCCTTGATCGCTCCTTCTATTTCTTCGTCGGTCAACCCCTGGCTACTGATCAAATCACACCACGCAGCAGCTTCTTCGTCGGCCTGATCACAAGCATCTAAAGCCTGGAGTTTTTCCTGTAATAGTTCGGTCTCAAGAAAATCTTGGACTAGAGGGTCAATCACATCAACAAAGCATAGATTTTCAGAATCAATGGGTTTCTTCATGGCATCATTTATATCAAAAGTAAACTTCTCACCATTAAAATCAATGCAAATAGTCCCCTCGGCCATGTCCACTATTGTCTTAGCCGTTCTCAAAAAAGGTCTCCCTAACAAGACTCCACTAGACTCTCTCGCTTCATGCTCACTCATTTTGATCACATAAAAATCAGCAGGGTATGTGAACTCCTGTACTCTAACCAACACGTTCTCTAAAACTCCCTCAGGGCTTATGCACGACCTATCAGCCAGCTGGATCAACACCCTAGTGTTTGACAGCCTCACTCCTTTCAGTCGGTTATAGATTGATAATGGCATGACATTAATGGAAGCTCCAAGATCACACATCGCATGTTCAACTTTCACATCCCCTATAGTTATGGGTAAAGTGAACATACCTGGATCGGCCCTCTTGGGCGGCAGTTTCTCTTGCACAATTGCGGATGCGATCCCTTCCACCATGATTTGTCCATCTTTTTTAGCTTTCCCGGCTATGAAATCCTTAATGAATTTTCCGAGCGGGGGTAGTTTCACGGCTTGGAGGAATGGTATGGTGACGTCCAACCTTCCAAAAATCGACAAGTAGTCGACCGGGTTCTCTTTCTTCCTCTTTGTAACAAATCGGAATGGGAATGGTTTCTCCCCTTTTTTCTCTTCTACGGGTTCCTCAGCAACTTTCTTTGGTAGCTCTTGGGTCCGAGCCTCCATTCTGGGATTTTTCTCTTGAGGAGGTTCCTTCCTGGTCAGTAAGGCATCGGGTTCACCTCTTATACTTGGTGTATCATCCAGGAAGAATGGATCCTGCATTCGAGGCATGAAATTCCCTATTTCCTCAGCTGAAATTGTCTCGCCTCCTATCTTTGTTCCATTCGATCCTTCACTCGGCTGTTTCGGTTGAGGTGCATCATAAGTAGTTCCTGACCTCAACGTGACCTTACTCACATTTGCCTTCTCGGGCATTTGGACTGTAGATGGGAGTTTTCCTGCATTTCCCTTCAAATCACCCATCGAACTGGCCAGTTGAGCTAACTGCCTATTCATCATATCCATGTTCGCCTTATGTTCTTTCTGGGCATTTTGCATCCCCTGCACGACCTCATTATGGGCTTGCAATTCTCCTTTGATGTTCTGTTGTGATGCTAGCATTTCACTCATCATGTCCTCAACGGATCTCCTCGGCCTGTTTGAGTTTTGGAAATGACCCGGCCCTTGGTGTTGATAGTTCTGGAAGGTTTGCTGTCCTTGATTAGGCGGGTATTGGTTATATTGGGCAGGAGGAGTGTACTGATCTTGAGGATATTGATTCTGGTGCTGGGCTTGGAATTGATTCTGGTTCTGATGGTGTTGGGATGCTTGGTTTGGTTGATTTTGGTAGTTTTGGAAATTTCTCTGATGGGGTGGCACGTAAACAGGGTTCGAGTTTGAGCTTTGTGGGTTATGGTTTTTGGCTTGTTGGTTTCTTCCTGACCAGTTGGGCTGGAAGTCTGGGTTTGCTGGTCCACGGTTAGGGTTTTGGTTCGGGTAAGGGTTATATTGGTTCTGGCCTTGACCTTGGTTCTGGTTTTGGTTCCCTTCTCCCCATCGAAAATTCGGGTGGTCCCTCCATGGTGCGTCCCGTTGTCTCCCCTGGATCCAATTCCCATTCTGGTTAAAATACCCAGCAGCGTTAGCTTGCTCCGTACTGATCAAGTCATTCGGATGCTCGTATTGGGCCCCTTGATTCCCCTGCTCTGCACCCTTGTAGTTTCCAGTTGGGAGAGGTGGTGGAGTGCTCTTCTCGATGGCACTCAAAAGTGACTTCTTCAGCTCATCCATCTTCAAGTCCATTTTCTGCTCCAGCTTGTTCTCCTGATCAGTAGTCGATGCAACAGCAGCCCGCTCTCGGTTGTATCCTTCCCTTGAATGGTCATACTCTTTCTTTGCATTCAGTAGCTTCCTTAGGACTCTCTTTGCTTCGCTGACCCGTAATTGCGTGAAGCTTCCTCCCGAAGATGAATTGGCCAGGTCTTTGGTTACCGCGTTCATGCCCTCGTAGAAAGTATGATGTACTTCAATGTCCGCCATGCGATGGTTGGGACACGATTCCAAAAGACCCATGTATCTTGCCCAATAGTCGCTCAAGGGCTCGTCATATCCTTGCTTCACATTCGTTATTTCTCTCTTCAGTGCGCTTGTCTTAGATGACGGAAAAAACTCGCCCAGGAATGCTGACTTGAAGTCGGCCCAAGTCTCAATAGAGTCAGGGGGCAAGCGCATGAACCAGGTGTTCGCTTCCCCCTTGAGCACAAATGGCAGAGCTTTCAGCCTATAATCATCTTCAGTCGCTCCTGCTGGTCTTCTCTGCGCTCTACAAATCTTACAAAATTCGTGAAGGAACTCATACGGCCCTTCATAGCTTTTCCCGCAGTATGTAGGTAGAATCGCTATGACATGAGGCTTCACGTCACAAGCAGTCTGTCCCGGGGTGACCACGATAGCTTGCGGTGGTTCTCCTTCGGTATGCGCATTCAGCGTACCGATCTCTGGATCTTCGTCCATGTTGGCAGCCATTCCTGGATTGCCTTCCAACAGTGGCAACTCCACGGGAATTGGTCCTTCTATGGTGTACTGTTCTTCGTCGCTACTCGTGTCTAGGTCAGACAGAGTTGTTGACAGGCCAGAACGAGTGGTCACAAGTATGGATCCTCGCTGAAGTATCTTCGGTTTCCACGGATTAGGATCCGAACTGCTTCTCATAAACTGAAACAAAAGAAAAAGAGAAAAAATTATACACAATATTTACGCCAAAGTATCACACACAATAGTATCTAAAACGCCATCCATCCCCGGCAACGGCGCCATTTGAAGAGGTAACGTGGTGCGTAGGTGTCGTTCAAGTGAGGATATATCCTACTGGCAGGATAAAGATCCTAACTAAGCCTAGACCTCGTCTTCAAAGATTCCTCAACCCACTTCTACTGATCAGTATAGTGGAGGTAAGGGTCGAATCCCACAGAGATGGTGCGTTTAAACTACTGCGGTGATGTTTTGGAGGGTTGGTTAGCTACCACGCTCGGGTTGAGTTTCTACCTAGGCGAGTAATTAAAGGGTGGCGTCCTACTGACTAGGATGGGGGAGCAGATCATGGAATGCAACTGTGTACGTGGAAATGAGGGGACATGGTGTAACAGAAATTGTTTGGAAAGGACGGTATTTCTATTTTTGGCTAAACAGAATATTCAGAGTGTAGTGGAGGTAGTGGTGACTAGGCTGACAGATCTGCAGGTACAACCAGAGGTGAAGGACAAAAGAAAGCAAAAGTAAATAAAAGTAAGGTGGTCCCCAATCTGGATGTAGACATCATCTTCTCCAACAACACAAATTAAACTCAGATAACAATTCCAGATCCAACCCGGCAAACGCAGATTAACAACTCGCGAACACAGATCTAAAACTAAGAAATCAAATCTGAAATCAAACGCTGAAACTGGACTTCTGCATGCTGGTCAACATGAAAGATCGATTCAGAAAATAAAACGAAGCCTTGCATGCAACGATCTACTTCCAGATCAAATAGTACTTGTTTACCTATCCTAAAGAAATTTGTTACGTAACAGAATTTAGAGATTTAGCACTTAAAACACCGAGAAATCTTAGATCTAAGCTAACTAGACAAGGAAAGAAAAGAACACTACAATGAACGAAACGGAAATCAACTTCATAGCATTAACACGTTCGGATATCCAAAGCAAGCATTTCAAAACAACAAAATCCCAAAATGTAACAGAAATCCAACGTAAAGACGGAGAACTAATTAAACTACGAAAGCAATTTAAAGATTGTTTGCCACTCCGGGCGATAAAATCTCTGACTGGAACTACGATCTAGCTAACTGGAACGGACGATGACTGGAACTCGGGAACATTCTGAACGTCAGGTGATCATGGCTCGGCGAAGCAAGAAGTGGGACACGGCTGAAAGACTGAAATTACCGAGAGAACTCTCTACCTAAAGATGATGGTGAATTGAAGTCTCTCGAAGGCTTCTTCTCTCTCCAACTTGGCTACCTTTTATAGGGAGGCTACCCTTGATTTTAGGGTAAATCCTCGCTGCAATTTGACTTCTTTGCCCTTAATTGTGGGTAATCCGTCCCAGCTATCCGTCTTCTTCATCTCAAGCTGTTTTAGCACGTATACGGATCAGTATGAGACCATGCTGGCGCTTTTTTTCTACCCGAACACTCCGGAACTTCCCTACTGGCCAGAACACTTATCCTGCACACTTTGAGCAACTGCTTTGCAAATATAATCATTTAAACCTGTCATACTGACCAGTAACCGAGGCCTAGAATACGACTTATCAATCACCCCTGAGCAGTTGCTTCCTCGAAAGCGAGGACGAGGCAGAACAAGGAGGATTCCTAATCAAAAGGATGTCCGCGAGGAAGATGAACTGAGAGCTCCCCGCAAGTGCAGGAATTGGGGCATAGAGGGGCATGACCGAAGAAATTGCTCAGTCGGTCGTGTTATGTAGGATCCTCTCACTTCTTGCAGTGCAGGTATTTTTTCTTCTCAATCTTTGATTTTCAGAAATTTAATTTTCCTTTATTTGTTGGTTCGTGTAAAGAGAAATCATACTCTTTCTGTTGTAACATGACTTATTGGTGAAGATAGTGTTTTTACTGCGGTCGGATAAAAAGCAAGTTGCTGCCTTACTGGACCTTTTTTATGTAATGGCTTTCTCATTTTGGGATAGGTTGATTGAGTAATTGAGTTCTGAGTACACTATTATTTTGTCTAATTGGGCGTACCTACATATTTTCTTAATCTTAATTGGAGTACACTATTATTTTGTCTTATACTATATTCTCACGTTTGGTAGATAGGATTATCAAAAATTATATTTTAACTCACATTATTTTTACACTAAGCATTATTAGTGATCTATCTATACAAACCATCATTATATGTATATTATGTGAAAAGTTAGAATTTTGGAAATTGAACACTAATTAGTTATTTCGCATTCACGGCCACCTAATCCATGCCTCCATGCATATAAACACTAATTCATTAATACACATGATTATTGATTAATGAATAAAAGTTTCCAATTCCAGTACCATTTTTTAATCGAAACAAATTTTTAGTCAATTTAGTACAAAAAATTAGAAACAGATACAGAAAAATTCTGATAAGCAAAATAAATGTGATTTTCTCTCGTAAACGGAAGCAATGAGATTTCATACATATTCAATACTCAATTGAATCTAAATAAAGAATTGCAATTAAATTCTCAATCCAACCCGCGTGACTGGTCGAAAAAACTGGACTTATTATATCAATTTAATTCTTCATGGCTAAATAATTGAAAACATCTAATCTTATCAATCTGTGGTGCCTAACTTGGTTGAAAAATGATGTAAACGTATAGAATCACCCAAAAGAGTAGTCACTGAAACAAACTAATGTGTTCAAAACAATGCTAGTCCCTGAAACAAACTAATGTGTTCAAAACAATGCTAGTCACTGAAACAATGCTAGTCACTAAACAATGCTACTTATACGACAATGGAGTGTATTTCGACAGTTCAATCCCTTTATTCTTCCTGGTTGACAATCTCTTGCTCATGTACTTCAAAACAATGCTAGCATTGTTTTGAACACATTAGTTTGTTTCAGTGACTAGCATTGTTTTGAACACATTAGTTTGTGTTCAAAATAATGCTAGTCACTAAACAATGCTACTTATACGACGATGGAGTGTATTTCGACGGTTCAATCCCCTTATTCTTCCTGGTTGACAATCTCTTGTACACTTTGCTCATGTACTTCCCAACCCCGCCGCATGATGAACTCTCCGCAACTGGTCGAGGTTGGACATGGATGTTCTGAACAACCTCTTCTTCCTCATTTTCCTCTTCTCTTTCATCATTTTCTTCTTCTCCTCCTTCATCATCATCTTCTTCTTCAACTTGTACAGGAGGCACATGAAAGCATATAGTTTAATATAACAAACTTACAAGTAATCTCTTCGAAGAAGCCGACTCATTCATCCCAGCAGTTGACCGTACCCCAGGTTGAGTCAGGTACGTCACTGTAATCCTGTTATACTAAGCCATATACCCCGGAATAATAGGAATGTTCATGGACATCGTTGCGGCGTCTTCAGTTGCCTGGAACCTTTCATACCTCATGTCCCACTCCCCAATGTAGAACTGATGCGTGTTTTCCCAATTGTTACCCTTCTTACCACGCCGATCATTTTTTCCAAAATGATCGGCATTTTTTAGCATCCTATCTATAAATTAAGGAATATTCTGGTACCAATTAAACTGTCGGTGCACTCGTCCAGCCTCATGTGCCTCGACATAGGACCAACACACCAAGTAAGTGTTGCACAAGGAGCATCCATTCACGTCACTGCAGTAGTCAGGCAGTATGCAAGTTGCATATGGCGTCCACAGAAACTACAAACCAGCAATGCAAACGCCAAATTAACTTCAAAAACAATTTATAAATTAAGTCAACATTAAAATAATATTCACCTGGTCAAGTCTAATCAAGGATATTTGGTCACGGTAATGCTCAACCGAAAATCTATGAGCATTTCCTATTTGCGTAGTTCCTTTCCACCTATAAATAAAATTGATGTAAAAAAATAACCCAAGATACATAAACAAATAAATATTTAAATATATACCTGGCGCCACATGGCGTATATGGCTCGTGCACGAGCGCTCCTATGAACGACGGCCTCAATGTGGGCATTCTTTCCTACGCCCATAGCTGCAGAAGCATCATAGGCCCACCCAACTCTTTCCTCTTATCCATGGAAGCCTCACACAGATAATGATACAGGTACGACAAAGCCGCACTTCCCCAACTAATATTCTACACCTCGTCCGGATCCTCAAATGCATTCAACCACATAAAAGGAACCTTACACCCCGTGGTGTCTGGTAGAATGAGTCCTCCTAACAAAATTAGGGCATAGATACATGCCCTTTTGATGTATACATATGTAGGTAGGTCATCACCCAAAGGTATCCTCGTTTGGTTGATCAGAGCGGTCATCAGCAAACCGCCTTGCTTTGTCTTTGTGTTTGTATCTGGTATCCATCCCAATA
The DNA here is from genome assembly GCF_004379255.2 of Salvia splendens. Lineage (NCBI taxonomy): Eukaryota > Viridiplantae > Streptophyta > Magnoliopsida > Lamiales > Lamiaceae > Salvia > Salvia splendens. Next base: position 22,815,347 of record NC_056032.1, on the reverse strand, counting down.
AATCTCAGCACTTGGTAGGCCAATCGGTATATCCGACATGATGGCCACGGCCTGTGAAAACGCGGTCGTCCGCTCTCAAGACCCAAATGGCTTGCATATCTTCTAAGGTCACCGTCTCCTCTCCAATCGGTAGATGGAAAGTATGCGTCTCCGGCCTCCAACGCTCAATCAAAGCCGTGATAAGCTCATTGTCGACCTTCATCGACTTTCCACAATCCATCACACCTTTGAAACCAAATATGTCAAGCCAATACCTCACATTGTCATGAATGTCCACCTCCCATGTTTTACTTTCCGTCCGTCGAACTTTGAAAAGTTGTGTTGTGCCATCTTTCAGTAGTTTATTTGAAATGTGTTTTTTCTGAAGATATAGCATTGACGGATATTCAGGTCCATATAATAACTGCCTGCTAGAACTTGAAGTTTCCATCTAATCTAATAACATATTCACAAAATAAGAATTACAAACTCACATTTAAAATACAAATAACATATAAATTCAAATTCATCATCAAAACAACAAAACATTATAAACCAAATGATTCACTCCTAATCCATTGATATTCAATCATGTACTATATATTAGAAACTCCAATTCATCACAACATGATTTATAAGGCCTAATTTACATATAACTACTAAATTAGAAATTCACAATTCATTCCACTTCAATGTATATATAACTTGTAAATTATTATCATAATCAAAATAAGTAGTCATTGCAAAAATTACCCAATATAATCAAGCCAATGCAGGTTAAATACAAGATACATTTAAACCCTCACTCTCTTTTCCAATAACAACTAAAATCGCAACACCAAGCATCTCAAACATATCAAAAACTATATAATAGAATGAATTTCACCAATAAAATCCATTACAATTAACCAAACAACAAAACATCGGCCATAATTGAACAAATTGTTATAAACCCTAATTTACAAAATTGGGTGAAACATACACAAAATATGCAAATAAACAACAAATAAGGGAGGAATGTTGAAAGATTGAAGGAAACTTAGCAGAATATGACGGGAAATCGCCGGAATCGCCAAGAAATCACCTGAGTTTCGCATCTCCCTCTTTCTCTCGCGCAGAAAATGAAGCTATTGCCTCTGCCGCGTTTGTTTTGTGCAAATTAGAGACGCATGAGCCTCATGCATTTTACCCTAAGACGCATGACGGTCATGCATCGTCTAAAAAAAATAGCGACGCATGTGCAGGATGCGTTTTACACAAAGACGCATGACGCTCATGTGTCATCTAAAAAAAATTGAACGACGCATTTCTCTCGTGCGTCTTACACAAAAACGCATGACCGTCATGCGTTTCAATAACGGGAGATGCATGACCCTCATGTGTCTCTCCTAAAGGATGAAAAAAAAAAGTCCAGTACACTTATGGAATGTTAAATATGGCCTGGAACTAAAAAACAAATACCCCCATAGGAAGGATAACTAATTATGATCTTTGTTTGAAAGTATTGATGAAATACTACTCAATTATTGATTTTCTTTATGTTTAAGTATGAAAATAGATTTAATTTGTGGATTTTGTTGGAGAAAAAATTTAGAGTTCATGGATTTGGGAATTTGACAGTTTTGATGATTTTGTGTGATTGGTGTTGAAAGTATGCAATGGAATTATGTTAGGATATAGTAATAAGCAGTGAAATTCCAAAAAAAGATCTGATGTTGATGATAATATGTGACCATAAGCTCTTGACCTCGATTTTCAAGATATGTATTGATGATTTTAATACTATATGATGTTGGGGTTGCCTTGTGGTGAAGTTTGATGGTGTTGGTTATTCTATATTCAAGCTGAAATTTTGTTGAAAGGATACGTGAAATAGCAGGTTTGTGCAGGGTCGTGTGTTCAACTAGTCAGGCGGGAACCTAGACCTAGTCGTGTCGTTGGCACGAAACCTAAAACCTGTTATCAAAACCTTACCCCACTCCTACTGGCTAGTATAATGGTGCAAAGGATCGAATCCCATAGACATGGATGTAGGCGTTATACAATTGAGACGACATTCTGGAAGGGTTGGTTTGCTACAATGCTTGGGGTTGAGTTTGATCTAGACGTGAAACTGAAAAGAGACCTATACTATCCTGACCAGTAAGCTACTATCATCTCGGAATATGGCTGTGTATGTAAATAGAAGAACTGGATTACTTGGGTGCATGTGAAAAGTGAGAAATTACTATAAACGGACAGACAAAAGTAAAAGAGAATATCAGACTGCACTGACCAACTAACTACCTGATCTGCAGAAAAAAGCTGAAAAGGTAAAAGGACAAAAGATGAAAGGTGGCTAAAAGCATAAAGTGGTCCCAAAATGCAGAGAAATGAAGGCTCCATGAACAAAAGCTTGAGTTAAACTTGCGAACATTCGGATCTAGACTCAACTTCGAAATTGAAACGACTAAACATGCAGAAACTTACAGTTACGCAAACTGACTAACATGCAAGGTGACAAAAACTGAACGACTACAAATCTTAGACATTTTCTTTGACTTAAACCGATTAGAAACTTGTAATACTTTCACAATAACCAGATCTAGCCTACGAGGTAAATCAAAGCATGAAAATTAACAAAATCAACGTGAAATTACTTGATCTAACTAACTTGGCAGAAAGAAATAAAGCTATAACTGAAATACGAGAGAAAACAAACATCAACTTCATTTTGAACGAGATTCAAAGCACATGATGTTTAAACAAGAAGATAACTACGATCCACATCAAATGCAAAAAAGTAATACGAGTTTAAACTACAAAAAACTTAAAACCAAAGCGATAGAGATTGTTTGCTCCAAGAGTGATGAAACTTTAGATCTTCTAACTACGGTGGCTGGCTGGAACGGCGGTAACTCCCCTTCGACAGATGGCCAAAGTCTTCAGGTGATTTTTGGACTAAGAGCGAGAAATGGGAAGTAATGGAACTAGCCTCCAAGTGTGGAATCGGAACCTCCAAAAAAAAGTCCATTCTTTCTTCATGTGACCTCCTATTTATAGGATGGCTTGCCCTAATTGTTAGGTTTAGTATACTGAAAAGCATGTTTCGAGCGAGTTCGCACGAATAGAATCTTGCTTGTGTACGAAAAAACTCTACAATCCACTTTTGACCCGATTCAGTATTATTCGAGCATTTCGCACGAATAGAATCAGTATATTATTACATTGTGTTTGCTTGTGCGTTTATAAGATGTTTTATAAACATTTAAATGCATAAGAAGTAAACAAAGCCTAAGTCTTTTGCTTAGTAGACTGGTTGTGGGCGTCGTCCACTTTAAGGTAACTACAGTCGGTTCTATGCAATGCTTTGCAAAAGAAAAAGAAGAATTTCACAACCTAGATAGGCTTTGGCTACCTATCGTGAAAGGTTGCAATGTCAGTCCGATTATTTCTAAGCCTTATTGAAATAAGATGACGTTGGTGTGGTATAGCACTGAATGGATCTAACAGCAAGACGTGTCTTTATGCTATCTACTGAAAGACGAGGTCTTGATAAATATCTATTTCTTAATCAATGTACGTTAGCATTGAGCATACGATATTGAGTATCTACTACTTTGACTTACCAAAGGTGCGGGTTTTTCGTCACCCAACGATCCAGGTATATTGGGTAGTGGTGATCATTATCTAGCGGTGCCAGGATTGCTATTATGTTGAATCGTGCGCGAGGTGAGTCTCGTTTGATAATGTCCTCAAGAGGAGCTTGAACAAGGTTTGATAGTGTCGTAAGATGCAGTCTTAGATTGACTTGAACATGATCCCTTCAACTACAATGTATAATTGGTTCATTTGGATATTCATCCTTGAAAAGGTGATAGATTCCAAACTACAATCCTAGATAGACAATTACAAGACTTGCAATACTACCTACAGGCTGTGTCAGTCAGTGGGAGCTAGTACATCTGCGAGTGTAAATGTGGATCTCAAATGGCTAGACAATGACAATGGCCTATGCCCAAAGAGAAATATCATCTTCTCATTGTCGTTGTGCCAAGATTTGTTCGATCCTATTGTCTATCAGCACTTACATAATTAGAATGTATGTATCATGATTGTCAAGACAGCTTTCTATTAATAGAAGTCTTGAAGAAATCATCTACATGGAACATCCTAATAGGTATGTAATAGAGGGCAAGAAACACATGATTAGAAGCTTATGAAGACCTTTGTGGTCTTAGGCAAGCATCTAAATCAGAGATAAGTGTTTTGTCGAGATTGTCAAATGTTTGGAATTTGACATGTGCTCTTTAAGTGTGTAGTAAGCACAAGGAAGTTGAAAGTGCATTAAATATGATATTATTGGTACTCTACGATGATGAAATCTACAAAAGTTGCAAGACGCATGACGGTCATGCATCGTCTAAAAAAAATAGCGACGCATGTGCAGGATGCGTTTTACACAAAGACGCATGACGCTCATGTGTCATCTAAAAAAAATTGAACGATGCATTTCTCTCGTGCGTCTTACACAAAAACGCATGACCGTCATGCGTTTCAATAACGGGAGATGCATGACCCTCATGTGTCTCTCCTAAAGGATGAAAAAAAAAAGTCCAGTACACTTATGGAATGTTAAATATGGCCTGGAACTAAAAAACAAATACCCCCATAGGAAGGATAACTAATTATGATCTTTGTTTGAAAGTATTGATGAAATACTACTCAATTATTGATTTTCTTTATGTTTAAGTATGAAAATAGATTTAATTTGTGGATTTTGTTGGAGAAAAAATTTAGAGTTCATGGATTTGGGAATTTGACAGTTTTGATGATTTTGTGTGATTGGTGTTGAAAGTATGCAATGGAATTATGTTAGGATATAGTAATAAGTAGTGAAATTCCAAAAAAAGATCTGATGTTGATGATAATATGTGACCATAAGCTCTTGACCTCGATTTTCAAGATATGTATTGATGCTTTTAATACTATATGATGTTGGGGTTGCCTTGTGGTGAAGTTTGATGGTGTTGGTTATTCTATATTCAAGCTGAAATTTTGTTGAAAGGATACGTGAAATAGCAGGTTTGTGCAGGGTCGTGTGTTCAACTAGTCAGGCGGGAACCTAGACCTAGTCGTGTCGTTGGCACGAAACCTAAAACCTGTTATCAAAACCTTACCCCACTCCTACTGGCTAGTATAATGGTGCAAAGGATCGAATCCCATAGACATGGATGTAGGCGTTATACAATTGAGACGACATTCTGGAAGGGTTGGTTTGCTACAATGCTTGGGGTTGAGTTTGATCTAGACGTGAAACTGAAAAGAGACCTATACTATCCTGACCAGTAAGCTACTATCATCTCGGAATATGGCTGTGTATGTAAATAGAAGAACTGGATTACTTGGGTGCATGTGAAAAGTGAGAAATTACTATAAACGGACAGACAAAAGTAAAAGAGAATATCAGACTGCACTGACCAACTAACTACCTGATCTGCAGAAAAAAGCTGAAAAGGTAAAAGGACAAAAGATGAAAGGTGGCTAAAAGCATAAAGTGGTCCCAAAATGCAGAGAAATGAAGGCTCCATGAACAAAAGCTTGAGTTAAACTTGCGAACATTCGGATCTAGGCTCAACTTCGAAATTGAAACGACTAAACATGCAGAAACTTATAGTTACGCAAACTGACTAACATGCAAGGTGACAAAAACTGAACGACTACAAATCTTAGACATTTTCTTTGACTTAAACCGATTAGAAACTTGTAATACTTTCACAATAACCAGATCTAGCCTACGAGGTAAATCAAAGCATGAAAATTAACAAAATCAACGTGAAATTACTTGATCTAACTAACTTGGCAGAAAGAAATAAAGCTATAACTGAAATACGAGAGAAAACAAACATCAACTTCATTTTGAACGAGATTCAAAGCACATGATGTTTAAACAAGAAGATAACTACGATCCACATCAAATGCAAAAAAGTAATACGAGTTTAAACTACAAAAAACTTAAAACCAAAGCGATAGAGATTGTTTGCTCCAAGAGTGATGAAACTTTAGATCTTCTATTTCGTCACCCAACGATCCAGGTATATTGGGTAGTGGTGATCATTATCTAGCGGTGCCAGGATTGCTATTATGTTGAATCGTGCGCGAGGTGAGTCTCGTTTGATAATGTCCTCAAGAGGAGCTTGAACAAGGTTTGATAGTGTCGTAAGATGCAGTCTTAGATTGACTTGAACATGATCCCTTCAACTACAATGTATAATTGGTTCATTTGGATATTCATCCTTGAAAAGGTGATAGATTCCAAACTACAATCCTAGATAGACAATTACAAGACTTGCAATACTACCTACAGGCTGTGTCAGTCAGTGGGAGCTAGTACATCTGCGAGTGTAAATGTGGATCTCAAATGGCTAGACAATGACAATGGGCTATGCCCAAAGAGAAAATCATCTTCTCATTGTCGTTGTGCCAAGATTTGTTCGATCCTATTGTCTATCAGCACTTACATAATTAGAATGTATGTATCATGATTGTCAAGACAGCTTTCTATTAATAGAAGTCTTGAAGAAATCATCTACATGGAACATCCTAATAGGTATGTAATAGAGGGCAAGAAACACATGATTAGAAGCTTATGAAGACCTTTGTGGTCTTAGGCAAGCATCTAAATCAGAGATAAGTGTTTTGTCGAGATTGTCAAATGTTTGGAATTTGACATGTGCTCTTTAAGTGTGTAGTAAGCACAAGGAAGTTGAAAGTGCATTAAATATGATATTATTGGTACTCTACGATGATGAAATCTACAAAAGTTGCAAGACGCATGACGGTCATGCATCGTCTAAAAAAAATAGCGACGCATGTGCAGGATGCGTTTTACACAAAGACGCATGACGCTCATGTGTCATCTAAAAAAAATTGAACGACGCATTTCTCTCGTGCGTCTTACACAAAAACGCATGACCGTCATGCGTTTCAATAACGGGAGATGCATGACCCTCATGTGTCTCTCCTAAAGGATGAAAAAAAAAAAGTCCAGTACACTTATGGAATGTTAAATATGGCCTGGAACTAAAAAACAAATACCCCCATAGGAAGGATAACTAATTATGATCTTTGTTTGAAAGTATTGATGAAATACTACTCAATTATTGATTTTCTTTATGTTTAAGTATGAAAATAGATTTAATTTGTGGATTTTGTTGGAGAAAAAATTTAGAGTTCATGGATTTGGGAATTTGACAGTTTTGATGATTTTGTGTGATTGGTGTTGAAAGTATGCAATGGAATTATGTTAGGATATAGTAATAAGTAGTGAAATTCCAAAAAAAGATCTGATGTTGATGATAATATGTGACCATAAGCTCTTGACCTCGATTTTCAAGATATGTATTGATGATTTTAATACTATATGATGTTGGGGTTGCCTTGTGGTGAAGTTTGATGGTGTTGGTTATTCTATATTCAAGCTGAAATTTTGTTGAAAGGATACGTGAAATAGCAGGTTTGTGCAGGGTCGTGTGTTCAACTAGTCAGGCGGGAACCTAGACCTAGTCGTGTCGTTGGCACGAAACCTAAAACCTGTTATCAAAACCTTACCCCACTCCTACTGGCTAGTATAATGGTGCAAAGGATCGAATCCCATAGACATGGATGTAGGCGTTATACAATTGAGACGACATTCTGGAAGGGTTGGTTTGCTACAATGCTTGGGGTTGAGTTTGATCTAGACGTGAAACTGAAAAGAGACCTATACTATCCTGACCAGTAAGCTACTATCATCTCGGAATATGGCTGTGTATGTAAATAGAAGAACTGGATTACTTGGGTGCATGTGAAAAGTGAGAAATTACTATAAACGGACAGACAAAAGTAAAAGAGAATATCAGACTGCACTGACCAACTAACTACCTGATCTGCAGAAAAAAGCTGAAAAGGTAAAAGGACAAAAGATGAAAGGTGGCTAAAAGCATAAAGTGGTCCCAAAATGCAGAGAAATGAAGGCTCCATGAACAAAAGCTTGAGTTAAACTTGCGAACATTCGGATCTAGACTCAACTTCGAAATTGAAACGACTAAACATGCAGAAACTTACAGTTACGCAAACTGACTAACATGCAAGGTGACAAAAACTGAACGACTACAAATCTTAGACATTTTCTTTGACTTAAACCGATTAGAAACTTGTAATACTTTCACAATAACCAGATCTAGCCTACGAGGTAAATCAAAGCATGAAAATTAACAAAATCAACGTGAAATTACTTGATCTAACTAACTTGGCAGAAAGAAATAAAGCTATAACTGAAATACGAGAGAAAACAAACATCAACTTCATTTTGAACGAGATTCAAAGCACATGATGTTTAAACAAGAAGATAACTACGATCCACATCAAATGCAAAAAAGTAATACGAGTTTAAACTACAAAAAACTTAAAACCAAAGCGATAGAGATTGTTTGCTCCAAGAGTGATGAAACTTTAGATCTTCTAACTACGGTGGCTGGCTGGAACGGCGGTAACTCCCCTTCGACAGATGGCCAAAGTCTTCAGGTGATTTTTGGACTAAGAGCGAGAAATGGGAAGTAATGGAACTAGCCTCCAAGTGTGGAATCGGAACCTCCAAAAAAAAGTCCATTCTTTCTTCATGTGACCTCCTATTTATAGGATGGCTTGCCCTAATTGTTAGGTTTAGTATACTGAAAAGCATGTTTCGAGCGAGTTCGCACGAATAGAATCTTGCTTGTGTACGAAAAAACTCTACAATCCACTTTTGACCCGATTCAGTATTATTCGAGCATTTCGCACGAATAGAATCAATATATTATTACATTGTGTTTGCTTGTGCGTTTATAAGATGTTTTATAAACATTTAAATGCATAAGAAGTAAACAAAGCCTAAGTCTTTTGCTTAGTAGACTGGTTGTGGGCGTCGTCCACTTTAAGGTAACTACAGTCGGTTCTATGCAATGCTTTGCAAAAGAAAAAGAAGAATTTCACAACCTAGATAGGCTTTGGCTACCTATCGTGAAAGGTTGCAATGTCAGTCCGATTATTTCTAAGCCTTATTGAAATAAGATGACGTTGGTGTGGTATAGCACTGAATGGATCTAACAGCAAGACGTGTCTTTATGCTATCTACTGAAAGACGAGGTCTTGATAAATATCTATTTCTTAATCAATGTACGTTAGCATTGAGCATACGATATTGAGTATCTACTACTTTGACTTACCAAAGGTGCGGGTTTTTCGTCACCCAACGATCCAGGTATATTGGGTAGTGGTGATCATTATCTAGCGGTGCTAGGATTGCTATTATGTTGAATCGTGCGCGAGGTGAGTCTCGTTTGATAATGTCCTCAAGAGGAGCTTGAACAAGGTTTGATAGTGTCGTAAGATGCAGTCTTAGATTGACTTGAACATGATCCCTTCAACTACAATGTATAATTGGTTCATTTGGATATTCATCCTTGAAAAGGTGATAGATTCCAAACTACAATCCTAGATAGACAATTACAAGACTTGCAATACTACCTACAGGCTGTGTCAGTCAGTGGGAGCTAGTACATCTGCGAGTGTAAATGTGGATCTCAAATGGCTAGACAATGACAATGGGCTATGCCCAAAGAGAAATATCATCTTCTCGTTGTCGTTGTGCCAAGATTTGTTCGATCCTATTGTCTATCAGCACTTACATAATTAGAATGTATGTATCATGATTGTCAAGACAGCTTTCTATTAATAGAAGTCTTGAAGAAATCATCTACATGGAACATCCTAATAGGTATGTAATAGAGGGCAAGAAACACATGATTAGAAGCTTATGAAGACCTTTGTGGTCTTAGGCAAGCATCTAAATCAGAGATAAGTGTTTTGTCGAGATTGTCAAATGTTGGAATTTGACATGTGCTCTTTAAGTGTGTAGTAAGCACAAGGAAGTTGAAAGTGCATTAAATATGGTATTATTGGTACTCTACGATGATGAAATCTACAAAAGTTGCAAGACGCATGACGGTCATGCATCGTCTAAAAAAAATAGCGACGCATGTGCAGGATGCGTTTTACACAAAGACGCATGACGCTCATGTGTCATCTAAAAAAAATTGAACGACGCATTTCTCTCGTGCGTCTTACACAAAAACGCATGACCGTCATGCGTTTCAATAACGGGAGATGCATGACCCTCATGTGTCTCTCCTAAAGGATGAAAAAAAAAAGTCCAGTACACTTATGGAATGTTAAATATGGCCTGGAACTAAAAAACAAATACCCCCATAGGAAGGATAACTAATTATGATCTTTGTTTGAAAGTATTGATGAAATACTACTCAATTATTGATTTTCTTTATGTTTAAGTATGAAAATAGATTTAATTTGTGGATTTTGTTGGAGAAAAAATTTAGAGTTCATGGATTTGGGAATTTGACAGTTTTGATGATTTTGTGTGATTGGTGTTGAAAGTATGCAATGGAATTATGTTAGGATATAGTAATAAGTAGTGAAATTCCAAAAAAAGATCTGATGTTGATGATAATATGTGACCATAAGCTCTTGACCTCGATTTTCAAGATATGTATTGATGATTTTAATACTATATGATGTTGGGGTTGCCTTGTGGTGAAGTTTGATGGTGTTGGTTATTCTATATTCAAGCTGAAATTTTGTTGAAAGGATACGTGAAATAGCAGGTTTGTGCAGGGTCGTGTGTTCAACTAGTCAGGCGGGAACCTAGACCTAGTCGTGTCGTTGGCACGAAACCTAAAACCTGTTATCAAAACCTTACCCCACTCCTACTGGCTAGTATAATGGTGCAAAGGATCGAATCCCATAGACATGGATGTAGGCGTTATACAATTGAGACGACATTCTGGAAGGGTTGGTTTGCTACAATGCTTGGGGTTGAGTTTGATCTAGACGTGAAACTGAAAAGAGACCTATACTATCCTGACCAGTAAGCTACTATCATCTCGGAATATGGCTGTGTATGTAAATAGAAGAACTGGATTACTTGGGTGCATGTGAAAAGTGAGAAATTACTATAAACGGACAGACAAAAGTAAAAGAGAATATCAGACTGCACTGACCAACTAACTACCTGATCTGCAGAAAAAAGCTGAAAAGGTAAAAGGACAAAGGATGAAAGGTGGCTAAAAGCATAAAGTGGTCCCAAAATGCAGAGAAATGAAGGCTCCATGAACAAAAGCTTGAGTTAAACTTGCGAACATTCGGATCTAGACTCAACTTCGAAATTGAAACGACTAAACATGCAGAAACTTACAGTTACGCAAACTGACTAACATGCAAGGTGACAAAAACTGAACGACTACAAATCTTAGACATTTTCTTTGACTTAAACCGATTAGAAACTTGTAATACTTTCACAATAACCAGATCTAGCCTACGAGGTAAATCAAAGCATGAAAATTAACAAAATCAACGTGAAATTACTTGATCTAACTAACTTGGCAGAAAGAAATAAAGCTATAACTGAAATACGAGAGAAAACAAACATCAACTTCATTTTGAACGAGATTCAAAGCACATGATGTTTAAACAAGAAGATAACTACGATCCACATCAAATGCAAAAAAGTAATACGAGTTTAAACTACAAAAAACTTAAAACCAAAGCGATAGAGATTGTTTGCTCCAAGAGTGATGAAACTTTAGATCTTCTAACTACGGTGGCTGGCTGGAACGGCGGTAACTCCCCTTCGACAGATGGCCAAAGTCTTCAGGTGATTTTTGGACTAAGAGCGAGAAATGGGAAGTAATGGAACTAGCCTCCAAGTGTGGAATCGGAACCTCCAAAAAAAAGTCCATTCTTTCTTCATGTGACCTCCTATTTATAGGATGGCTTGCCCTAATTGTTAGGTTTAGTATACTGAAAAGCATGTTTCGAGCGAGTTCGCACGAATAGAATCTTGCTTGTGTACGAAAAAACTCTACAATCCACTTTTGACCCGATTCAGTATTATTCGAGCATTTCGCACGAATAGAATCAGTATATTATTACATTGTGTTTGCTTGTGCGTTTATAAGATGTTTTATAAACATTTAAATGCATAAGAAGTAAACAAAGCCTAAGTCTTTTGCTTAGTAGACTGGTTGTGGGCGTCGTCCACTTTAAGGTAACTACAGTCGGTTCTATGCAATGCTTTGCAAAAGAAAAAGAAGAATTTCACAACCTAGATAGGCTTTGGCTACCTATCGTGAAAGGTTGCAATGTCAGTCCGATTATTTCTAAGCCTTATTGAAATAAGATGACGTTGGTGTGGTATAGCACTGAATGGATCTAACAGCAAGACGTGTCTTTATGCTATCTACTGAAAGACGAGGTCTTGATAAATATCTATTTCTTAATCAATGTACGTTAGCATTGAGCATACGATATTGAGTATCTACTACTTTGACTTACCAAAGGTGCGGGTTTTTCGTCACCCAACGATCCAGGTATATTGGGTAGTGGTGATCATTATCTAGCGGTGCCAGGATTGCTATTATGTTGAATCGTGCGCGAGGTGAGTCTCGTTTGATAATGTCCTCAAGAGGAGCTTGAACAAGGTTTGATAGTGTCGTAAGATGCAGTCTTAGATTGACTTGAACATGATCCCTTCAACTACAATGTATAATTGGTTCATTTGGATATTCATCCTTGAAAAGGTGATAGATTCCAAACTACAATCCTAGATAGACAATTACAAGACTTGCAATACTACCTACAGGCTGTGTCAGTCAGTGGGAGCTAGTACATCTGCGAGTGTAAATGTGGATCTCAAATGGCTAGACAATGACAATGGGCTATGCCCAAAGAGAAATATCATCTTCTCGTTGTCGTTGTGCCAAGATTTGTTCGATCCTATTGTCTATCAGCACTTACATAATTAGAATGTATGTATCATGATTGTCAAGACAGCTTTCTATTAATAGAAGTCTTGAAGAAATCATCTACATGGATCATCCTAATAGGTATGTAATAGAGGGCAAGAAACACATGATTAGAAGCTTATGAAGACCTTTGTGGTCTTAGGCAAGCATCTAAATCAGAGATAAGTGTTTTGTCGAGATTGTCAAATGTTGGAATTTGACATGTGCTCTTTAAGTGTGTAGTAAGCACAAGGAAGTTGAAAGTGCATTAAATATGGTATTATTGGTACTCTACGATGATGAAATCTACAAAAGTTGCAAGACGCATGACGGTCATGCATCGTCTAAAAAAAATAGCGACGCATGTGCAGGATGCGTTTTACACAAAGACGCATGACGCTCATGTGTCATCTAAAAAAAATTGAACGACGCATTTCTCTCGTGCGTCTTACACAAAAACGCATGACCGTCATGCGTTTCAATAACGGGAGATGCATGACCCTCATGTGTCTCTCCTAAAGGATGAAAAAAAAAAAGTCCAGTACACTTATGGAATGTTAAATATGGCCTGGAACTAAAAAACAAATACCCCCATAGGAAGGATAACTAATTATGATCTTTGTTTGAAAGTATTGATGAAATACTACTCAATTATTGATTTTCTTTATGTTTAAGTATGAAAATAGATTTAATTTGTGGATTTTGTTGGAGAAAAAATTTAGAGTTCATGGATTTGGGAATTTGACAGTTTTGATGATTTTGTGTGATTGGTGTTGAAAGTATGCAATGGAATTATGTTAGGATATAGTAATAAGTAGTGAAATTCCAAAAAAAGATCTGATGTTGATGATAATATGTGACCATAAGCTCTTGACCTCGATTTTCAAGATATGTATTGATGCTTTTAATACTATATGATGTTGGGGTTGCCTTGTGGTGAAGTTTGATGGTGTTGGTTATTCTATATTCAAGCTGAAATTTTGTTGAAAGGATACGTGAAATAGCAGGTTTGTGCAGGGTCGTGTGTTCAACTAGTCAGGCGGGAACCTAGACCTAGTCGTGTCGTTGGCACGAAACCTAAAACCTGTTATCAAAACCTTACCCCACTCCTACTGGCTAGTATAATGGTGCAAAGGATCGAATCCCATAGACATGGATGTAGGCGTTATACAATTGAGACGACATTCTGGAAGGGTTGGTTTGCTACAATGCTTGGGGTTGAGTTTGATCTAGACGTGAAACTGAAAAGAGACCTATACTATCCTGACCAGTAAGCTACTATCATCTCGGAATATGGCTGTGTATGTAAATAGAAGAACTGGATTACTTGGGTGCATGTGAAAAGTGAGAAATTACTATAAACGGACAGACAAAAGTAAAAGAGAATATCAGACTGCACTGACCAACTAACTACCTGATCTGCAGAAAAAAGCTGAAAAGGTAAAAGGACAAAAGATGAAAGGTGGCTAAAAGCATAAAGTGGTCCCAAAATGCAGAGAAATGAAGGCTCCATGAACAAAAGCTTGAGTTAAACTTGCGAACATTCGGATCTAGACTCAACTTCGAAATTGAAACGACTAAACATGCAGAAACTTACAGTTACGCAAACTGACTAACATGCAAGGTGACAAAAACTGAACGACTACAAATCTTAGACATTTTCTTTGACTTAAACCGATTAGAAACTTGTAATACTTTCACAATAACCAGATCTAGCCTACGAGGTAAATCAAAGCATGAAAATTAACAAAATCAACGTGAAATTACTTGATCTAACTAACTTGGCAGAAAGAAATAAAGCTATAACTGAAATACGAGAGAAAACAAACATCAACTTCATTTTGAACGAGATTCAAAGCACATGATGTTTAAACAAGAAGATAACTACGATCCACATCAAATGCAAAAAAGTAATACGAGTTTAAACTACAAAAAACTTAAAACCAAAGCGATAGAGATTGTTTGCTCCAAGAGTGATGAAACTTTAGATCTTCTAACTACGGTGGCTGGCTGGAACGGCGGTAACTCCCCTTCGACAGATGGCCAAAGTCTTCAGGTGATTTTTGGACTAAGAGCGAGAAATGGGAAGTAATGGAACTAGCCTCCAAGTGTGGAATCGGAACCTCCAAAAAAAAGTCCATTCTTTCTTCATGTGACCTCCTATTTATAGGATGGCTTGCCCTAATTGTTAGGTTTAGTATACTGAAAAGCATGTTTCGAGCGAGTTCGCACGAATAGAATCTTGCTTGTGTACGAAAAAACTCTACAATCCACTTTTGACCCGATTCAGTATTATTCGAGCATTTCGCACGAATAGAATCAGTATATTATTACATTGTGTTTGCTTGTGCGTTTATAAGATGTTTTATAAACATTTAAATGCATAAGAAGTAAACAAAGCCTAAGTCTTTTGCTTAGTAGACTGGTTGTGGGCGTCGTCCACTTTAAGGTAACTACAGTCGGTTCTATGCAATGCTTTGCAAAAGAAAAAGAAGAATTTCACAACCTAGATAGGCTTTGGCTACCTATCGTGAAAGGTTGCAATGTCAGTCCGATTATTTCTAAGCCTTATTGAAATAAGATGACGTTGGTGTGGTATAGCACTGAATGGATCTAACAGCAAGACGTGTCTTTATGCTATCTACTGAAAGACGAGGTCTTGATAAATATCTATTTCTTAATCAATGTACGTTAGCATTGAGCATACGATATTGAGTATCTACTACTTTGACTTACCAAAGGTGCGGGTTTTTCGTCACCCAACGATCCAGGTATATTGGGTAGTGGTGATCATTATCTAGCGGTGCTAGGATTGCTATTATGTTGAATCGTGCGCGAGGTGAGTCTCGTTTGATAATGTCCTCAAGAGGAGCTTGAACAAGGTTTGATAGTGTCGTAAGATGCAGTCTTAGATTGACTTGAACATGATCCCTTCAACTACAATGTATAATTGGTTCATTTGGATATTCATCCTTGAAAAGGTGATAGATTCCAAACTACAATCCTAGATAGACAATTACAAGACTTGCAATACTACCTACAGGCTGTGTCAGTCAGTGGGAGCTAGTACATCTGCGAGTGTAAATGTGGATCTCAAATGGCTAGACAATGACAATGGGCTATGCCCAAAGAGAAATATCATCTTCTCGTTGTCGTTGTGCCAAGATTTGTTCGATCCTATTGTCTATCAGCACTTACATAATTAGAATGTATGTATCATGATTGTCAAGACAGCTTTCTATTAATAGAAGTCTTGAAGAAATCATCTACATGGAACATCCTAATAGGTATGTAATAGAGGGCAAGAAACACATGATTAGAAGCTTATGAAGACCTTTGTTGTCTTAGGCAAGCATCTAAATCAGAGATAAGTGTTTTGTCGAGATTGTCAAATGTTTGGAATTTGACATGTGCTCTTTAAGTGTGTAGTAAGCACAAGGAAGTTGAAAGTGCATTAAATATGGTATTATTGGTACTCTACGATGATGAAATCTACAAAAGTTGCAAACAACTAAGATTGGCATCTAGCGTAGGAAACTGGTTGTCTACCCAGTTTAAGATAAAGGATTATAGAGAAACTAATTACATTCTAAACATCTAAAGTCTTTAAGATTGCTAGAAAGAATGTTGAGATTCTCCTAGGAATCCTATATCTACACATAGCTTGGAACATTTTAGCATTAGAATTTCCATGCAAAGGTTTCTACCTTTCAAGATGGAATTGTCTTGTCTCTAATCAAGTGTCGTTTGACGCTTAGTGAGAACAAGAATTGTGAGACTAGTTCTACAGATAGATGTCTCATGTATGCTATGATGTGTACTAAGTTTGATATTAGTTGTGCTTTTGCATAGCAAGTATATATCATATTAACCATGGCAAAGGACTTTGATTGAGGTAATGAATATACCATAGTACTTAAGAAAGACTAATCGGTATATTCTAGTTTACCAGTCATTCATGTAATGTCCTTAGGGTTACACTGACTAAGTCTTATGACTAATCATTGATCGAGTAAGTCATCCTCAGTTTATGTGTTTACATTAGGAGTATACTCCTAGTAGCTTTGATCGTAAGTTTGAGTATACCTATGAGTATTTTTACTCTAGCAAAGGCTAACTCAAAAGGAACACGAGATCATAAGCTAAACAATCACATAGAGAGATGAAATTAATTAAAGATCAAGTACGCAGCAAAGACATAATGACGCAAAAGATATTATCAGAGAACAACCAAGCAGATTTTTCAAAGAAAAATGCCTTTGTGGCAACATGTTTCAAACATGATGTGAAATGAATGGTAGTTCGATATATCTAGCTCCAATACCTACTTTGTGTATAAGTGGGAGAGTTTTTGGCAGTGGGTATACTCGAAAGCATGTTTTGAGTATAAGTGGGAGATTGTTAGGTTTAGTATACTGAAAAGCATGTTTCGAGCGAGTTCGCACGAATAGAATCTTGCTTGTGTACGAAAAAACTCTACAATCCACTTTTGACCCGATTCAGTATTATTCGAGCATTTCGCACGAATAGAATCAGTATATTATTACATTGTGTTTGCTTGTGCGTTTATAAGATGTTTTATAAACATTTAAATGCATAAGAAGTAAACAAAGCCTAAGTCTTTTGCTTAGTAGACTGATTGTGGGCGTCGTCCACTTTAAGGTAACTACAGTCGGTTCTATGCAATGCTTTGCAAAAGAAAAAGAAGAATTTCACAACCTAGACACGCTTTGGCTACCTATCGTGAAAGGTTGCAATGTCAGTCCGATTATTTCTAAGCCTTATTGAAATAAGATGACGTTGGTGTGGTATAGCACTGAATGGATCTAACAGCAAGACGTGTCTTTATGCTATCTACTGAAAGACGAGGTCTTGATAAATATCTATTTCTTAATCAATGTACGTTAGCATTGAGCATACGATATTGAGTATCTACTACTTTGACTTACCAAAGGTGCGGGTTTTTCGTCACCCAACGATCCAGGTATATTGGGTAGTGGTGATCATTATCTAGCGGTGCTAGGATTGCTATTATGTTGAATCGTGCGCGAGGTGAGTCTCGTTTGATAATGTCCTCAAGAGGTGCTTGAACAAGGTTTTATTATTCGGAAACTGGCCAGTTGGAGTTTTATTACTCTATGAATAATAAATAAGTGTTTCTTGCTAAGTCTACTCTTGGAGTTAATAAGATGTTAATTAATTAAGTCCATAGCAGACTTTAATTAATTAATGGGCATTTATGTCTTAAGCGCGTGAAATGAATAATAAACAAAATGGAAACCCGGAATACTTATAATTTCAGATTTGGATGGGGAGTTCAATATTACGTCTGTAGTGGCTGCTCGTAATATTCCAATATAAGCTTGTATTAAATTGTGGGTTCAATTTAATAAGTAAAAAGCTAATTGGGGGAGCCCATATCCAAAACCTTCCATAGATCCCTAACTGGGCCCAATATGAACTATTATAAATAGGAGAATAAAAGAGACAGAAAAATTAATAATGAGAGTTAGAATTTTCGTCCCTCTCTCTAATTAGAAGAGGAACGATTTTTCTACTTCTTTTCTCCTCCGTGAGATCTTCAGCTCCTCCTCCGTGAGAAAGTTCTGTCTTCTTTATTCGAGTCCTAGTGTTTCGATAAGATCAGCCCACCCTGATGTCGGAATACAGTTCGGGACACCAGTCAGAAGATCTGTGGTCTAGTATTGAAGATCATCGTGGAGAAGGCGCAAGCAATCGACGATTCTTTGGAGAATCAAAGAGGTAAATTGGCTAACTCCGTAGCAAGCATGTTTTAGGATTTAATTGTTCTAAAGCATGTATGTAATTCAAGTTATGAGCATGATACATGTGATAATTACGCAAATAGATTTTGTCTAAATAATCTGCTAAATAGATCCGTATTATGTGATCCGTTAGAACGCACGCTTCCGCTGCCAACCTCTACACTAATTTCTAGGGCTGCCTCTTCATGTGAAATGTCATCTTTGCCCCTCCAATAGTTGGTCAGTATTGCACCATTCCAGCGTCCTTTTCACCTGAATTACTTCGACACATTTCTTCCTGACTTGTACCTCAACCTGCACACTTTAGCAACTTTCTTGCACATAATATACGGTTAAGCACATCATACAGTAACCAAGGCCTAGAATGCGACTTATCAAACTGCTCACACTTAACACATACTTGTCCTCAAGTATGAAGAAACAAGCCAAAATAAAGCAATAAGTCGAATTCTAGCCTGGTTACTCTTCCTGACTAACTGACCTAAGACTAAAACTAAAAGACTCAAAAGATTCTAAAACACCTACTGTCGCAACGAAAAACACAAAAGAAAGGAAACACAAGAAAAGAAACACATAGAACACATAGAACAAGCTATATTTTCAACCAATCCTCCCCTCTAGTCCGAGTTCAATCTGGTTGTAAGCAGCCTCGAACTTCTGCGACCCCCTTTTTCAATCCTAGCCAGTATATCCGCTTGTCAAGATCTTCCAAACTATCAGCCAAACACTAGATTTACTCAGTCACTCATGCCTCACCAGAGATGTTAGGACTGTTTCTCTCATCAATGCTAGATCATAGATGTGTCGAACTTAGATCTCACAAGTAGCTCCTAAGGGTCTTTCAAGAGTTGTAATGGGGATGTGGGTTTGTAATGTACGGGTAGGATGTTCCTAAGGCTCTAAGGTTCATAATTTATTTTTATTGCGATGAACGGAGGAAACATGTATGTTCAAAATTTAAAAGAATGGTGCCCGTTCTTTGCATTCTCCCTGGTGCAAGCAATAAAAATTTTTAGTGACATCAGAGGATGGTAGACTTCAAGGTACTCGAACAAAGGGTTGGTGTTGGAACACTCCCCTCACAAAGGGTCTCTTGAGGTTCTCTTGTTGTTCAGGTTTGTTCCCTTGTTGTGCTTATTGGTGCTTTAAAAGTGTGTGGTTTTGCCACTTGTTTTTGCTCTGTTTTTATTTTATGGGTGTATTTTGATTGAAACTTGTAGTAGAGTAGGTCAGACGTTTTCTTTTATTTTTGTCTTGCTCACCTCGCATTATGGCTTGAGCATTGGGCTTTGCCTCTAATTTATCAAAAAATAAATTCTATGTATAATTGTCATAAACTAAAAAGAAAAAAGACATACATTTTCTATATAAATAAATGCTTAAGGATTAATTATATTTTCTAATTTTTTATGAATTTCATACTACATTTTCTTATATCCACCTTATATTTTTATTTTCTATTTTTAATTCGTGCTAAATATATTTTTATTTATAATTTTCATTTTATTAATGATGTAGATGTGTATATATTATTTATAAAAATATAGGATCTTTACTATTAATTATTATACTATAAGATACTTCAAAATAATAGTTTTAGTCCGATCAACTCAATTGGCTAACCCGAAACCCCAACGTTTAGAGTTAAGGGTTGAAAATTTTTAACCCGATAAAGTTACAGCTTTATCATCTTGCATCCAATTAGTCCGCAATTTAAGTAAAACTGGCTCGAAATCCGTTGAGCTACCTTGATTGACATCCCTACATGTGACTGCTGGCACTGCAGTTTAGACTCTAGAGAGATCGATGCTAAGAATATCTCAATTACCCCTCTTCCAACTCTATAACACAAATAAAGTTACGTGGTAACATGTGCTATTTTAATTTTTGATTTCGTATCTTTATGTGGCTTTTGTATTTGGGTCAAATGGCCTTATAACAACTATAGAAACCCAATGGGCCATAAGATTATGACCTAAGATATTAATCATGGGCTTGCTTTACTTTAAGTTTTTAACGAAAGCTTTTTTCATAAAAGAAATACCCGTATTAGCGAAAATTTCATGTTTTAACTTTAACCAAAGTTGCATGTGATATTCTAAAGAGAAAGGTTTAATACAAAAGTGCTTTATATAAATGGTGTAGTATTTCGTTTTCTAAAATCATGGAATGTAATTTCCCAAAATGGAAGTGATAAAAGTGTGCTCTCTTCTTTCTCTATTCCAAAATAAAGGTACATATTATTCGCTTGTTCAAAAACTAAATCAATACTCTTCGTTTGGAAAAAGTCAATTTTTATTATGGTGAGTAAATTTAAGCCATTTTTTACATATTAAGTCGGACATTTGGCAACTCACAAATAAAGAAAGGCTGAGGGAGGGGCAACAATTTCGACAATTGGCAAGACAAGAAAAAAATTAAGAATATGTATTTATGTTCGTTGAAAGTAAAGTGCAGAGCCAAGCAAGTTGTATCATGACTACAAGTAATAATTTAGTGCAAAACGTTCGATATTGTCAATGTGATGTAGAATTTTATATTTGTAATTATAATATAAATATAAGTGCATAGTGTCTAGTATGATACCAAAACATGTATATACTTCAGAGGGACATATTACATATGATTTTGCCTTTTGTATTTAATTTTAGTGATTGGTAGTTGTGATATGCAAACACAAATCAAGTCCTCTCCGTCCAATAATAAACTTCTCATTTTCCATTTTCATTCTTCACCAATAAATTTTCGATTTGTTTCTATTTTTGATAATAAACTTCACATTCCACTAATTTTGTCTCATTTGCATTTTATTGTAAAACTAATATATAATAGTAGGATTCTTCTTCTACTAACCTTTTAAATCAAAGTTCTACTATGTTTTTTAAAATCTATGCTGGATCAAAAATCCCCTTATATTAGTGGACGGAGGGAGTAGCGTAATAAATAATGTGTACAAAGGGTTGGAGATGTGAGTGGTGACTGAGTCGAGGCCCATTTCTTGTGACTTAATTCATTCGCCCAATCATTATTCATTTTTTTTAACGAATCCTCTAATTTTGCTGTTTTAGCGGCTTTTCAATCTACTACTATTGTAATTACAATATTTGTTAGGATAATATAAATTCAAATCATTGGAATAAGTCTATGTTACTTAGATACATAGTTTGAGATAAATGAATGTCAACTGTCATTGTTACTCAATATAGTAACCGGCCCGGTCCTTCTTTAATCTTTAAATACAATAAAAAGAAGGGACATGTGCTATAATTAAACCTAAAATTTAATACCATCTTTAAAAATACCAACACCATCCTCACTAGTTTATATAGAGGGTGTTTGGTTTGCAAAATCGTATCCCGAATTAAATATGTAGTGTGTTTGGTTCATGAGATTCAATCGTACAATTCAATTCTAGATGGATAATTATGGGATAATTAGTCACAGCTAACCCCCTATTACTAAAATAATCTCATAACTCAATCCTAAATTTTATCTAGGAAACCGAACACTACCATAGTATACACGTGCCTTTCTAAGAACATAAATGATCCCCAATTTTCTTTTTGTTGGGTAGTTAATACTAGGGGAAACTTCAAGTTAAAAAATGTTTACTAGTCTTTCAAGTTACAAATTCTAATTGAAATTTGGTATTTTTTATGAACTTAAAATTTAATCACAAAATCATGAACTTATGCATTGTAGTGAACTTCCCATAATTTGGAATTTCGGTAAAATGGAGATTTTAAAATCCAAGCAACGCACAAAATAATGTTGTTTATATCTATTAACAGCGATATTGTTTCTTTTGCGAATTTTTTCGTTACAGTGTGAAAGTTTATGATATTAGGTATCAAGTTTTAAGTCAAATAATAAATTTCTATCAAAGTTTAGAATTTTTGGGAAAATTTGTTACAGATCGGTATATCAAATATAATTTATGACCATTAAATGATTGACTGAAATCACGTAAAGATTTTAGCTTAACCACTTTATTGTATAAAACATGTGACCTCAATAAATGCTGTACACAAATGGCCAAATCATTAAGAAATAAAGAAACGCAGCGTAAGCCAATGTAGCTAGAAAAAGTCATTTTTGAAATGAAAAATAAGGTATAGAATGGTACCAAACCGTCTCTTAAAACTCTTTGTTGTTGAACTTGGCCAAATTTTCGAATAATATAAGGTAAGAACATTCTTGATATATTGAATCTATGATCCATAATAATGGGTTGTCACGTCACATTTTGGAAGTATTCCTATATAATGTACCAAAACATTTTTTGTCAGTAGCAATGGCTTTTTCCTTAATTATTATATGGTAATATTGTTTCTTATTTCTCTTTTTTGTGGAACAAAACTTTGTATCAATAAACTAATTATTGAGTTGAAGAGCTATGGTTGTCAAATAGTGGTGGCCAACTAACAGCGCAAACATTAGCTTCGAACTAAGCCATTTTACGATTTTGATCAAAATATTAGTAGTATATTTAATAATTTCTGGTCGTATTTTCCTATTTTGGCCATAATGATATATTCCGGTCAAATCAATTTGATCAAATTAACCAATTATATTGTACGCAATCTCATAATTTTATTAAATTAATTACTTTTAATTAGGTATTCTGAAAAAACAAATTATACCGCATATTTAATTATGAATCCAAATTATACTCATCAGTTTACAGTTCAAATGTCATAAATCTATATCATAATTTTCTTTAAATGTCGATCCCATCGCAAACCTATTCCGTAGCATAATTTCTATATTGATGTAACTTAAATTAGGGTGATGATTTAGAGACATAATGTCTCCAAGACATAATACCCCTATGTCAATTTGACATAAACCAAATTATTATATAGACTAACATACCCTTATTTTGAATTAAATAATAATTCAATAAATAAATATATATCAATTAATCATTAAAGGAAAGGCAATTCATATCAAATTACTATCTTTTATCTAAATATACATCAATAAAATTATTATCAAAAGTCAACTCATATCAAATTACACTCTTTAACTAAATAGTAAGTCATTTGCATCAAATTATTTTATTAGTATTAAATAATTATTAAAATTCTATGTCATAAAAATGACTACATGCATATACATACTTAATTTCTTAGTGTTATCGTCCAACGAAATAGTAATAGTCATTCTCATAAAATTATTTTATTAGTAGTATTAAATAATTGTTAAAATTCCAAGTCATTAAAATGACTGCATGCATATACATACTTAATTTCTTAGTGTTATCGTCCAACGAAATAGTAATCGTCATTCTCATCAAATTATTTTATTAGTAATATTAAATAATTGTTAAAATTCTAAGTCATTAAAATGACTACATGCATATACATATTTAATTTCTTAGTGTTATCGTCCAACGAAATAGTAATCGTCATTCGCATCAAATTATTTATTAGTATTAAATAATTATTAAAATTCTAAGTCATAAAAATAATTACATGTATATATGCACTTAATTTCTAATTGTTATTATCCAACAAAATAGTAATAGTCATTCTCATCAAATTATTTTATTAGTATTAAATAATTATTAAAATTCTGAATCGTAAAAATGATTAGATGCATATACATACTTAATTTGTTAGTGTTTTCGTCCAACAAAATAATAATAGTCATTCACATACAATAATTTTTTTCTATAAATAATGTGTAAAATTCTAAATTGTAAAATAGTAGTAGTATAAATATGTTATAGACTTAATTTCTACTAGTTATCATCTAGTGAAATGATAATAGTCATTTGCATCAAATTGTTTTATTAATTATTATTAAAATTTGAAGTCATAAAATGACTACATGTATATATACTTAAATTCTTAGTGTTATTACCCAGCGAAATAGGAATATTCATTCGCATCCAAGTATTTTGTTATTAAATAATCATTAAAGTTCTAAATTGTAAAAGACTAGTATAACGAAATAGTAATAGTCATTCTCATCAAATTATTTTATTAGTATTAAATAATTATTTAAATTCTGAATCATAAAAATGACTACATGCATATACATACTTAGTTTTTTAGTGTTATCATCCAACGAAATAGTAATAGTTATTAACGTCCAATTTTTTTGTTATTAATAATGTTTAAAATTCTAAATTTAAAATACTTTTAGTAAATAGATGTATGTATATATACTTAATTTTTTACTTGTTATAATCTCATGAAAGAAAGGGTTGTGTATAAAAAATGAAAAAATTTAATTGTGAAATATGACTATTAAATTTATATAGCTAAATTATTTTAGCTTTAGAAATTATTACTTAATTAAATTATTTTGACACCATCTGACAATTTAATTCTAGTATACATATTTAAATTGTTGTTCCCTAACATTTTGTCCATTAATAAATTAAAACATGTATAAATTTCAAATCTTAATTTTGATGCTCTAAGAACTCAAGCAATTAAATTGATTTATTAATTTTATACATATAAATTCTAGATTCAATAATGTTTTGTAATGATAAAATTAAGATTGAGTATTAAATTTATTAAGTACATATAAGTTTAGAATTTTAAAAATATAATTGTATAATGTACTATTTAAATAAAGTTTAAATTCATTATTTAAAATTATATTTTAAAATAAAATTCGTGACTTAGCATCATAGGAGTATTTAATACACTTCATACAATTTGAGTATAATTTGCTTAAATCAAGCCATCCAAATAAATACACACAACTTTCCTAATCAAGTAATTGTTATATATAAATAAATGTTTTTATATGCATAAGGGTAGTATGGTATATATACAAAACATTTATTTAAATAAAAATATAAAACAAGCTAAAATGACTACTTTAACCTCATTATGTCTTAGACATTATGTCTCCAAAACATTTTCCCTTAAATTATCCTACTAGCACAGACTGCGATTTAACAATAATGGAAGATTTAGACAAGGAATTCATAATTCTAACTTGTCATAGCCAAAAATCATGATTGCATAATTATTACTCCACTTATAATTTAGATCTTCGATCGTTACACTCTCGTAGGATTTTTTGATGTATGTCTATGAGTATGTATGTGTGCTTCCACATGCCATTTACTGCGTTTGGAATGAAAAGTAAATCATGGTTTCTATAGCTATTATGAGTTATCAGCCTTACTAAATATGTTGTAAATCGATTGAAATCGTAATTAGAAATTATTTATAGTTTAAGATCTCAAAACATATTAAGAGAAACTTATTTGTTTTCAGTTTGTAGTTAATTGTCACTTTGTAATCTCAACTTATCGCTTTTAACTCAATTAAATAACATTACGCCTCTATATCGCTTTTAACTCGATTTATTACACCTCCATATGATTTCTATGATATGGACCATTAGAAAATGTCAACAGATGACAAAATAAAAACAACAAAAAATATCAACACAGTAGTTGATGCTGTGTTGACATTGTATTGACATCAAAATCTTTAAATTTTACACTGTGTTGAGAAGTTTAAAGTTTGTACAATATATAAAGTTTGCATTTTATCACTACCATATATGATCAATTGCTAAATATTTACTAATTGCTAATTACTACCAATTCATAGCCATTAGAACTAAATGATCTAGTAGTGTTTGGTGATGCTACGTGGAAATTCATTTTATATTAATTAATTTGGAAAGGATCTTTTAGTCATTTCTTATGTATGACAATTTTTGTGATGTCAACACGATAGAGTAAAAATGTCAACTAAATTTGATTGACATTGAACATGCATATGATTGACATTATATGTCCATGTGTTGATATGAGGCTAACTATCGAAAATATTGAAAATTCAAATAAAATTATCAAATTTTATCATCAAAACATATGCAATTAAGATCATGTTAGAATTTTTATAAAATTATCTTTAACTTGATATAAGTTTTATGAAAAAATAGTTTAAATTGATATAATTATATGAGTTCAAAGTTTGAACATAAACTTCCTCTGTCCACGAATAGGATTCTCGTTTTTCCATTTTAGCTCGTCCACAAGTAAGAGTCTCGATTCACTTTTACTATAAATGATACACCCTCCACCGGGAAGGTGTTTGATAAAAAAAATGATATATAGACTCCACATTCCACTAACTCATTCTACTCATATTTCATTTAAAACTAATATCTATATATAAGTTGGATCTATATTTCACTAACTTTTTCCACCCACTTTTTCTTAACATTTCTTAAAACTCGTGACGAAAACTAATAGACTCATATTCCCGGACGGAGGGAGTAACTAACAAAATTCAGTTTCCATTAATATCTTGGATTGACATTGGGAAACAACTACTAGTTGACATCGCGTATACTCTAGTTTACATTGTTATAACAGCTAGTTGCCATCGCATGAAAATTGATCTTAATTTCTTCTTTTTTCAGATTAGATGAACTGGATTAGATAGTAGTTACCAATTTAAAATATAGTTATCAACCTAATAAGACCTCTATATTTATACGATTTAAAATATAATAAGTTCAATCAGCACTATTAGGCCATCCGCAGCGCGTCACGCGGGTGGCCTGTATTGCGTCACTAAGGGACGGGACGACGGCGTGACGCGTTGCAGCGCCCATCTCGTCCCCAGCCCATTCCGCGTTCTGTCCCGCCGTGACGAATGTCGAGACGTCTCGCCACGGGCCGAGGCGACGTGGCGTGCTCCGGCACCATGCGTGACGCCCACTCGCCGGTCGGCGAGTGGGCATTGTCACGCTAACGCAATATTTTTTTTAAAATTCGAATTAAATAAAATAAATAAATTTAAAAATAAAAAACGGTATATTACCGTTATATTACCGTTTTTTTCCTTTTTATTTTTTATTTTTTTTTACTCTATAAATACTCCTAATTCATCCTCATTTCACACACAACTACACATCTATTCTTCCCAAATCATCTCCATTTCCTCTTCAATTTTCATCTAACCTCTCATCACAAAATGTCCGGCGACGGGAACTCTGGCGGTGGCGGCTCCGGTGGGTTCGACATCAACGCGTTCGGCTACTGGGGGGGCATGTACAATGTCCTCGGTGGTAGTTCCGGTTCGTCGACGCCGGGCACCCAGGGTTCGTCGAAGCCGGAGGGTACCAACCACCCCATTATGTCCATGTACATGAACTCCCTTATGTACATGTACATGACCGCTACAATGGCGGACACTTCCCGCATGACGCCTCCCCAATACCAAGTCTATCTTAACGGAATTGCGTATATGGCAGCACAACTTGGCATTCCGCCTCCTCACGACTTCAGTGTACCTCCACCACCTTCGGGGGATGATTCGCCGGCGGAGTAGTTTTTTTATTTTCTATAAAATTGTATTTTAAATTATGTCATTTTTATTTTTTAGGATTTTAATTATGTATTTTTTTTGTTTTTTTGAATTTTAAGTTGTATTTTTATTTTATGTTGTAATTTTATTTTATTTTTAATGGAGTGTGTTTTTTTTATTTGAATTTGGTTGGAAATAAAAATAAAAAATGAAATTTAATGAATAGTAATTTAAGGGACGGAGGGTTGCAGGTTAACCGTCCCTTAAATTACTATTCATTCAATTTCATTTTTATTTTTATTTCCAACCAAATTCAATTAAAAAAAACACACTTCATTAAAAATAACATAAAATAAAAATACAACTTAAAATTCAAAAAATAAAAAAACACTTAATTAAAATCCTAAAAATTAAAAATGACGTAATTTAAAATACAATTTTAAAGAAAATAAAAAAACTACTTCGACGGCGAATCATCCCCCGAAGGCGGTCGAGGTGCACTGAAGCCGTGAGGAGGCGGAATGCCAAGTTGTGCTGCCATAAACGCAATTCCGTTAAGATAGGCTTGGTATTGGGGAGGCGTCATGCGGGAAGTGTCCGCCAATGTGGCGGTCATGTACATGGACATAAGGGAGTTCGAGGGTCCCCCCGAGCCCGAGACCGCCTGGCTTGATTCGGCTCAGCCCCTCCTCCCTCTAGCCGCCTTCACCACATTTCTCCCTTGCGGCCGATGGCTCCCACGGGAGGACCCCCCGGCATCGTCTGCCGGGGCCTCAACCTCCTGCGAGGCAAACTCTTGTGGGGCGCTGCCCGAACCGCCCTCACTAGACGAGTATTGGCCACCCGTCGTGTGCTTCGTGCGCTTCAAGGTCGAGCCCGAGTTGGACCGGACACCGCCGGCCCACCTTTCCTCGTCTTTGACGACCTCCCAAACATCGACATATTTGAATTGTTTGCCGGTGTAGTCGAAGTAGACTCGCAAACCCGACCTCAGAATGTCGGCTCCCGTGGCTCCGCTTTGGTAATGAGCCGCTTCATTTTTGTGGATGGCGCAGAATCTTTTGACCTCTCTGTCGACTCGGTCAAAGGGAGCGCGGAGCATCTTATATGTGCGGCGGCGGGACCCCTTCGGCTTAATCTCGTGGTAGGCCTCAGTGACCTTTTCCCAGAAGCACTTTCGGGGTTGTTGATTCCCGACGATGGGATCGTACGAGATCCTGATCCAGGCGTTGTACACCGCTAGCGTTTCTTTGGGGCCGTACGGATGCCGGCCTAGATCCTCCTCCTCCTCCTCGTCCGCCTCCGCCCTGGAGCTTCCACCGCCTCGGCCTCCTTCTGGAGTGGGATCAACGGAATAATCCTCCCGGATCTGGGATAATCCCTACGAATACCTCGGGGCGGAGGGACGGGCGTATGCATCCACATCAAAATGGGGTGGTTGGTACCCCCGACGTCGACGAACCCGAACCACCACCGAGGACATTGTACATGCCCCCCAGTCGCCGAACGCGTTGATGTCGAACCCGCCGGAGCTGCCACCGTCAGAGTTTCCGTCGCTGGACATTTTGTGATGAGAGGTTATATGAAAATTGGAGAGGAAATGAAGATGATTTGGGAAGAATATATGTGTATTTGTGTGTGAAATGAGGATGGATTAGGAGTATTTATAGAGTAAAAAAATTAAAAAATTTAAAAAACAGTAATATAACAGCAATATTACCGTTTTTCATTTTTAATTTTTTTTAATTAATTTGAATTTTTTTTGAAAATAAAATGAATTATTGCATCAGCGTGACGATGCCCACTCGCGGGCCGGCGAGTGGACGTCACGCATGGCGCCGGAGCGCGCCACGTCGCCTCGGCGCGTGGCGAGACGTCTCGCCATTCGTCGCGGCAGGACGGAACGCGGAACGGGCTGGGGATGAGACGGGGCGCAGCAACGCGTCACGCCGCCGTCCCGTCCCTTCGTGACGGAATACGGGCCACCTGCGTGACGCGTTGCGGGTGGCCTTTGGAACTAGCTATATAATTAAATATAAATGCAACAAATACGATTATACTAATTTTTTTGCATTTATAGAGTTCTCCAATTATTGGGGAATGATTTACATTCTAAATGACACCCTAATATACATTTACTTTCTACTTTTGTATAAACATGGTTATATAATAATACTACCAACAACTTTGAACTTTTAAACAAACAAAAAAAAATAATACCACTATTTTAATAATTTTATTATGAAGCTAGTAGTACATTTTTAAGAGCATCTCCAATGGCGGCGTCTGCACCGGCACGCCAATGTTTCGCGGACGCCGGTGCTGACGCCGAACCATTGCGAGCGGCGTCGTCGAAATCGGCGTCAAAATCGGCGTGCCCACTCTGATTCTTGGGCTGACGCCGATTCTCACGCCTATCCTCACGGCGCCATTGTAGGCCCCGGATCGACGTCAGACCGGCGTCAGATTTTTTATGTAATTTTTGGGCTGGGCGACGACGGAGGCGAGGACGGCGTCAGATTCTTGGGCTAGCCGACGACGGAGGCGAGGACGGAGGCTAGGAGTGATTTTTTATGTAATTTTTTTATTGTACTTTTTAATTTTTGTACTTTTTTTTTAAATTAATGTACTTTTTTAAAAATTATTGTACTTTTTTACATTTTAATAGTATTATTCAATTTTTCCGTATTTGTCTAATAAATTAAATTCTGTATATTGCTACGATTGTAAATTAAATTATATAATTGTTATTATTGATGTGGATAGGCTATGGGAAAGCTATGTGAGAGCTATTGGATGTCCAGTTGTATGTTCAGATGATGTGACAGGAGGATTTTAGTGCTGGTGATGTGGCAGTGGGAAGGCAATGTGAGGGCTATTGGATGTCCTCCACCGTTGGAGATGCTCTAAACAGCACACTTTAATACACCAGCGTAGTAGCAATATTTGGGAGAAATAAAAATAGGAGAATTGAGATTGTAGCCCAAAAGAAAATTTAAAAATCCTCTCGTGACCCTCAGAGCATCCACAACCGTGCTCTTGCCAGCGGCACAGTTGTGGGCCCGGACGGTACTATTCATGCCTGCTCTCTGGCAAGAGCACAACACCCACAACTAGGGATGTCAATCGGGCCAACCCGTTTGGGTTCGGGCCAACCCGTTCGGGTTTTCGGGCCATTCGGGTACGGGCTATTCGGGTTATGATTTTTTCGGGTTATAAAAGTTCGACCCTAACCCTAACCCTTCGGGTTTCGGGCTAACCCATCGGGTTATTCGGGCCAATGCGTATTTTTAATTCTTTTAATATTTTCAAAAAATAATACGTATTTTAAATTTTCTTTAATTATATACGTATTTTAATTAATCATTCAACAATGAAATACATATTTTTAATTTTCTTTAATATTTAAAAAAAAGATTAAGTTATTTAAATTTAAATAACTTATTCATTACATAATTATTTACAAAATATCTATCAATAGTATGTTTATGTTTATGTATTTAAAACATAAAAAAACATTTTGTTTCAAAATTCAAACATAAATCAATTCGTAGAAAATTAAATAAAATTTTCATAACGTGAGAGGTGCATCGTAGATGTAACAAAAATATTTTGAATTGTTAAAGAGTGAATTATCAAGATGCTAGCTAATTGGAGTAACTCTAAGTTTTCTTGAATTATGATTGGTCAAATTTAATTTATTCCAGCTGTAAATAAGTCAAATAATAATTTATCTTTGTTTTAAGAATCATCAAAGTACGCATAATTCAATAACGAAGCGGCGTCAAAACACTTTGCACTATTATATTGGAAATATACTAAAATAAAGCTTTTATATACGAGTATTTATGAATCCATGAACCACATGGTGATTTTTTTCGTGATCTTATATAGTCGGTTGACGTATTTAGATTTTGCATGGTTTTAGAGGGTTGTCTTGGATGATTTTGATTATATTTCTATATTTTGGTATGTTTACATGTTTGTTGAGAAATGATAGAAAATTGATTAGAAAATGTACACAAAATATGTGGATGTGCAGCAGCCTTGTTTGAGTCAATGTTTCTCGCGATTTTGAAGTCTAATAAACCTCTAATACATATCATTCTCTTCGTCTTCGAAAGAGCTTCGCGTGGATATATTGCACGCCTCAATCGGAGCTTTGTAGAGAAAGTTATGACCGTTACAAAAACTGCTCGCTGTGCAGAAGCCTTCAACCCGACGGGCCGACCCGTAACCCGAACGGGTCAGCCCGCCTAACCCGACAACCCGAACGGGTCAGCCCGAATGGCCCGATTTTAAATTCGGGCTGCGAAATTACAACCCTAACCCTGTATTTTTATTGGGTTATTCGGGTCGGCCCGCGGGTTCGGGTTACATTGACATCCCTACCCACAACTGTGCTCTTCCTCAAGGACGAGCACAATTAATTTAAAATTCAATTAAACAATAACATTTCAATAATATTAAAATTCATTTAAAAACCACAATAAATATTACAAATGACAAATAAAATTAAACATTACATAATTAAAATCCTAAAAATGAAAAATTACATAATTAAAATCCTAATAATTAAAATCCTAAAAATTAAAAAAACCACTACTCGTTGCCGAATTTCTCCCACATGTGGTTGATTAGGTCTTCTTGTAGTTGATTGTGGATTCGAGTATCGCGCATTGTGTGTCTTGTCTCGATCCTCTGGCCAACCGTCGTATGCTCGCCTCGGCGTGGGGGAGACCTCGCTGTTGAGCTTCCGGCTTCGTCCTCGTCGTAGAAGCTAGCCGCCCTCGGCCCTTCGTCGGCTATAATCATGTTGTGTAATATAATACACGTGAACATGATGTCGGCGATATTATTCACGTACCACAGCCGAGCCGGGGCCTTCACAATGTTGAATCGAGCTTGAAGGACCCCGAAGGCTCTTTCGACGTCCTTCCGCGCTGACTCTTGACGCTGCGCAAAAAGAACCCGTCTCGGGTCGTGCGGGTTGTGAAGCGTCTTCACGAACGTCGACCACCTTGGGTAGATACCATCGGCGAGATAGTAACCCATGCGGTATGTATTTCCGTTGATGGTGAAGTCGATCGCCGGTGCTACACCATTCATCACATCATTGAAGAGTGGTGAAGAATAGAGCACGTTCAAGTCGTTGTTGGATCCGGCAACGCCGAAATATGCATGCCAAATCCATAGGCGATAGTCGGCGACCGCCTCAAGGATAAGTGTTGGGCCGCCGCCTTTGTGACCGCTTAAG
Organism: Salvia splendens; assembly: GCF_004379255.2. Classification (NCBI taxonomy): domain Eukaryota; kingdom Viridiplantae; phylum Streptophyta; class Magnoliopsida; order Lamiales; family Lamiaceae; genus Salvia; species Salvia splendens. Next base: position 22,782,169 of record NC_056032.1, on the reverse strand, counting down.
TGTTGCCCCCTTCAAGCAGTCGGACAATTCTTCCACCTCCAATGCATGCAGTCAATGCTGCCAAGCATTCCGGGAAAGCCATGGACTGATTCGTGAAGACGAAGCAACCGTTGGCAATCATCGGTGGTGGGTGCCCGAAGGAATTCATCCCCAAAAGCAGAACGAACGCCCTCGCAAAAATTCTTTAAACAAAGGATTCCAGTGGACTCACCGATATGCAAATACTCGTCGAAGATGTCGGCCGTTTGCCCAGTAGCGAGTTGTCGGATGGCACACGTACACTTCTGCAACGCCGTGATACTTTGCCGGCCGGCTGCATCTACACCTGTTTGAAAGTATTCAACACGTGCGGACAATGTGTTGACAATTCGCATAAACAATTCGCAGAAAAAACGGAAAAAAACGGCCATATTTTTTAGATTTGGAATTTTTATTTTTATTTTTTAGCATTATTTATAATTAAATACCGATTTTTTAAAAAAAAATAAAAAATGTTTAAACACAACGGCTATGCCGTTGACGAATGGGAGCGCGCCACGTGTGTGTCCGCTGGCACGGACGTGCTCGATACATCGAGCAGCGCCGTGCCAGCGGCGCGAGCGCAGCGGCGGCGGATGGCGTCCGTGCCAGCGGCGCGGACGGCGGTGGCGACTGACGCCACCGCTGTGCATGCTCTCACCACCTTCTTTCTCCCTCCTTCACTCACTCACTCTCTAGCTGGTTCTGGGCAACATACATTTCTTCATCAGACATTGATTAGTTCCTACGGTACATGCTCTGCTCCGTGTTACTTGTTGCTATTACACTTTTCCGTAGATTTGTTTAGCGCATTAGGTGAACTTCCTCAAATTTGGGCGTTTGCTCAGTGTTTTTCCATAACTTTCTGCTGCCATTTACTATCGTCTATCCCTACTTCATTCTGGTTAACTTTTAGTATTATCTAGTATTTGTTTTTCTCAATTCACTGCTACAATTTTCGATAGATGCTGTTAATTCACTGTTTTTTTTCCGGGATTTGTGCCGGATCTCAGGGATTGGGGTTTATCCATGCTGATCTTAAACACCGTTTTCTTTATTGCCATTGTGTTTCGTTAGTTCTGCTTAGTTTTACTCTGCTCCTAATTTGTGCTCTATTTAAAATAAAATAAAATTGGGTACCTTTCGTTATGCTGATTGTTCAATGTCTTTGTTCTTTTTGGCTGCAGATAGTTTTTGACCAGATTGCGAAAGGGCTTGATGAATTAATTCTGATAAGAGAAACTGATGAATCGGCGAATTTTTGATGTTGGTGAATGCAGGAAAAAGGCAGATCACGACACAATGAATTTACGTGGTTCGATTTACTGAGGTAAATCTACGTCCACGGGAAGAAAAGAGGGCAGAGTTGTATTGCTTGATCTGTTTTCTACAGCTTACAATACAGACTTGCTATTTTGTATTTTATCTCTAGAGATCGAGAGAATGTTAGAACGTAACCCTATCTATCTGATCTAGGTTCTATTTATACATTGAACCTAGATCGTGGCATGCAGCCATTTACTAGGTAGTGGATGTCGTGGAGATCGTGGCGATCTTGCATGGGTCCACTATCCTGCATGAGTTAATGACTGCTTGACACCACTAAATAGATCGTGGGTGTAGTGGAGGTCGTGGAGGTTCTGCATGAGTCCACTATCTCCCAGTTCGGTCGAATACTGAGACCGAACTGCTGAATTATTGCCGAGCAGCTTTTGCCGATCTGAGAGTAGAGCTTGATGCCGACCTGAGAGCAGAGTTTGATTAGTTGGCCTTTACCGAGCTGTAGGCTGGGGCCGAACTCTTTGGTTGTGCCGAACTGAACTCTTTAGTCATGCCGGACTGATACTCTTTAGTCATGCCGAACTGATACTCTTTCTTGGGCTTTAGGCTGATGGGCTTTACTGCTGTTGGGCTTGTTTAGTACGTACTCCATCACTACCCCCCCCGGAAAGCGAAGTGAATCACTTCGGCATTCTGGATAAAGGTACGGGGTAAGTTGATGTTTGTCCTCGGTCTGATGAAGTGAACTCTTCTTTGACCGGACTTGGCTTTGGTCTGATGAAATAAACATCTTTGACCGGACTCGTCTTTGGGCTGATGAAATAAACATCTTTGACCGGACTCGTCTTTGGTCCTAATTTGGCGAGTTTTATCGCTCGGATCGGACTTTCCGTTGTCCTAATTTGGGGATCGGACTTTCCCTTGTCCTAATTCGGCGAGTTTTATCGCGTGGATCGGACTTTCCCTTGTCCTAATTCAGGCAAGTTTTATCGCGAGAATCGGACTTTTGTTGCAGTTCGTTTCAGACGAAGTGCTTGATTTTTAAGCCGAATTGTGGTCTTGTACCCTCTGTAGAAGCTTTGACTCACAATCGTTGGCTTGTTGCAGCTCGTTTCAGACGAACTGCTTGTTTAAGCTGAATTGAGGTCTTGTATCTTCTGTAGAAGCTTTGACTCACAATCGTTGGCTTATTGCAGCTCGTTTCAGACGAACTGCTTGTTTAAGCTGAATTGTGGTCTTGTATCCTCTTTAGAAGCTTTGACTCACAATCGTTGGCTCGTATATGTTCTAAGAAGGGGATCAGCCTTCGAAGAACAAGATACCTCAGTAACATTTGTAAGAGACGACACGCACATAGACAGACAAAACGCACAGATAAAACGCACAGAGACAAACAAAGACCAAGCAAACCAAAGAAAGCACATTGACCGAACAGAATTCAAGACTGACTGACCGGACTGTCTCTTACAAATGAAACTTTTTGAGGTTGGAAACGTACCATGTTCGGGGTACTTGTGCTCCTGACACGTGAGTCAATTTGTAAGACCCTTTGCCGAGGACTTCTGACACCCGATATGGACCTTCCCATGTGGGTTCGAGTTCGCCCAGCTTTTCTGCTCGGCTTACGTCGTTGTTTCTCAAGACGAGATCTCCCACTTGAAATTGCAGCTTCTTCACCCTTTGGTTGTAATACCGGGCTACTTGCTCCTTGTACTTGGCTGCTTTTATGCAGGCCAATTCTCTTCTTTCTTCGGCAAGATCTAGTTCGGCTCTCAGTCCGTCACCATTCATTTCTGAGGAGAAATTGAGTTCGGGGACTGGGTATGCCGATCTAAACCGGAATCACGGCTTCAGTGCCGTACACCATCGAGTTCGGCTCCGGTGTGACTTCGGTCATTTCGCCGGCCTCTGACTCCGGCTGCTGTGATTGCTATGCTTGATGGTGCCGAATTGATTGCTCGGCACTTTTAAGCGCAATCTGCGAACACACTTGCTCTTTTTCGATCACCTCGGATGACCGCTATCCCTCCTTTGGTGGGGAAGGTGTTCGGCGAGGAAGCCTCTGATCGCTATGATCGGGCTTCTTTTTGTCTTCTCTTGATGAGCTGTCTAAAGACCGTTTTCGACGGTCTGCCTCATCGGCACGAGAAAATTTGTCCGCAATGTCCCACATCTCTTGAGCTGTTTGCGGACTGCATTCCACGAGCTTTCTGTAGAGAGCTCCGGGCAGGATTCCATTTTGGAATGCCGAAATGACAAGTAGATCATTGAGATTATCTACTTGTAGGCATTCCTTATGGAATCTCGTCAGGAAGTCGCTGATCTTTTCGTCGCGACCTTGACGTATAGAAAGCAGCTGAGCCGAAGTAATCCGGGCTTCCGCTTTCTGAAAGAACCTCCTGTGGAAAGCATCCATTAGATCTCGGTAGGATCTAATGCTGCCTTGAGGAAGGCTGTCGAACCACCTTCTGGCGTTCCCGATGAGCAGCTCGGGGAACAGCTTGCACATGTGGACCTCGTTGAGACCCTGGTTCGCCATGTTATATTGATAGCGTCCCAAGAAATCATGAGGATCCACGAGTCCGTCATAGGTTATTGACGGAGTTCGGTAGTTCCGCGGCAAAGGAGTTCGGGTGATATCGTCCGAGAACGGAGTCTTTAATGCTCCGTACATGGCGAACCCGATATTTCTTCGGTACGGAGGAGATGGAGTTCTCCTGTGGTTCCGGTACCGAGGAGGAACAGGAACATGTCGGGGTTGAGGATTCTTTCTCCTGGAAGACACGTCACTACTGCGGTAGTGACTTTCATGTCTGGATGAGGAGGGAGAATCCGTCGTTGTCTTCTCCGGCTGTTGGCTCTTCTGCAGGAAGGTTAAGAACTCCTCCTGCTTCTCGGCCAAGAACAGCTTGACAGCTTCATTTAAATCGGGCTGCTGGGAAGACTCGGTGCGATGACTCCTGGAGTGGCTTGTGCCTTCTTCGTGAGAACCGGAGGTAGATGTCTCCCGAGGCCGTTTTTCAGACCTGCGAGCTGGACTAGCTTCCTCACGGTTATCACGAACGATATTATGGGTGTTACGTGATCTGGTATGCATTTTTTTTGGGGTGGAAAAAGGATCAAAAATTCGCTTTATCACAAATTTGGTTCTTCGTTTCCCACAGACGACGCCAGTGATGAATCGGCGAATTTTTGATGTTGGTGAATGCAGGAAAAAGGCAGATCACGACACAATGAATTTACGTGGTTCGATTTACTGAGGTAAATCTACGTCCACGGGAAGAAAAGAGGGCAGAGTTGTATTGCTTGATCTGTTTTCTACAGCTTACAATACAGACTTGCTATTTTGTATTTTATCTCTAGAGATCGAGAGAATGTTAGAACGTAACCCTATCTATCTGATCTAGGTTCTATTTATACATTGAACCTAGATCGTGGCATGCAGCCATTTACTAGGTAGTGGATGTCGTGGAGATCGTGGCGATCTTGCATGGGTCCACTATCCTGCATGAGTTAATGACTGCTTGACACCACTAAATAGATCGTGGGTGTAGTGGAGGTCGTGGAGGTTCTGCATGAGTCCACTATCTCCCAGTTCGGTCGAATACTGAGACCGAACTGCTGAATTATTGCCGAGCAGCTTTTGCCGATCTGAGAGTAGAGCTTGATGCCGACCTGAGAGCAGAGTTTGATTAGTTGGCTTTTACCGAGCTGTAGGCTGGGGCCGAACTCTTTGGTTGTGCCGAACTGAACTCTTTAGTCATGCCGGACTGATACTCTTTAGTCATGCCGAACTGATACTCTTTCTTGGGCTTTAGGCTGATGGGCTTTACTGCTGTTGGGCTTGTTTAGTACGTACTCCATCAGAAACAGAAAAAGAGAAACTTTTAAGAGAAGGAAATGGCTTGAATTGATTTCACTGGCATTCGTGCTTCTTAGAAGAAATGGCAACTGATATGGCACATAGTTTGAGATCAAGCCGGTCTTCATTTGGCTCTAGCAATGGGTTTGAAACCCCTTCGCACAACTCTTTTGCCACCTCAAACGGTGATGATTATGACTCTGATGGTTCCAACTTTGCGCCACGGGGTGGGCTAGCTCATTTCATCGTGTGTGCTACTTTTGGATTGCCAATTATAGTTTTTTGGTGATTAGTGAGAGACTAATTTGGATTTAAATCAATATTTATTTTTACCCTAAGTAGCAATTATGCCAAAATTTACTAATCTTATCATGTCATTTGATTTTCAGTACACCGAATACCCTGTCGTCAGTTATGCCACCTGAACTTGCTGGTGCTATACCGTCGATTGACAAGTTCCAGGTGAATATCCAGATTTCCCTTTTCAAAGATTGCAATGAATTATATCCCTTGTATCCCCAACTTCAAAATGCCACACATATTTTTGGAGTGACTAGCAATTTGTTTCTAATGATTTTTCTTTGTTTAGGTTGAGGGATTCTTGAGGGCTATACAGAAGCAGCTTAATTCAGCTGGTAAACGCGGCTTCTTCTCTAAAAGGACAGTTGGAGCACAAGTCCGAGAAAAATTTACCTTTGAGGATATGCTATGTTTCCAAAAGGTTTTGACCCAAATTGGTTGTGTATTCATGTTCCTCTTCCCTGTTTTGTATGCTAAATATAGATGCTACCTTTTGGCAGGAACCTATCCCAACTTCGCTGCTTAAAGTAAACAGTGATGTAATTAGTAGAGCAGTTAAGCTGTTCCAAGTCATCCTGAAGTATATTGGGGTTGATTCCTCTGACCGAGTTTCTTCAATGAGCTTAGATGAACGCATTGAGCTTGTTAGCAAACTATTCAAGCATTCTTTAAAGCGTTCTGAACTCCGAGATGAACTATTTATGCAAGTCTCGAAGCAAACAAGACATAATCCTGATAGGTTTGTGTTTAGGTTCCCGATTTGAAGTTTTCAAATTCTTAATCTAGTTGGTTTTTACTCATTGTCCTAGTGCTTTTATCTAGGTGCTGAGACTGGTTGGCACACTTTCCTTTATTCCCATTACTCCATGTTGCTTGCTGATTTGTGGTTGGTCTTGTGCTGTGTTGTAAACAGGCACTCATTAATTAGGGCTTGGGAGCTGATGTATCTATGTGCATCCTGCATGCCACCTTGCAAGGAAATTGGTGGGTATTTGTCCGAGTATGTACATACTGTGGCACACAGTATCAGTAATGATTCTGAAGTCCAAGCCCTTGCTATGAACACATTGAATGCATTAAAGCGTTCTGTTAAGGCTGGACCAAGGCATACAATACCTGGACGCGAGGAGATTGATGCTGTTTTAACTGGTAAAAAACTCACAACTATAGTTTTTTTCCTGGATGAGACCTTTGAAGAGATTACATATGACATGGCCACAACTGTAGCTGATGCTGTTGAGGTACTGATCACACTTCCTCATATGTACACATACATTTCATATTTGTGGGTGGCTGGTACAATAAGTACAGAAAAATTGGTATAATAGGAAATGCTTTTGTTGAAGTTATTTATTTTGTTTATAGAAAACAATTAGTTTCTCTATGGAGGCTTTAGTTGTGATCAAATGAGTACTTAGTTACCTACTGTGATCTCTCATGAGTCGTGAGGGCTAGGGCTAGGGCTAGGGCTATTTAAGGATCTCCCGTGCCTGAACAATGTCTCTCTTTATTTACTTGTTTGTTACCTTTGAATGGATTACCCTCATTTTGTAGAAAATTTGAGATTGCACCAAATTGTTTTCCCTACTTATGATTAAATTCTTGACATTTATAGTTTTACTAATGCATGGTGCTATTGAAAGTGTAAATACATAAATGTTAAGTTCCATTACTGTTTGAAACATCAATTCAACCTCTACCTGCTCTTATGTTGCAAATTTGAAGCCTGCAGCTGACACTATACAAAATCTTCTGTCTCTTCCCCCTTTTCCTTCGTCATTGTCCAATGTCACTACTCACTAGGGGGTTGTTTTGGCTGTAGTTTATCACATAAATGTTCTCTCTCCCTCCCTGTAGTGGAGAATGGAATGTTGTGTGCATAGTACGATGATGAAGCATGGGATGTCACAATTAATACATGACTAAGAGAAAATTGAGTAGTTGACCAAATTGCTAGTTGTTCTCTAATTGACAGCAACTCTCTGTAGAGAGTAAGATGGTTTGGTCACATTCGATCTAGGCTTATTGATATATACATCCTAATAAAACCTAAGAAATGTTTAACCTCATGAGTCATGATGATGAAATTACATCAGACTATGTTATCCAGTGTTGTTAGGGTCGAGGTCGTACCGGGTCGATAAGGTGAAAATTCGGGTCGCGGGTCGACTGGGTCGAGAGACCCACTAATCTAGGCTAATTTTTTTGCCTTAATATTAAATCAAATAAATATATTACTCTAATGTTTATAATATTTCAAATAATATAAATGTAGACGTAATTCATGTGAATAGAGATAAAGTGGAAAATAAAAATGATCAAAATATCAAAACAATTCATAAGTCATAAGTATAACACAAAATAAATAATTGAAACTATTGTCTGAAAATGTCAAAAGAAAGTTATATATCATCTTCACTTAGATGATAGTCATCTTCTCCTTCATCAAATTCTGCTCCAACCAAGTTTATATCTTCATTCTCTTCATCTTCATCCACAAGAATACGAATAGACTTGGAGCTTGAGGCATGATCTCGAGTATTTGTGTTGCCTCTAGTATTGTGAGATGGCTCCAACACACCAGAAGCTCTACCAACATCTCTCCATCTGAGCGACTCATTTTGGAAGACAAAATCATCACCCCCCCCCCCCCCCCCCGCATCCTCATCCTCATCCTCATCCTCCCCCTCCATCCTACCCATTAACCATTCATTACTATCATCAATGTCACTTAGGAGTATAGGATCAGTGACGTTTTGTATGTTGAATCTTCGCTCAAGATCTCTGTTGTACTTCACAAATACTAAGTTGTTTAATCGTTCTTGTGCCAAACGATTCCTCTTTTTGCTATGAATCTGTAAATGAAAAGGTAAAAATAACATATATTAGCTTCTCACAAATATAAACACAAATTTCAAGTCTTACATGTTGAAAAGTACTCCAATTCCTCTCACAGCCAGTAGCACTACAAGTTAGGCTCAAGACTCGAATTGCAAAGTTTTGCAAATTTGGTGCCTTAGACCCATAATGTTTCCACCATTCAGCTGAAGAAAACAAGATAGAGAAATATTTAGTATATCATTTATCAATCAAATAAATAGTTTAATGAAAAATATGATAATATTTACCTGGTGCCATTTGATTTCTATGTCGAATAGCTAAAGGATTTCCGAAACAGGAAACAACGTCCCGATACAAAGCCGTTTCCTTTTTCATGATCTGATCTTGCATATTTATGTCGGGAACCAGTTTTAGAATACACTCGTGCAAGCCTTCGATAACCTCTGAACAAGCCAAAATACCTTTCACATCTTTATAAAAGACTGCCGGATTCAAGTAATGACCTGCAGCATGCAATGGTTTGTGCAAATGATCATTCCATCTAGAGTCAATTACATCAAATGCTCTCTTATACTTGTACAACAGACGATAGTCATGATGAATCTATATTCCATAATTCAATAAAATATTACATGATTAATGATGTTCAAATAATTTTCGGTTGTTATTAATTATACAATATACATGGATCTACGATTCAATTTAATTATACAATATACATGGATCTACAATTCAATAAAATATTACATGATCTATAGTTCTATACAAAAAGTAGGAAAAATAAAGTTACATAAAAAAATTAAAATTAACTCCTCCTCTAGACTCAAGTTTCAATACATATAACCTATAGGTAGATAAAGTGGTACAAGTTGCAATCATTTGTAGGGTCCGACCTAAATTTAAAATTAACTCCTGCACACTATTCAAAAAGAAGATGAAAGTTAGAACAATACCTTGATTAAACAAAGGAATATATAAAGAGTGGCAGCAAACACGATCGTTGAATTGTTTATGTGTTTAGGAATGCAGAGGAGGCTGAATTATGAAGTGTAGAAAGTAGGGTTTGAGTTTGAAAATTTTGACGTGTGCGTGCATATATAGAGAGATTATTGAATTGAGATTGAGAATGATCCGTGTGAGATATCAAAGATATCAAAGATTTGCAGATTTTTGGGTAAATTTACTTTTATATTAATGTTTAATTTAGTAAAAAAATTCAGCAGCAAATAGGAAAAGATTTACGTAAGAAAAGATTGGGGAATTACCTTAAAATGTTAACTGTGAAGCATGTATTAGCCGTTAGGGCGACCCACCCGAAACGCTCGACCCCGCCGACCCAGCGCGACCCAGCGCGACCCATGCATCTCGATCAACCCACCCATGTTGGGGAGGTGCTGGTCTCGACCCGGGCGACCCGAGCGACCCGAATGCCAAATTAACAACACTGAATCAAGCTCAATGTCTAGCAAGCTAAATATATTTAAAATGAACAAGCTCTAGCTTGGTTGTCAAACTGAAAGGAACTGTTTTTGAGTTATTCACTGTTCAACTGGGCTCAGTTCACTGACAGCACTAAGTAGTACTCCCTCCGTCCCGCACTACTCGCACGTATTTCCTTTTTGGGCGTCCCAAGTTACTTGCACTCTTTCTATTTTTAGTAAAAATTTTCACCTATAGCCGTCATTTTTGACTTTCCTATACACTCATTCCTTAATCTCCGTGCCGAAAAGGAAATGAGCGAGTAGCTCGGGACGGAGGGAGTATGTTTAACCTTGCACCAAAGTAATGCATCAAAGTTCCAGTTATTCTAATGAATAGGTATGAAGAATGTGGAAAAATAGATAAATACCAGTTTGCCAAGGCTGTTGTGAGCGTATAATTCCCAATCATCTCCACAATCAATAAAGTAATTACTTTCAATTCCAGATGCATTTTCCTTATCATTAACAGGAGCCTGATATGATGAGTAAATTTTTGGGCCTGACGAAAATGACCAAAGTGGTTTCAGGGAACCAACATCCAATAGATAAATAGTGGAGTACCATCCAAGGCAGCCACTAATGCAGTATCAGGCACTCTGAGCCAGAAAAAAAAATAATAAACGAGAATGAATAATTGAATTTCCCACAAATTATCAACAAAATGTAAGTTTTCAAAACAAAAATCGAATCTCAGACTGCCTAATTTCTTGTAAAAAAAAAAAGAGGCGAACTCACTTGGTAGCATCGGACATCAAAACACGGCGGCCGGCAGCTTGGAAAGCAGCGCCGTAACGATTGAGTCCCCATGGAGAGTTGGGAGAAGCAAGCGCGGAATCGTACAACAAAAATAAATCAAACAACGAAACCAGAAAAAAGCGGAGTTTCATCTCGTATCGGATCATAGGCATTTCTACACACAAATATGTACATAAATAAATCGAGAAAGTGATTAGATAGAGGAACAGAATGGATGAGAAATCGAAGGGGAAACGAAGATTCGAAGAGTGAATAGGAGATGATCAAAGAAGGAGGGATTTCTTGGTAGCTTCGTCTTCCTCGTTTCGACGCCAAAGGCATCATTCCCGACGCCAACTTGTTTTTCTTTCCATTTCAGTCTCCATAGTCAAACTACGACTTTTATACGTTCAATTATACTCTTCTGTCTCATTAGAAATACAACGTTTTCCTTTTTAAGACGTCCCACTAAAAATGCAACATTTCCTTAAAAGGAAAAAATCAGGGAATTTTAATTACTAATTAAGGCTCACTAATTAAGTTCATTAAGCACTAAAAAATAAAAAAAACCCTAGCAGACCCTACCCTACCAACTCTACAATCACTTTCCGTCTACCCTCATTTCTCCTAGACGATGGCTTAATTTCTCCGCCGCCAAGCCTCCGACGACCCTGCGCCGCCATGCCTCCGACGATGACAAAGCTTCCCGCTTTCCCATGCGCCTCCGAAGACTGGAACGCTTCACGATGTCTGATTCACCTTTCTCGCCGCTTGATTTCCCCGTTCGCCTCCAGGATTTCAGTCATCGATCGTCTTCCACAGGTCAGTCCTAATTTGCTCTTAATTTCTCTGTTAACTTAAATTTCTGAATTAATGCTTGATTTCCGTGATGCACCTCTGTTTTCTGGATGCGTCTCTTATTGATCTGTGTTTGTAATTCTGTGTTTTGTTTACATTTTTATTGAGCAATTGAGAATGGTGATCGAAATTACTTTGGTGAAATTGATTTGATTATGCCTTGAAATTTTAGTGAGGATTCGAAATAGGCAGATGCATATTGGTTTCTATGTTTGATGTTTCTTCTCGTCAATGCTTATTCCCAATTGAAAATATAACATGTTTGGTAGACGAAATGCAAAATTAGAATTCAGTAAAAACCTAAACATGAAATTTTGGTACTTTTTTTAGTTCTTTAACTTTATAATCTCTTGTCTCTCATTTTCTAATTCATTCAGAAATTGTTACTCCTTTACAGATCACATCTGATTGCAATCTTTTGGTTTATTAAAAACAAGATTAGTATGTACTCTTATCAGAGAAATTGTATTTATGCTGATTTTTGCATTAAGACAAAGCAATAAAGAGATTCCAAAACATGAAATTGTATTTTTGCATTACTAATATGAAATGCTTAAGTATGGACGGCAAATTTGGCAACCAAATGTCAAATTTATTCAAGCCAAAAAAATAGAATTAATAAATCTAGTCAATATATTCACTTTTACTCTCTCCTTTAAAACATCCACCAATTTTTTCTCTCTCTTACTTTTATTTCTCCTTTAAAACATCCACCTACTTTTTCCCTCTTTAATCATTCAAACTTTTCTCTTTCTTACTTTTCTCTCTCCTTTAATCACTCACTTACTTTATTCTCTCTCCACACTAAACCATCTTGCATAAAATCTTGTGCCCAAAAGGAAACGTTGCATATTTATCGGGACGGAGGGAGTACTCTACTAGTCTTATTCGTTTTTTAAATGTCATAATTAAATTGAATAATTTCTATTTCAATAAAAAAAATATTTAATAACTCTTATTTCATTTTATCACCAAAATTAAAATTTCTTTTCTCGTATATTTTATTCTCTTTATATAATTTATTCAATACAGTTTCTTAAATCTCCATGTCTAAAAGTTTTGTCCTAATTTAATTGGGACGAAGAGATTACTAATATTTAATGAAAAATTATATTCATCCGTCTCACAAGAATATCCACTCTTTCCTTTTTAATCCGTCTCATAAGAATATGGACTTTCTAATTTTGGAAAATCTTTTTTCTCAGGTGAGACTTATTCTCCACTAGCAATACTTTAATTACTTTTTATCTCTACATTTCTTTTACTTAACAATATTACATTAAAACTCGTGTCGAACCTAAAGTACATATTCTTTGGGGACAGAGGGAGTAGATGGACAATATCAATTTGTAATGCAAAACTGTAGAATTAAGAGGGATAGTTAAAAATGATTAAGATATTATTAGTTAAAAATGATTAAGATATTATTAGTGAAAAATGAGATTCATTTCAAACGGAAAAAATACTATTTTTATGGTTAATAGCAAAAAAAAACTCTCTCCGTCCCCTAAAAATAGAAATATTTGAATCGGCACAGGTTTTAATATGAAATTGGTAAAGTAAGAGAGTCCAGAGACTTTGTCCTAGCGGCAATGAGTTTAAATATTATTGTATGAGTTTTTAAAATAAATAAATAAATAAATTGGTAAAGTAAGAGAAGTAGACAGAAAAATGTGATAGTGGAAAATGAGTTTCACCTCATTAGGGAGAAAGAAATTTCCTAAAACGAAAAGTTTTTATTTTTAGGTGACAGATCTAAAAGGAAAGAATTTATATTTTTAGGAGACGAGGGGAGTACATCAACATTTAGTTAGTTCAGGTTTTTATCACAAATTTTAAATGTGGCAAACAAATACACCAACTTTGACCCTGTAGTAAATTTACTGTGATTAAATTTTCTGACGATATTGATCCTACGTGGCGATCGGGATGTCTACATTATCATTGTCGGTTCCATCTATTTATAGGACGAACTTATAATGTTATATAAAACGACAAATAGGAATCAATGTTTATGGTTCTGAGTCTGTAGTTTTGATTAAAACCACACCTATATATAATCCAACGACATATTGATACACTTTTTATTAACACTAAAATCAAATGTTAGTATGGCTAAAGGTTAATGTACCAGTATAGCTAATGTTGGTACCTGAATATCGAACACGAAAAATAACTTTACAATCCGTCAACCACATACTCGCTCCATTCCATATTAATAGAGACATATCTTTCTGGCATGAAGATAAAGTAAAATAGATGAAGAGAAAATAAAGTAAGAGAATTTTAAAAATATGAGATAGAGTGTATTGTGTTTTTATCAAATATAAAAAAGAATCTATTATGTTGGAACGTCCCAAAAAGGAATACGACTCTATTAATATGGAAGGGATGGAATACTTAACTTCATATAGTACTATTTAGAAAAACATGATTTTGGGTTTGATTTAATTAAATGAGGCAATCGATCAAATTAAACAAGAAAAACTTTATAAAGCAAATAAATATGGTTTTGAATTCAGATAAACAAAGAGAATTTTAGGAATAAAATTTCACAAAGTTCATAAAATAATAATTATATATCCAAAGCATGATTACAAGTTACTAGAACGAGTCACACAAATATTCCTGTATCTAGAGTGTCATGCCCGCATTTTCTAAGGATAGAAAACACGGTGGATCGCGACTAGGGGATGATTAAAGAAGATGGAAAGAAAGGGGAAAACAACAAAACTCGATCAAAGCGCGAAATAAATAGGAATAGCTCGAATAAAATTAGAGTATCATTTCAACAATCAACAACTCGAAACGAATATTATTTCAACAATACTTGAAATCAAAAGAAACAACATTCAACAGAGCATTCGAGAGAAGAATAATACTATGTATGAAGACATAATATATTCGGAACATTTAAAAGCAAACACAAATCTTCACCAGCTCTGCTCTATTCAAGCTGATAACCGAGAGCTTATGGACTTTGAGAGACACATGTTTGGGAGAATATATGTTTTGGTTTATTTCAGTATATGTAAGTCATCGATTCTTCTCCTATATGTAGGAGAAGAATACAACATATTTTTGGTATACAATCAATCTATTCTAGGATCTGCTTTTACAAATAAATTACATATTATTCTCCTTTAATGCCGTTCCTTCCTTTGGTATGTTTTATTTGTGGTATGTTTGACACTCCCCCTCAAGTTGAGCAGGGGTATCTCCTATGCTTAACTTGTTCAATATGTCTCTGAAGACCTTCGGGTGAACGGCCTTTGTCAAAATGTCTGCAAGTTGTTCTTCTGAGCGAACGAATGGGAATTCCACAATACCTCCCTCCAATTTTTCTTTGATAAAGTGTCGATCAACTTCCACATGCTTCGTTCGGTCGTGTTGTACGGGATTTTCAGAGATGCTAATGGCAGCCTTGTTGTCACAGAACAATTGGCTCTTCCGAGTAGGTGGGAAGCCAATTTCTGAGAGCAGTCTTCTTAACCACAAGATCTCCATGAGTCCACTTTTCATTCCTCGGAATTCTGCCTCGGCACTGGATAGAGCTACAACCTTCTGTTTCTTACTCCTCCAAGTGACCAAGTTTCCCCCGATGAATGTAAAGTAGCCTCCCGTAGACTTTCTATCTACTGGGTTGCTCGCCCAGTCGGCATCAGTGTATCCGTCAACTTCTAAGTCCTCTCTCTTCGCTAGGAATACTCCATATCCTACCGTACCCTTCAAATACCGCACGATCCTCAATGCTGCCTCCATGTGATTAGTTTGGGGTTGATGCATGAATTGACTCACAATACCCACGGCGTATGCAATGTCGGGTCTCGTGTGCGAGAGGTAGATGAGTTTTCCGACCAACCGTTGGTACCTTTCTTTGTCTGCGAGTTCTGCTCCTTCCTCTATCTTCAAACCATGATTGGGGATCATTGGAGTGTCTGCGGGCTTGCATTCGAGGAGCCCTGTTTCGGTCAACAGATCTAGGATGTACTTTCTCTGCCTTAGGAATATTCCGTGTTTGGATCTTAACACTTCTATCCCCAAGAAGTATTTTAGAGCTCCAAGATCTTTCATCTCGAATTCCTTGAACAGGTTTTCCTTCAGCCTCTGGATTTCTTCTATGTCATCTCCTGTGATAATCATGTCATCAACGTAGATAATCAGACATGTTACCTTGTTATCCCTCCTTTTCGTGAAGAGTGTGTGATCAGACTGGCTTTGTTGGAATCCATGTTTGAACATGGCTTGGCAGAACCTTCCGAACCAGACCCGAGGAGACTGTTTCAACCCGTACAAGGTCTTCCTTAGTCGACACACTTCCCCTTCGCCAAAGTCTCCGGAGAACCCTTGTGGGACTTCCATGTATACTTCTTTGTTCTTTTCTAGTTCTCCATGGAGGAATGCGTTAGTCACATCAAACTGGTGCAAATTCCAGTCTTTGCATGCTGCCACCGATAAAAGTGTCCTCACCGTCTCCATCTTAGCCACCGGGGAGAATGTCTCTTCATAATCCACCCCATATATTTGGGTGTATCCTTTCGCCACTAGTCTTGCCTTGTATCTCTCAATTGAACCGTCTGCTCTCCTTTTTATAGTGAATATCCATCGACATCCAACTGGCTTCTTTCCTGTCGGCAATTTACACTTTTCCCATGTACCATTCTTTTCTAGGGCGTCTATCTCCTTCTTCATTGCATCCCTCCAATGCTTATGTCTGCAAGCCTCCTCAAATGTTTGGGGAATGTCTTCTTCTTCATACAGAGCTGTTTCGAAGGCTCGAGCCATCTCTGATAGATGACTCTGTGCAATATTGGATACCGCGTACTTGGCCTTTCTCCCCTTCCAGTCTGGTGAGTATCTTTTAGGGGGCACTCCCCGTGTTCTTCTTGGAGGCAGTTCGTATGGATCTCCACTTCCTCCGCTTGTTCCACTCTCCTCATTGTTGCTCCTATCAATGTTAGTGGCTTCCGAAGGTATACTATCAAAATCTGAACTGTTTACCTCAGGAATCGAAGGCGGGGTTGACGGCTGGTCAATGTCACGTTGTTCGACGTTTTGCATTATAGGATTTGACGGCCCGGCGGTGTTGCTAGCTTCCTCAGGTGGACCAACATCTGTGACCGGACTTGGCTGTGACTCTCCCCCTGTCTGTAGTTCCCCCGATGGCTGCCCCCTTAAGTTGTGGTTTTGAGTATCAGGTAGCCAATCTAGGAGGTCATGTTCTGGGCTATTGGCCAAAGGTTCCTCCCCCTGACTACTAGATTGGTCGTAGAAGTATTCTCCTTCCACAAAATCACAGTTCATAGTGGTGTGTATCCTACGGGTTTTCGGGTCGTAGCATCTGTAGCCCTTTTGATTTTTACCATAACCTAGGAATACACATTTAAGCGCGTAGGGATCAAATTTGGATCGTTCGTGTTTGGGTATGTGGACGAAGACTGAGCATCCGAAAACTTTGGGTTCGAGGGATAGAGAGGATGGGATGTCGAAGTGTTTGGAAAAAATATCCAGCGGGGTTTTGAATTTAAGAATGCCTGTAGGGAGACGATTTATGAGATACACAGCGGTAGCTACAGCTTCGGGCCAAAAAAATTTTGGTACTTTGGACTCAATCAAGAGGGCTTAGGTAATTTCAAGGATGTAACGGTTTTTCCTTTCGACTACCCCGTTTTGTTCTGGGGTGTATGCACACGAGGTTTGATGGACTAAACCCTTACTTCTAAAAAAATCTTGCATTTTATTGTTGACAAATTCCCCCCCATTATCGGACCTAAGAGACTGGATGGTTTGTTTAAACTGAGTTTGAATAAGGTTATAGAAGTCTACGAACTTGTCAAACACGTCATGTTTATTTTTCAGAAAATAAATCCAAGTCATGCGAGAGTAGTCATCAATAAAAAGCACAAAATAACGAAAGCCTTGACCCCCCGGGATAGGAGCAGGACCCCAAACATCCGAATGTACTAAAGCAAAAGAAGTTTGAACTCTCGTATTGTTCAACTTAAATGAATGTCTATGGTTTCTGGCCAACACACATGTATCACAATGAAAAGAGCTTAAAGATCTAGCTAGTTCAGGAAAAATAAGACGAAAATATCCTAAAGATGGGTGTCCTAACCGACGATGCCAAAGCCAAGCCTGTCTGTCAGTCGGTCCGGGAGTTAGCATCATTGCAGCACTCTGTTGGGCTATCTCGTCCACATAGTACAACCCGCCTCGCTCAGTGCCACGCCCAACTATCGTCCCCGTCTTGATATCCTGTAACATGCAAAATTGAGGTTGCATTAGTAATTTACAGTGCAGTTCCCGAGTCACATGACTGATTGATAACAATTTATGTGAAAGAGACGGAACAAAAAGACAGTTGGAGAGGCATAGAGTCGGTGAGATATTGATTGTGCCTGCCCCCATAACTTGTGCTAGGTCCCCACTGGCTGTTTGGACATAGGATTTCTTGGATTTGGCAATGGAGACAAAGTCTGTGGCTTCGAAAGAAATTGTGTCTGTTGCCCCACAGTCAAAAATCCAGTGAGGGTCTTTTGGGCCGGAGCTTGGAGTTGAGGCGCAGGCTAAGGCGTCAAAAGAGTTTTGGCAGGGTATTGTTGGCGAATAGTTTATTTGGGACGGTTGGGGTTCAATGTGCAACGTTTTGGCTAATGGGGGGTTGATATGGGATTTCTTCTTTCTATGGGGGTGAAATTGGAATTTCTGGGAATTTTGGGGGTGAAATTGGAATTTATGGGAATGTTGGGGCTGGTTTCGATATTTTCAGGAATTTTGGGGTGGTATTGTATATGTATCTTTGGGTCGGGGGTCATTTTGAGAGAAAAGTTTCGGCTGGGGTTGGGTTTGTGATATTAGGATTTTGGGGGGTGGTTTGTGATTTAGGGAAAGTTGGGTAGTGTATAGTGGGCTCGGTTCAGTTGGGCTCGATTCACTCAGAACCCTAGCCGCCTCTTTCGTCGTTCCTGTGGGAACCCTAGCGTCCCTGGGTTCGATTTCGCCGCTCGTTCCGCCGGCGATGTTCATGATTCCCGGAATTTTACCTTCTGTCCACGTCCGGGCTAGGGAGACTGAGCCGATTTTGGGCCAATCCTCGGTCCTGGTTTCTCCTCCGCCGCTGGTAATGTCGCCGCCACTGTTGCTGCCCACCGATTTGTCGGTGCTGGTGGCGCGGTCTTGAGCGACGGTTACTGCTGCTCTCCCGCCTCCTCGGCCTCCGCCGTTTCGACCTCCACTCCGGGCTTGTCTTGCCCTCTTCATTTCCTCCCACCACTCCGGGAACCCATGGATGTGGAAACACGTCTCTCTGGTGTGTTTCTTTCCTCCACAATGGCTGCATATCATTTTACTTTTGTCCTCCTCCTTAGGGTTCCTCTGTAGTTGGGAGTGTTGTGATATTGGTGCTCGATTTCGGTCAAACACCACGAGGCCTGCTCCGATTCCGGATTCCTTCGATTCTGGATTGAGTAGTCTTTCGTTTACAGCTTCCCTTCTGACTAACCCATACGCCTTCCTTGCGGTTGGAATCGGATCCATATTCAGGATCTCGCGCTTGATTTTGCCGTATCGGTGGTCGTCTAGGGCCCACATGAATTGGTATAATCGGTGCCTTTGGGTGTGTTGGTTGTACTTGTCGATGCTTGATGGGGTATCCATTGGATTTGGGTCTCGGGTATCAATTGATATCCAGAGATCTTGCAATTTCTGCCATAGTTGCTCCAATGATGAATCTCCTTGTTTGATGCTATATGCTTGTCTATGCAGGTCTGAAATCTGAAATTGATCAGCGCCGCTTCCATATGTAGTCGCTAGACTATCCCATAAGTCATACGTTGTTTCGTATTGCGATACCTCGTTTACGAGTTTGGCTTCGATGTTATTTATGATCCAATTGAAGCAGCAATCGTCCCTTTGTTGCCACCGATTGTAGCTTGGATCTGTCGGAGGGGGAGGGCCTGTAACTGCAGTGATGTGAGACGCCAAGCCCTTCCCTCGGATTCCCCGACTCATTAGTTTCGCCCATAACGGATAATTATCTCCGTTGAGCTTTTCAGCGAGGCGTACTTCGCCTAGTGATTCAACGGATGAAGGCTGGTGGCTTTGGTTGTTTTGAGACATACTTAGTCTCATGAACTCATCGAATTGTTCGGCTGAGAGGGTGATTGGTGGGTTATTTTTCGGTGGTTTATCAGTTTCTGGATCTGACATGGTTGTTGGTTGTGTATTGCAGGTTTCAAAGGGTCGGGAAAGGTACTTGAGACGATGATGATGTTGTTCTGAGTCTCAAGCCCGAATCGTCCCGCTCTGGTACCATATTCAAGCTGATAACCGAGAGCTTATGGACTTTGAGAGACACATGTTTGGTAGAAGATATGTTTTGGTTTATTTCAGTATATGTAAGTCATCGATTCTTCTCCTATATGTAGGAGAAGAATACAACATATTTTTGGTATACAATCAATCTATTCTAGGATCTGATTTTACAAATAAATTACATATTATTCTCCTTTAATGTCGTTCCTTCCTTTGGTATGTTTTATTTGTGGTATGTTTGACATGCTCAACACCCACCGCGCTCGTCACAGCTCAACCTGCACATAGGGAAAACACATGCAGGGTTGAATACTTGATGTACTCAGTGAACAAATGTCAAAATAATTTTATAAAACAACACTTATGTCATGCCACCATTGAGTGACATCGGGGTTTTAACTTGGAAAAGGCCCAAGACACTAAAAATATCTCAAACACAAACTTTCAACTCATCCTCAAATCCTTTTCCTCATCATTTCAGAAACACAACCTTTTCTCCTTGAGTTATTTAAAAAACTGTCATATCTGTTCTTTAGGGTGCCGTGAAAGGTGACCACTTTCCACGAGCACGAAAACCGGCCAACCCGTTCGATGACTCATAGTCCTCATCATGTACACTAGTTCGAGTAGGGACGCACCCTTGCTAGGACCCGAATTCGATTAAACTCATAGTAGGGACTCACTCCCCACTAAGCAATCCTCAACATCATCATCTCAACAACCTCAACAACATGTGAAACGAGAATATGGCCACAAACTCGATCACGGGACCTGCCGACCCAAAAGACGGCTCACGATCTCCAATGGTGTACATTAACGATCCCCAATCGGCAGCATCACCTATCTCTCTCTTCTCTCTTTCTTCCCAATTTCTTCCCAAATTCACAGAACCTATTCTCTTTCTCACAGCAAGCACCCCAAATCAGTTTCTTGTCCTCTCCTCAATTCGGCCTCGCTCCTCATTCTCAAATCAGCGGAGCTCTCGGAGCAATTACCGCCGCCGTCTTCGGTGAGCGCCAGCCACCATCCTTCTCCATCTCACTCTCTTCTCGCTCTCTCCGTCTGCTGTCTCCAATCTGAACTCCGTCATCACCGTCGGCGAGCTCCAAGGCTCAGCTCTCCGCTTATCTTCTTCTCTCATCGCCGCTGCCAATCCGCTGCAGCCTCTGCCCGAATCACGATGGCTTCAGCGCCGCCCCGTCGCTGTTCGATCTGAGAAATTTCTCCTCCGTCAATCATTGCCGCTGAACTGACGTTACTGCTCCGTCCAGCCTGCGGTCTTCCTCCGGCCGCTGCTGCCTCGCTCTCTTGCCGTGGAAATTCTCATGGCCGCTCGTCCTTTCACCCACCATAAACAAATACGCTTCGCAGCCTCGTCCGGCTACTGCCGCTCTTCGGAATTTTCGTGGGCAACAATTCCGTCAAAGACTTATTCTTCTTCCCCTCCCAAACTCTCTCTTTCTCCTCTAATTCTCGATTTCTTGGTATTGAATTTATGTGCAGAAAGATCGTGGAATTGAGGAAGACATACATGCATAAAAACTGTTAATCTCTAATTGTTGAGATTTTGCAGGGTGTTGGAGTGATTTACGGTAACAGTTTTTGTGTTGACAAAAAGACTGACTTGGTCGGAAATGATATGGGCTCGTGGGTTTTCTCAAGAAGAAAAGGAATTGGACTTGTGAAAGAATAAAAAGAATTGCACTTGATACAAATAAAGAAAAAAATACAAATAAAGAAAAAAAGATTCTAGCCGAAATTCAATAATAAAAATTCTAGTTCATTCCATCAAACATCGAAAGGAATCGAAGGTAAAAATTCTCGGCTACACACTCACGTTCTGTCAAAACAAATTAAAAGGATTAAAAAGTCGGGGTGTTATGTAGAGTTCCCAGGGAAGATAGATGAAGTGATGAATGAAGTAGAAATAAATTAAACTCTTAGATCGATAGAGGAAGTAGATTACTTAGTTAAGGTCGTTAATCAAAAGCTAGTAACACCAAATAGATTATAACACCCTTAAAAAGCTCTCACTCTTAAGTTTATCCTTTAGGGATATTAACTATATCAATTCCGATCTAATATTTGGATTATCTCTCGATTCACTCACGTACTATTAGTTCATACATTCGTTGTTTGTTACACAACCATAAACATTATCGCATAGAACTGAACAAAGTAATTGAAATATTTGGATATCAAAACTAAAATTTATATAATTATGAAGTGTTACTCCTAATCTCTATAATTTATAGCACTCCCTCCGTCCCACTAAAGATGACCCACTTTCTTTTTTTATTTTGTCACAACCAAAATGACCCATTATTAAAAATGGAAAAACATTTATCTCTACTTTATTCCTTCTCTGTTACTTTACTCTCTCCACTTAACGCACAAAATAAAGTAACATAAAAACCCGTGCCGCCCAAGGAAGGGGTCATCTTCCTTGGGATGGAGGGAGTACAATTTAGTTATCCATAGACAAAGTTACAGAAATTATACTAAAAAGTCTAGACATTAAAATAATAACTAGATAACACCGAATGGTAGAATCTTGAAGCTTTTCTCCGTATTCTCTCTTGTCTTGATCTAACTTCAATGGTGGATGAATGATTATGGTCTATGGAGTGATTTGATGGAATGGTAGCGTAAATATGTGGAATTGGGAGATGAATGGATCTGGATCCCCCGCTGAGCTAAAAACCACAGCAGGGGATGCTGTGCTCTAATACACACATATTTTATTCATAAAAAAAATATTAAAATATTAAGTTTATTTTATATAAAATAATATCTTGTTTGTTACAGCATCCCCTGCCGTGGCTTTGAGCACAACAGGGAATCCAAACCCGAGATGAATTTTATACCTCTTCATTGATGCATTATAGAAAGTATTTATAAACTTGCAGGCTCATTCTTTGACTTCGTAACAATTTCAACTCCAAAACGCAAGAATTGACTCGAATTAGGGTTACTCTTATTCGCTGCACGATCTTAGTGGACTGCTGACATTCTCCATGGCGTGCTCGGCGGACCGCTAACCCATTTTCGATGGACTGCTGGGCAAGCGTTTAGCTTAGACTATTTTTGCAATGGGCCGTTAGACTTTCGATATCCGTTGAATGGGTATGTTGATGCAGTTACTTAATTTTCAACTTTTTGTACTCCCTCCGTTCCTTGTTAATAGAGGCATTTCTTTTCGGCACGAAATTTAAGAATAGTGTGTTAAATGGATGGTGAAAAAAGTAAGAGAGAGTAAAGCAAGAGAGATGAAGAGAGAATAAAGTAAAAAGAAGAATTACTTTTTGCTAAAAATAGAAATGACTCAATTAACTTGGAACTTCCCAAAATAGAAAAATGACTCTATTAACATGGAACGGAGGGAGTACCTTTTTCTGACATTTCTCACAAAACACGTCAAAATACCAAAATACATAAAGCATATTCCCCCTGTCCCACAAAAATATGCACTTTTGGTTGGACATGAGTTTTAATGCACAATTGATAATGTAGGAGAAAAGTAGAAAGAAACAGTAATTAAAGTATTGTTAATGAAGAATGAGGCTCACCTCATTAGAGAGAAGATAATTTCCAAATTTAGAAAGTGCATATTTTTGTGGGACAGACTAAAAAGGAAATAGTGCATATTCTTGTGGGACGAAGGAGTATAATTTAGCAACATAAATCACATGCATAACATTTAAAACAAGCCAAAACTAGGTCTTAAAAGCATACAAAATCCTTGTTGATAACCTCTTAATGTGAATCACATTTGCATGGTTTTCCCCACCCTTTTAAGTATTTTATAAACTCATTATGCTGTAAGTTTGCTTTTGTAAGTAGTAACTGAAAACAAAATGGACGAAGTTCAGAAGGTAGTCAGATACACAGTAATCAACTTAGAAAGATGATATCCAAATGCTCTTAAAGAGTAAGAATTGTCTTCTTAAAAAAAACTTCGCATGGGTATCTTGCACGTCTGGACTGGGGTTCGACAAAAAAAATTATGACCATTTTACAAAAACTGCGTACGGCCAAAACTTTTACCAGGTCGGTGACTTGAGAGGACAAAATTTACCACCCGACATGGTAGAATTCCATTTAGCCACCTGGTCATGTGAAAATCAGGCCAAACGCGATGTAGCATGTTTTAAGTCCGATTCATTCCCCACTTCAAATATAACTTAAACCCTAACACATCTTAATCTTCTCCACACCTAGATGTTTGTTAGGCAGCTGCAAGACCATCTTAGTCCGACGGCGAACCAAGAATGATCCTCTACTACAACAACTCAAGAACTAAGCCACGTGTGCTTCCACACCAATGAAAGTACTCCCTCCGTTTTGCGTTAATAGAGACGTTTCATTTTCTGCACTCATATTAAAATAATAATAACAAATTGTTAAAGTAGAGAAAAAATAAAGTAAGAGAGAGAATAATAAGAAAAAAGTCTCCATACATTATTTTCTCTATCTTACTTTACTATTTCTTGACTTTAACTATTTATTACTCCCCCCGTTCCATGTTAATAGAGTCATTTTTCTATTTCGGGAAGTTACAAGTTAATTGAGTCATTTCTATTTTTGGTAAAAAGTAATTCATCTCTCTTACTTTATCCTCTCTTCATCTCTCTTACTTTATTATCTCTTACTTTTTGACCATCCATTTAACACAGTATTCTTAAACTTCGTGTCGAAAAGAAATGTCTCTATTAACAAAGAACGAAGTGCAGAAAAGTAAATGTGACAGTTAATGCGGGACGGATGTAGTATTATTTTTTTAAAACAAGTGCAGAAAATGAAATACGTCTATTATGACGTAACAGATGGAGTATGAGTTAAGCTCATAATTCACCATCTTTAGGGCCTGTTCACTACATTAGATATAGCCAGTTTTTGCTTCATTTCTGGTCATAAACTGGTGTTCACTATGCTTCGTATAAATGAGGATGGCCCTACAATTTAGTAAGGCCCGCACTGTTGCAGATATAAATAAGGCAGTTTCATTTATTGACAAAAGGGTGCTAATTAAAGAAGCATCGTAAACTGTGTCAAGAATTGGATGGAAAAAGTCAAATGTGCCCCTGAGGTTCTTGTTTTTCACTCCTGATTTAAAATCACGTTAGGGGCAAACCTGTCACAACACTTTGAAAAGACACCTTAAAAAAAATTGCAAAATCCACTTCCTCAAAATTGAAGCCCAATTCGTAGTCACTGAACGCCCATTTAGTTTGTGAATTGTATGTGCCCAGCAAACACATTTTCAATTTCGTGAGAACCCACCTCTAACATAGTGAAGAGGCCCTTAATCTTATTTTTCTCTTATTTGATTATCTTTTACATCAAGAAGAAGATTCGTCCTTTGAAATGGATTAAAACCATATAGCATAAATAAAATAACTGAAAATGTAAACTTGCGCTACTGAATCACTAATTGTAGTGAAAATCGGAAGAAACGCACCGCAATCTACAAACTGGCCGCCGTGTTTGTAGCTTGCTGAGGCAAATTATCAATCCCTACAACCTCACTTATGGACGAAACTACGTCGTATCCGCCTATCGATCCCTCCAATTTCGACCTTATTGTGGTCGGCACCGGCCTCCCCGAATCCATCATCGCCGCCGCTTCCTCCGCCGCCGGAAAGACCGTCCTCCACCTCGATCCCAATCCCTTCTACGGCACTCACTCGGCTTCGCTCCCCCTCGACGACTTCATCTCCTTCCTTCGATCCCAATCTCAATCTCCATCTCCATCTCCATCTCCATCTCAACCTCCTCTTCAAACCTCCGATGATGACTCTTCTGTCCCTCTTGGAACTCGCCGCCTCTACTCCGACCTCGAAATCAAATCACTCTCCTCCGAGCCACTCGACAATTCCAGAAAATTCAGCCTCGACTTGGTGGCCCCTCGCGCATTCCTCTGCGCTGATTCCATGATCGAATTGATTTTAAAGACAGGAATCAATCAGTACATGGAGTTCAAGAGTGTGGATGCGAGCTTCGTCAGCAGCGGAGAGGGAAAATTGGAGAGTGTGCCTGATTCCCGGAGCGCAATTTTTAAGAGTCGGAGCTTGCTGGGGCCGGAGAAGTATCAGTTGATGAACTTCTTTAAGCACGTGCAGGGAATTTTCGCGAACGGGTCCGAGGAGGATTTGGAGATTCCATTTGTGGAGTTCTTAACCAAAAGGGGTTTGTCGCAGAAGCTCAAATCGTATACATCAATTCCTCAATCATCTCTTTATTTTTCCACTTTTACTAATGGATTCTCTATTTATGGTCGAGTTTTTGAAACTATATGGTGTACTTATTTTCTTAATGTGTATGTTTATTTTGATTGCTCTGATTATAGGCAAAATTGTACCCTCAATTAACTGCCCGGATTTGTTTTTGATATTCTCACCTCTTTCTAAATTGTTATGTTTTACGGCATTGCTTGATATAGGTAGTGGATTCTACTCTGCAGTCTTCATGTCACAAGAAAGTTCTGCTTTATTAGTTCAACCAAATCCAAAACATCACGTAGTGGTGAAGTTTGATTGTGATTGTTTTGCTTAAGAACAGGATAGGTTTGATAAGTCTTTATCAGCCGTTCAGAATTCCCTCTGTTGGTTACTGATTTATTCATATGCACATATGTTTCTTAGCATTTGACAATTGCATTGCTACGTATTGGTTTGTAGTCTTCTTAACTTGCCATAACTTTGTCCAGGATTATATTGTACACTATAGCCTGGGCTGATCATGATCAGGAAAACTTGGAGTTGTGTAAAGATGTTATCAGTACTAAGAGTGGGATAAATCGGCTCGCTCTTTACCACTCATCCATTGGAAGGTCAGTTCTTGCCTTTTCGCTTATGGCTTTCAAGAGTAATCTTGCAATCATAGAAGAACAGTTCATATTCCAGAAAGCTAATTATTGTGTAAACTTTTTCTTACCTCATGACAGAATCATTAAATCTGAATATGGTATAAAGCATACGTCAAATAGTAAGACAAAGAGTTAGTGCTTGACATCTTGTTGCAGTGGTAGCGATGCTGCTGCAAAATATTTTGTTGTTTACCACTTTGTGCTTTTGCCTTTTTGTAGGAATTTAATGTGCAAGCAGTTTAAAGTGCAACAGTTGTATTTATGGCATGGTAGATGATCTAGCTAGTTCACTTAACCTGTCATTCATTGTCAAGTTGTAGATAAGTGTCTGATATTTGGTCTTATTAACTCAGCCTAAGATTCTGGATGTTTAGTCGAGAAATTTGTTTCTTTAGAAGGCTGTAAATTCCCTAGTGGACCTTGTAATCTTACCCATATTGTTCAAGCAGATTCCATCTTCCTAAATTATAATTTATGAACGTGTCTTTTGTTATTCCAGTTGTAGGCATTGACAATTAGGTACAGGGAAAATCAAAAGGTAGCTATTTTCTATCTGCAGCGCACTTCAGATGTTTTTCCATATGAAAATTCTGAAATGTAGAAGAAGTGGGTTCTGTAGAGTGCAGACTATAATATATATAGTCAAGTCCTCAAGATATAAACAGGCTAACTTGCCATGTCGTGCATTCCTGAGAACATATGTAAATGATCTTTTCCCATGACACAAACCCTTTGCATGTGGGATAACTATTGTTTGAAGGCTAATGTCTCCTTTAAAAATTGCCATCTGACATTGTTTAGAGTTCTTGCTGAGCATCCATCAAGTAGTTGTTTGAACTGCTTTGAAATAGAACTTGATACTTGATAGTAAGAGAACTTGATACTTGATAGTAAGACAAGCCCTTTTTATGCGAGAACTCGTGTTCGTTTTACAGTGTCTTTGGCTGCATTGTTGTTTTGCATTTAATTTCATGCCCAAAGAAGATCTGATTTCCACCTCTCCATTTGCTATATTCTTATTTCAGTGCCCTGTCTGCCCCTCTTAATTATCATTCTTTTTCCAAATCTCTGGGTAGTTCTTTTCTTTCTGACGTCTTGTCATCATTCAATAAACAACCAGATCGCGTAATTAGCGAATTAATTGGTAGTCACTATATATACTCATTATTTGTACTGAGTGAGTTAGGGTGCGTCTTTACCAATATAAGCTAACTATTAGGCTAATTTGCAACTAACTTCAGATGATGTAGTTAAAATAAGCTTTAGCTCAAAGAATCAAAGGATGTGAAGGCCTTAATTGGACAGTTTTTGCTCGACCTTTTTAGGTTTCCTAATGCAAATGGTGCCGTAATATACCCCATTTATGGCCAAGGGGAACTTTCTCAAGCTTTTTGTCGTCGTGCTGCTGTCAAGGGGTGCATTTATGTAAGTATAGTTACCTCTGTTTGTCTTAGTTGATTGTTGCCATTTGGTATGCGTTTTCTTCTGTTGCTTGCTGATATTTTCTATGTGCAGACTGTCTCTATCTTTGCCGTATTTTCTGATTCTGTTATTGTATTTTCTGATTCTGTTATTTGCAGCAAAATCTTTTGTGCACTAGCTAGTCTAGCTTTTATTTGGTGCATTTTTTATTATGTTGCATGATATTGGATACTTGAATACTTTCTCTGCTCATTTGGTGGTGTACAAAGGTAGAAGACTTGAGGTAGAAGACTGACACGCATAAGAGTTTGTCGAATTGGTAATGTCGGATAGTATTGATGGAGCGGTAAAAGTTAATCTAAGTTACATGTGATTTATCATTTATCCCTATAAAGTTATTTTGTATTCTAAGTTTCCTTCAAAGGCTTGACAAACAATGGCACAGTTTTTGGCTTTTAGACGTCTTACTATTTTTTCTCCACACATCTGTTATTCTCAGCTATAGCTGTCCTCAAGCTAATTTTAGGTCCTCTGATTGCCAATTTATGAGCCATGTTTCCATGAGATTCTTCGTTCACTGCAGTGTAGTTTGAATTTTCTAAATCAAGTGAGTTCTGAGATGCTGCTATTTACTCAAATTTTACTAAAACAGCTATCTGTATATTGCCATTTTCTTTTTTGGCATATGTCCCTTAATCTTCAGAAGGTTTTGTTGTTTTATTTTCAAGACCCCCATTTTACTTTTATCAGGATTTATGTTGAAGTTGAAGTAAAATTGCAATTCATGAACAATTCCTTTATTTTCTTACACTATTGAGTCAGCGACCAATGTTAGACCTTTTATTTATTTTGCACTTTTTAGATAATCCCTAATTTTTTTTCCATCTCTTTAATTTATAATACAGGTTTTAAGGATGCCTGTAATTGCTCTGCTCATGGATAAGGTTCGATTGATATCTGTTTTGTTTAATATATCAAAATCAGAATTTTCACTGATGGGCAATTCCATATTATGATATTATGAGCACATGTATATTTATTCCCTTTTAGTAATGTGATTCTTTAACAGGATGGGCGTACCTATCAAGGTGTTAGATTAGCATCTGGCCAGGAGCTAATCAGTCCTCAGCTGATTCTTGCTCCTTCTTTCGCGATTCCAACAACTTCACCTCGTGCTGTAGAGGTGAAAATTTCTAATGATAAAAGCCCCTCAGATGCCGAAGGGAAGGTTGCCCGGGGAATTTGCATTGCCAAGAATTCTATAAAGCCAGAAGCTGCTAATTGCCTGGTGTTCTTTCCTCCAAGATGTGAGCTTATTATATTCAGTTGTGCTGACAATTGTCATTGTCAAACGAAACATGTCATGTGCTAATTTTTTTTATGTAGCTCTGTACCCAGAACAGATAACATCAGTCCGTGTATTGCAGCTGAGCAGTAATGTGGGAGTTTGCCCCCCTAAGACGTAAGTATCTGTGAAGATTTAAAAAAATGACCCAAAGTCCCAAACATAATATACTGTTGTTCTCGATTGACTCAGAGTTACTTTCTCCTCACTTAGTCATGAAAATCTTAATTTACGACGGTCTTCTGAGATCAGATTTTTTAGTGCTGCATTTGTTTTTTTTTACTTAAATAAATTTGTTTAAACTGAAAACTAGAGCATCTTCCACGTGTTATTGTGTCTGAATTCCAGGTTTGTGACGTACCTGTCAGCTGTATGTGATGATGCTGTGGAAGGGAAGAAATTACTAAATGCAGCCATAAATGCTCTGTTCTCTATGGCTGTATCTTCATCACCTGAGAACAATGGCATAGATAATTTATGTGAGCACACAGAAGAAAAACCTTGTTTGCTTTGGAGCGCCTTGTACATTCAAGATCTGACTAAGGTTTCGTCTCTTGTACTTCACTTTTTTTTCTTCGTAAAGTTTAATTCCATGTCTACAATTGTCTGCATTTGCTCCCAGTGAGCATTTTGAAGTAGTAGGCTTTTGAGTTTCCTAAACGGTGCTCTAAATTTCAGGATAATTGACTTTTATGATATGTATTATGAGTGTGGATAGGTTGTCAATTGTTACAAGTAGTGAACAATGGGACAAAGTGTAGTCTTTAGGCAAAGAAGCACTTCCATTAAAATGATCATCCCATGTAATGTCATCACTTTTGTTGGGTGTAAATATTTGTTCCGTCAAACATATGGCAACATATAATGTAATGAATCGCATGTAAGGTCACCTTTCTGGTAGGTGATCCATGACACTTTCAGATTGAGACATTGAGTACGCAAACTTTGAGAACTATGTTCATTTAATCTTCATCTAATATGATCATCATTGGTTGCAGTTTCACGGTGTTTATGACTCCATCAGGTTCACTCCGATGCCAGATGAGCATCTGCATTATGATGATATCCTAGACGCAACAGAAAAGGTAATTTGTTCTAGAGCTCAATAACTGCCAAGGTTTGTAACTTGTGAAATGTAGTTCACTGTTGTCTGTTGTTAAAAACAAGTCCCTTGAGTAGCAAACCAATAATTTTTGTTACCTTGCATTTCTCTTTAATTCTTGCCAGTTAACTAGCTATGGCCATTTGGCTGTTCCTTTTGCAGTTCTTTAAAGAATTATTTCCGAACGAAGACTTTTTCACAGTGACAAGCGAATCTGAGGAGCGTCTTGATGATAGGAACACTGAGTTGGATCCATAGAGAAATATACTTAAAAACTTAAAGGAGTGTTATCATTAAAACCGCTTGACAGTGAAGGGTGAACTTACATGCTGCCAAGCCCGGTCCAGAGTGAAATACCCCGTGTCTGAAGTCAATCACCGATGTTCTAAATCTTGTCCCTTGCCTCAAGTGGGTATACTGTCAACGGCGCAGTGATGACCGGAAAGTGGTGAAATTGAGGGGATGTATGCGATGCTGGATATGTGGTCATTGGGGAAACCAAAGCTGAATGCATTTGCTACTTTATTCCAAATTAAGTGTTAATTTTTTCATGTTTAGTTTTCGTTTTTTGTTTCTTCTTATTTATTTAGCATAAAAGTGACGCTTACAAGTTTTGATCATATTAGCTAAACGAGTAATTTAGAAGAACTAGACGAAACAGTATATCTGGAATTCTTTTTGGCAATCTGACAAGGTTTGAGGGAAATGAGCACTGTGTTTTGGTTACGAGGTACTACTTAATCATCATAAAACTCCCATTGTCTATGAAATATTGTCCTCATTTTACTCGACGTGGGTTTTAAGAAATGTGAAGAAAAATTGAGCTGGAAGAATTAGTGGAATATGGGTTCAACATTTATATATTAGTTTTATATAGAATGTGAGTGTAATGAGTTAATGAAAATGGAGTTTCATTTACTAAAAATAGTAAAAAGTAAAGTGGATAATATTTTACGGACAGACAAAATTAGACCATTTCATGGGGAGTATGAGAAAATTTGCAGGTAAAGGAAAGGGTTTGGTTCGACTCCTCGATTCATTAACATATAAAACGAGGTCAATAATGATTCTAGTGATTTGTCAAATTCCTTACCATTTTCATAACGACTGCAAAAAGTTGTTTCAAATTCTAGCTGATTAAATGTGATTATTGGATATTCATATAAGGCAATAACGTGTGATTTTCCCTACAGCATTAACTCAAAATTTATAAACTCTAATCAACGTCACTAACATTCTTCCTCACACTTAATTTGTCATTTTCGACCACATATCACTTTCATTTTGTGGATTAATTACTCATTTGCACAAACTAAATTAAACATTTGCATACCCAATTCATTTGATACATAGAAAATTCATACTTCGTAAATTTTACTTTAAAATGGGCTTGTAGGCTAATTTTTTTTACCTAAATAGATATATTATACCATGAGCAATGATATGCTATATACCTTATATGAGCTCTTTATATGAGCATCACTCTCGTTTGACCCATGTTTAACATTTTTCATTTTGATTTATATATTTAGTTTGAAATGTTATTGAAATTTTTTAATTTCACACATTTCATAAAAATCAAAGCTTGATTTATTATTTTATTAATTTGTTTGAAATTATATAGAAAATGAGCAAATCAAGCTTTGATTTTGATGCATTTTGTGAATTTGAAAATTTCAATAATATTTTTTAATATATTAGAATCAAACTAAATATATAAATCAAAATAAACAACGTTAAATGTGCGTCAAACGAGACTGGTGCTCACATAAGGTATGCAGCATATCATTCCTCATTATGCCATATATTATTGGAGGAAGACATTCAAGCTATCTTATGGTAAATTGAGTTGAACATGTTTAATTGGAAAAACTCACGGAATTGGCCTTCAAAAACTGTATATTATTAATGCATGTTTGTATACAATTTTATTGCAAAATTGTATGTTAGCATTGAGACCAATCATACTCATTTATGGCGTCATTATGTGGCGCCATTTTATCTGTCCATGTTCTTGAGGGGGTCACGTTTGAAGTTGGGCCAATAGTAGGAGCTAGTCTTTATGATTTTCCCTGCGTGTTTGAGGGTCTAATCAAGGAGGATGATACTTATCCACTTTCTTCTTCCCTTTGCATATACTTCATCCGTTCCATAGTAATGGAGACATTTATTTCCGGCATGAAGATTAAGAAATTTTTTTATTAAGTGGGTTAAGTAAATGAAGAATAAAATATGAAATGAAAAATTTAAATAGATGAAGAGAGAATAAAGTAGTAAGAGAGAGTACAGTACGTGAGAAGAAATATGTTGACTTTTACTAAAAAAGGAAATGACTAAACTATTAGAGCATCCGCAATGGCGGCGAGCCCATCGGCTAGCCGATCCCTGGCGCTCGCCGGTCCGCTCGCCGAACCATTGCAGCCGGCGAGCGCCAAATCGGCCAGAAAAGCGGCGAGCGCACGCCGATTCCCTCGCGCTTGCCGATCGGCTGGCCGCCATTGCAGGCTCCCGATCGGCGAGCGATCGACAAGCGGATTTTTTTTTAATTTAATTTTCGAAACACTATATATACGCAACTTGCACGTCATTTTCATTTGCACCACTTGTTATAACGAGTACTCTCTCTATCTTAATTTCTGTACAAGAGCAACAAAACGAAATGGAGCACAACAACGAGCCTACTCCAGGGACGAGCGGGTCTCAAACCCCCACGGTACCCGTGGGAGGTGGATGGGGTCCGATGGCCGGGTACTACAACATGTACCCTTGGCAGCAGATGATGCCCGGGGGTGGTGTGCCGGGATGGCAGGGGATGCCGGGGGGGCCGGTGATGCAAAGCGGGCCAGCGATGCCGGGCGGGCAGGGGGTACCTGGGATGCAGATGATGCCGGGGTACCCGGGGATGCAGGGGACGCCGGGGGGGGGGGACAACATCTATCGCCCTAGTTTTGATTTTGTGACTGCTTCTTCGCACACATCGACCCCAGCGGAGACGCAGTTCACTGGAGACGCAGTTCACTGGGTGAGATACTTTCTCCTTAGAGGAGTTGGAGATAGATCTCGGGGATGCGGAGAATCCCGTTCAAACAGGGCGAGTAGGGCGGGGTCGGGGCGCGCCAAAGAAGAAGAAGGGGAAGACAGTGGTCGGCGAGTCGTCGCAGCCGGCTGGTGACGACAGCTCGGCACGGAGGAAGTGGACGGACGCGGAGAATGTCGCGCTGTCCAAGGCGTGGGTGAGTGTTTGCGATGATCCCCTCGCCTCGAACAATCAAAGGATCATCAACTTGTGGGCTAAAATAGCAGCAGCCTACCAGACATTTTTCCCAAAGGGGAGGCCACGGAGCGGGGAGGAGTGCCGGAAGGGGTAGGACCGAATCCGGGCTGGGGTCTCCCGATTTTCGGGCTTGTACGCCAACGCCCTCCGAATGCAGACCAGTGGCCAAACTGACGAGGACTGCAGGAGGATGGCGGAGAAAGAGTTTACCGTGCCCGGGCTTTACAAGGAGTTCGCCTACTGGAACTGCTACGAGGTGCTGATGGACTCCGAGAAGTTTCGGGCAGGTGTCGACGCTGGCTGGCCGAAGAAGCAGCGCCTGAACTATACCGGGGATTACAGCGGCGGCAGCAGCTACTGTTCCCACGACCTTCCCGAGGATGCATAGGAGTTCCCGTCCCCTCCCGCATTTCCTCGCCGCACTCGCCTGAAGTTGGATACTCTTTCACATCATTATGGTTCGTCGCACGAAGGGTCTCAGCAGCCATTTCTCGAATCTGCCGTAACCGAGGGTCTATGTCATGTTCAGAGGTCAAATGCCATATCCCCTAAAGGGTCTCAACCTAGATAACACAAATACAATATCATTACAATCAATCTATACAAACTTCAAACTACATACATTTTTATATACAAAAACATAGCATACTATTTTTTTCATAGAAGAGGCTGACTCGTTCATCCCATCAGTTGATTGTGTCCCAGGTTGAACTAGGTACGACACTGTGATCCTATTGTACCACGCCATATAGCCCGGATTAATGCGACTATCCATGGTCGCCGTTGCATGGACAAAAGTTGATTGGAACCTGTCGTGTCTCAAATCCCATTCATCAATGAAGAATTTATGTATCTTTGCCCAATCAGCGCCCTTCCTCCCACGGCGGTGACTTTTACACAAATGTCCGACATTACGTAGCATCCTATCACAATACTCAGGAATACACTGGTAGCGGTTAAATTGTCGGCAAACTCATCTAGCCTCGTGTGCCTCGACAAATGACTAGCACACCAGGTAAGTGTCGCACAAGAGGGATGCAGTCGAATCAATGCAGTAATCAGGCATGATACAATTTGCATACGGTCTCCACAGAAACTACAAAAAAATAATATAAAAATCAAAATTAATTTCATAGTATAGTAAATTCATTAACTAATACAACAAAAATAAATTTCACCTGGCCGGGACGAAGCAGTGATAATTGATCACGATAATGAGCTACTGAATATCGGGGAGCATTTCCAATTTCAGTAATTCCGTGCCACCTATACATAAAATTTATATCTAAAGTTACCAAAGAAACATAATTAAGTGAGCTAATGTAAAAAATACATTACTTGGCTCCACACGGGGTATACGGCGTGTGCATAGGTGATATCACAAAGGATGGCCTCAATGTGGCCATTCTTTCCTACGCCCATAGCTGCAAAAGAACCATAGGTCCACCCACATCTCTTTTCTGCCTGCCTACAGAAGCCTCGCATAAATAATGATACAGAAATGCTAAAGCAGCACTACCCCAACTGATAGTAGACACTTCGGCCGGATCGTCAAAGGCATTTAAGCATAAAGGGGACCTTGCACCCTGTGGTGTCCGATATAATAAGCCCCCCTAACAAGATCAAGGCATGTATACGTGCCCTTTGGATGTATGCTTAATCATGCAGCCCATCACCCAAAGGTATCGTCGCTTGGTGGATAAGAGATGTCATTAACAAACCGCCCTGCTTCGTTTCTGTTTCTCCGTCAGGTATCCATCCCAACATATCTCGACACTTGTTGGGCCAATCTTCATATCCGTTAGGGTAGTCACGGCCAGTGAAAACACGACCGTATGCTCTCAGACCCCACAGGTTTTGCACATCCTGTAAGGTTACGGTAACTTCTCCAACTGGTAGGTAGAAACAGTGTGTCTCAGGCCTCCAACGCTCGATCAAGGCAGTGATAAGCTTGCTGTCCATCCTCATCGGCCTTTCACATTCCAATACGCCTTTGAAACCCCATACATCAAGCCAATACTTCACATTTTCATGTATTTGCACTGCCCAAACCTTACTTTCCGTCCGACGAACTCTAAACACATTTGATGTGCCATTTGCCAACAATGAGGCTGAAATGTGTTCGTTTTGATGAAAGAGTAATGATGGATCCTCAGGGCCATAACATAACTGTTCTTCGGAACTTGAAGATGCCATCTGCTTCACAACATTCACCCAAAATTCTTTTGAAAAATATTGTAAAACATAACCAAGATTCAATTTTTATCATAAAAACTCAACAATCCAACTTCAATTGCAACTTCATTTGAAAAACATCAAGCTATATTCCAATTTGAAAACATGATCAAGATTCAAATTTTATCTTAGTAAAAAGGGGCGCAATTACAAAAATTGAATCACTTACTTCTACCCATTGAATTATATACATGTGAAACACACAAATAGGCAACAAAACAACAAAAATCGACCATCAATTCATCAATTTCGTCATAAACCCTAACTTTGCTAAAATAGGAAAAACCTGCACAAATTAAGCAAAAACGGATGAACGTAGCCAAATTGAAGGACAATTACCGAAATATGTTTAGAAACGGTTGAAATCCGTCGGAAAACTATCGGAAACGGTGAAAATCGCCGCTAAATTTTGCTCTCCGCTGCTTCTGTCAATGTGAGCGTTCTGCCCCCTTAAAACCCGACTAGAAGACGAATAACCCTTATGCGTCATTCCACAACGACGCATAACACTTATGCGTCATTAAGGAAAGACGCATAAGAGTTGTGCGTCATTAGAAAATGCCAAATGTTTGTGCGTCATTACACAAAGACGCATAAGCTTTGTGCGTCATTACCCGAAGACGCATAAGAGTTGTGCGTTTCATTAATAAAGACGCATAACGATTATGCGTCACTCCCTGAGTCGGAATACAACTAAAGCCCTTCATTAAAATGGAATTCTATTCACATGCATTACCAAAAATGGAATTTTTCCTTTCCTTCATTTCTTTATTCTGTTCAACTATTTCAAATGAAATAATGATACAGAGTTTCAATGCAAGAATATCAGATTTTGGGTTAGTGTCTATTTCTCATGTTACAACCACGGTGATGGGAACATATGGCTTATGTTTCCTTCGCTATAAAAAAATTATTTGTAAACGACACAAAAATTGAGATGCAATTATTTGCGTTGAATTTTTTTTAAATAATAATATAGGACGTAAAAGAAAACGTTCCTAGCTTAAGGAGAAATTAACTTAATCTTTTGTTATTTTACGATGCTTTCATTTGTGTCCTTAATTTTAGTTGGAGCACCGACAATAAGAATGTTTTTTGATGTGTTGGTGATATATTTAAAAATGCAAATTAGCTTTGTTAATTGCATTAAAATATGTCCTAAAAGATTTTTTTTGTTGTAGTGTTTTTAATCCTCCAGTTACTTATTGACGAAAATATATTAAACGTTTTTCTGGAGCAGTTTAGATTTGGCAGTAGTAATTTTTTGTCGAAAATATCATGAAGTTTTTGGCTGATATTGAATATTTTTAGTCTAAAAATCATCTATTCAGGTATTTGTGAGAACTTCCGATCATGCCGGTTTCCGACCAAATAAAAAAGACGGGCCAAATTTAACTTAGATGGACATTTTCAAAACATCATCTTAGTAGTAGTAATAAATATTTTAAAAATCAAAATAATATTAAGCGCACGAAATTTATGTGGCTGCAATAATTGATTGAAATGGAGGACGAAATTTATGTGGCTGCAATAAATTATGATGGATACACGGGTTTTTTCTTTTTTTATTCTAGAATAGAATTAACATTCCTCAACTGTACTGAACTTTTTTTTTGTTCCGGAATTAGGAAAAACGCATGACCCTCATGCGTCACCCATTAATGAAACGCATGAGCGTAATGCATTTTATGGTAAGACGCATGAGCGTGATGCGTTTTTCAATTTTTTTTTATTTTAATTGAAAGACGCATGAGGGTCATGCGTCTTAGGGTAAAACGCATGACACTCATGCGTCTCTCTTCAAAACATCAAATAGTTTGTAGTTCAGTGGCAAAAATGCCATATTGTGGTTGTGGAGACCTGAGTTCGAATCCCAGTTGCCACACTACAATTTGGGTTAGATACCCCTATATATGACTTAAATTCTCATTTCGTGAACTTGAAATTAGAAGTAGATTTGCTACTATACAGCCAAGAATTTTTGAGAAAGTCTCCGTATACATGCATATATATAATGTGTATATGACATATTGATATGACTTGGTGTTTGTTATATTCCTAGATATCGTCTCCATTAAATCTGCAAATTAGTTATTATAATTTTTATGATTGTAAGGTCCTTCATATTATTTTTTATGTAATTATTAAAATAAGCTTGTGTTGTGTGCCAATCATAATATTGCTGCGTAGTTTTATTGTTAGTTTTATACTTTTAATAATTTAACTACTACACTAATCTGTAATTTATCGACAAAATTTTAAGCATAATTAATTTTTATTGGTCATAATTTTTGTTACATAAAACACTTCAAAATAATTGTAGTGTGGCTGCTGGGATTCGAACCCAGATCTCCACAGCCAAAATATGGCATTCTTACCACGGAACTACAAAGCCATTTGATGTTTTGAAGAAAGACGCATGAGTGTCATGCGTTTTACCCTAAGACGCATGACCCTCATGCGTCTTTCAATTAAAATAAAAAAAATTTGAAAAACGCATCACGCTCATGCGTCTTACCATGAAATGCATTACGGTCATGCGTTTTATTAATGGGTGACGCATGAAGGTCATGCGTTTTTCCTAAATCCGGAACAAAAAAAAAGTCTAGTACACTTGAGGAATGTTAATTCTATTCTAGAATAAAAAAAGAAAAAACCCATGGATACACCAACTTTTCAACTTGCTAGGCCAACAAAATTGTGTTGATCGTATGATTTTTATTGCACATCATTTATTTACACACACAATATAAATATGAAATATATATTATCAAAATCAAACACAAAGGATGTTACGTTAGTGGTTGATCGAGTTCCTCCTTATCTCTTAATAATATATTTTTATTGGTGTTTGACACATGTATACGTTCTTCATCTTAACTTCTTTTTATGCGAGGAAACCTGATTGGACTCAACCCGAGGCGCAGGAAAAATTCTGCACAACATTAAATGAATTTGTGTCAAAGATTGAAGATTTCAAATGGGAAAATTATGACATGGTAAGTCATAATGAGATATACATTACAGAACAACGTACCTATATTTTTGAAAATGACATTTGTATATAATGTTTTGAAAATTAGATATTCTTTCCGATATGGGTGCACGATCATTTTTATATCATGTGCTTCAATCTCAAAATTCAAATGCTGGATGTGATTGACAATGCTCTGGTTACGGAAGAGATG
This sequence comes from Salvia splendens, assembly GCF_004379255.2. Classification (NCBI taxonomy): domain Eukaryota; kingdom Viridiplantae; phylum Streptophyta; class Magnoliopsida; order Lamiales; family Lamiaceae; genus Salvia; species Salvia splendens. The sequence goes on along the minus strand of NC_056032.1, from coordinate 22,743,043 downwards.
GTAAAGCACAAATATGGAGGTGCACCAGCTATTCTGGTATGTTTAGTTAAATGCATTCAATATCATTTAGTACCAAAACATAATATCATTTTTAATCAACCTCATGTATGTTTTGTGTTAGTTGAATAGAAAAATTTCTTCCGAAATTATCTTGGAAATGGTGTTAATCCAACAATGGAGAGTATTGTCAAAACCTTAAAAATCAGACACATGACTCTACCATGGCAGAACGATACAAATAAAGTTGACTGTGGAGTTTATGTGATGCGCCACATGGAGACTTACATGGGTGGTCCAGTTCGTAACTGGAATTCAGGTTTAGCAAAGAACGGGACAGAGGCGTTCATAAAACTTCGTGCCAAATATACTGAAGCATTGTTTGTTGGAGAAACTAACAAGAAGCCTTTTCAAACATTTTCAATGATACAGCAGAAGTTTCAGAAAATAAAAAAAAAGGGGAAATCAATGTTGAAAAGATGTTTAGAGAATTTGAACCCCGTAAAGATGGGTTCTAGTTGTAATAGTAACTTGTAAGATATTTTGTCACGTTAAAGTATCATTTTATCAGCTTATATGTCATTTCTTCAGCTCATATATCATTTTATAAGGTTCTGTCATTTTATCCGCTTAGAATATCATTTTATCAGGTTAAAGTGTCAGCTTATATAGTTTCAGGGGCTAAAATAATAGTTGCACTTGATAAAATATCATTTTCAGGGGATAAAATGATAGTTTGAGGGGATAAAATGATAGTTTCACAAGGTAAAATGATAGTTAGACTTGATAAAATTATAGTTGCACTTGATAAAATGATAATTTTAGCTTATACATTTTAGGTTTACTGCTTAAAATGATAGTTTTGCTTCATAGAATGATATTCTGAGTTGATAAAATGATACTTTTGAAGATAGAATGATACTCTAAGTAGATAAAATGATACTTTTGGCTTATAAATGTTAGGTTTGATGCATAAAATGATAGTTTTGCCGCATAGAATGATACACTAAGTTGATAAAATGATACTTTTGCCGATAAAATGATAGTCTGAGTTGATAAAATGATAGTTTTGCCCGATAGAATGATACTTTCAGCCGATAGAATGATTGTTTTGCCGGGTAGAATGATAGGTATTTTTGGTGTATAAAATGAAATTTTTGTTTAATAAAATGATACTTTTATCTTATAAAATGATAATCTAAGCGGATAAAATGACAATTAGCTTATAAAAATGATAGTTTAGCGGGAGAAATTGCATATAAGCTGATAAAATGATACTTTAACGTGACAAAATGACATAAAACTGATAAAATGATACTTTTGCCGGATAGAATGATACTTCCAGCCTATAGAATGATAGTTTTGCCGGGTAGAATGATACTTTCAGCCGATAGAATGATAGGTATTTTTGGTGTATAAAATGACATTTTTGTTTAATAAAATGATACTTTTACCTTATAAAATGATAATCTAAGAGGATAAAATGACAGTAACCTTATAAAAATGATAGTTTAGCTGGAGAAATTGCATATAAGCTGATAAAATGATACTTTAACGTGACAAAATGTCATAAAACTGATAAAATGATAGTTTTGCCCGATAGAATGATACTTTCAGCCGATAGAATGATAGTTTTGCCGGGTAGAATGATACTTTCAGGCAATAGAATGATAGGTATTTATGGTGTATAAAATGACATTTTTGTTTAATAAAATGATATTTTTACCTTATAAAATGATAATCTAAGCGGATAAAATGACAGTTAGCTTATAAAAATGATAGTTTAGCTGGAGAAATTGCATATAAGCAGATAAAATTATACTTTAACGTGACAAAATGACATAAAACTGGAAAAATGATACTTTTGCTTGATAGAATGATACTTTCAGCCTATAGAATGGTAGTTTTGCCGGGTAGAATGATACTTTCAGCCGATAGAATGATATGTATTTTTGGTGTATAAAATGACATTTTTGTTTAATAAATCGATACTTTTACCTTATAAAATGATATTCTAAGCAGATAAAATGATAGTTAGCTTATAAAAATGATAGTTTAGCTGGAGAAATTGTATATAAGCTGATAAAATGATACTTTAAGGTGACAAAATGACATAAAACTGATAAAATGATACTTTCAGCCTATAGAATGATAGTTTTGTCGGGTAGAATGATACTTTCAGCCGATAGAATGATATGTATTTTTGGTGTATAAAATGACATTTTTGTTTAATAAAATGATACTTTTACCTTATAAAATGATAATCTAAGCGGATAAAATGATAGTAATCTTATAAAAATGATAGTTTAGCTGGAGAAATTGCATATAAGCTGATAAAATGATACTTTAACGTGACAAAATGACATAAAACTGATAAAATGATACTTTTGCCGGATAGAATGATACTTTCAGCCTATAGAATGATAGTTTTGCCGGATAGAATGATACTTTCAGCCGATAGAATGATAGGTATTTTTGGTGTGTAAAATGACATTTTTGTTTAATAAAATGATACTTTTACCTTATAAAATGATAATCTAAGCGGATAAAATGACAGTTAGCTTATAAAAATGATAATTTAGCAGGAGAAATTGCATATAAGCTGATAAAATGATACTTTAACGTGACAAAATGACATAAAACTGATAAAATGATACTTTTGCCGGATAGAATGATACTTTCAGCCTATAGAATGATAGTTTTGCCGGGTAGAATGATACGTTCAGCCGATAGAATGATATGTATTTTTGGTGTATAAAATGACATTTTTGTTTAATAAAATGATACTTTTACCTTATAAAATGATAATCTAAGCGGATAAAATGACAGTAACCTTATAAAAATGATAGTTTAGCTGGAGAAATTGCATATAAGCTGATAAAATGATACTTTAACGTGACAAAATGACATAAAACTGATAAAATGATACTTTTGCCGGATAGAATGATACTTTCAGCCTATAGAATGATAGTTTTGCCGGGTAGAATGATACTTTCAGGCAATAGAATGATAGGTATTTTTGGTGTATAAAATGACATTTTTGTTTAATAAAATGATATTTTTACCTTATAAAATGATAATCTAAACGGATAAAATGACAGTTCGCTTATAAAAATGATAGTTTAGCTGGAGAAATTGCATATAAGCAGATAAAATTATACTTTAACGTGACAAAATGACATAAAACTGGAAAAATGATACTTTTGCTTGATAGAATGATACTTTCAGCCTATAGAATGATAGTTTTGCCGGGTAGAATGATACTTTCAGCCGATAGAATGATATGTATTTTTGGTGTATAAAATGACATTTTTGTTTAATAAAATAGATACTTTTACCTTATAAAATGATAATCTAAGCAGATAAAATGATAGTTAGCTTATAAAATGATAGTTTAGCTGGAGAAATTGTATATAAGCTGATAAAATGATACTTTAACGTGACAAAATGACATAAAACTGATAAAATGATACTTTCAGCCTATAGAATGATAGTTTTGCCGGGTAGAATGATACTTTCAGCCGATAGAATGATATGTATTTTTGGTGTATAAAATGACATTTTTGTTTAATAAAATGATACTTTTACCTTATAAAATGATAATCTAAGCGGATAAAATGATAGTACCTTATAAAATGATAGTTTAGCTGGAGAAATTGCATATAAGCTGATAAATGATACTTTAACGTGACAAAATGACATAAAAACTGATAAAATGATACTTTTGCCGGATAGAATGATACTTTCAGCCTATAGAATGATAGTTTTGCCGGATAGAATGATACTTTCAGCCGATAGAATGATAGGTATTTTTGGTGTGTAAAATGACATTTTTGTTTAATAAAATGATACTTTTACCTTATAAAATGATAATCTAAGCGGATAAAATGACAGTTAGCTTATAAAAATGATAGTTTAGCTGGAGAAATTGCATATAAGCTGATAAAATGATACTTTAACGTGACAAAATGAAATAAAACTGATAAAATGATACTTTTGCCGGATAGAATGATACTTTCAGCCTATAGAATGATAGTTTTGCCGGATAGAATGATACTTTCAACCGATAGAATGATAGGTATTTTTGGTGAGTAAAATGACATTTTTGTTTAATAAAATAATACTTTTACCTTATAAAATGATAATCTAAGCGGATAAAATGACAGTTAGCTTATAAAAATGATAGTTTAGCTGGAGAAATTGCATATAAGCTGATAAAGTGATACTTTAACGTGACAAAATGACTTAAAACTGATAAAATGTAACTTTTGCCTGATAGTATGATACTTTCAGCCTATAGAATGATAGTTTTGCCGGGTAGAATGATTCGTTCAACCGATAGAATGATATGTATTTTTGGTGTATAAAATGACATTTTTGTTTAATAAAATGATACTTTTACCTTATAAAATGATAATCTAAGCGGATAAAATGACAGTAACCTTATAAAAATGATAGTTTAGCTGGAGAAATTGCATATAAGCTGATAAAATGATACTTTAACGTGACAAAATGACATAAAACTGATAAAATGATACTTTTGCCGGATAGAATGATACTTTCAGCCTATAGAATGATAGTTTTGCCGGGTAGAATGATACTTTCAGGCAATAGAATGATAGGTATTTTTGGTGTATAAAATGACATTTTTGTTTAATAAAATGATATTTTTACCTTATAAAATGATAATCTAAGCGGATAAAATGACAGTTAGCTTATAAAAATGATAGTTTAGCTGGAGAAATTGCATATAAGCAGATAAAATTATACTTTAACGTGACAAAATGACATAAAACTGGAAAAATGATACTTTTGCTTGATAGAATGATACTTTCAGCCTATAGAATGATAGTTTTGCCGGGTAGAATGATACTTTCAGCCGATAGAATGATATGTATTTTTGGTGTATAAAATGACATTTTTGTTTAATAAATCGATACTTTTACCTTATAAAATGATATTCTAAGCAGATAAAATGATAGTTAGCTTATAAAAATGATAGTTTAGCTGGAGAAATTGTATATAAGCTGATAAAATGATACTTTAACGTGACAAAATGACATAAAACTGATAAAATGATACTTTCAGCCTATATAGAATGATAGTTTTGTCGGGTAGAATGATACTTTCAGCCGATAGAATGATATGTATTTTTGGTGTATAAAATGACATTTTTGTTTAATAAAATGATACTTTTACCTTATAAAATGATAATCTAAGCGGATAAAATGATAGTAACTTATAAAAATGATAGTTTAGCTGGAGAAATTGCATATAAGCTGATAAAATGATACTTTAACGTGACAAAATGACATAAAACTGATAAAATGATACTTTTGCCGGATAGAATGATACTTTCAGCCTATAGAATGATAGTTTTGCCGGATAGAATGATACTTTCAGCCGATAGAATGATAGGTATTTTTGGTGTGTAAAATGACATTTTTGTTTAATAAAATGATACTTTTACCTTATAAAATGATAATCTAAGCGGATAAAATGACAGTTAGCTTATAAAAATGATAGTTTAGCTGGAGAAATTGCATATAAGCTGATAAAATGATACTTTAACGTGACAAAATGAAATAAAACTGATAAAATGATACTTTTGCCGGATAGAATAATACTTTCAGCCTATAGAATGATAGTTTTGCCGGATAGAATGATACTTTCAACCGATAGAATGATAGGTATTTTTGGTGAGTAAAATGACATTTTTGTTTAATAAAATGATACTTTTACCTTATAAAATGATAATCTAAGCGGATAAAATGACAGTTAGCTTATAAAAATGATAGTTTAGCAGGAGAAATTGCATATAAGCTGATAAAATGATACTTTAACGTGACAAAATGACATAAAACTGATAAAATGATACTTTTGCCGGATAGAATGATACTTTCAGCCTATAGAATGATAGTTTTGCCGGGTAGAATGATACGTTCAGCCGATAGAATGATATGTATTTTTGGTGTATAAAATGACATTTTTGTTTAATAAAATGATACTTTTACCTTATAAAATGATAATCTAAGCGGATAAAATGACAGTAACCTTATAAAAATGATAGTTTAGCTGGAGAAATTGCATATAAGCTGATAAAATGATACTTTAACGTGACAAAATGAAATAAACTGATAAAATGATACTTTTGTCGGATAGAATGATACTTTGAGCCTATAGAATGATAGTTTTGCCGGGTAGAATGATACTTTCAGGCAATAGAATGATAGGTATTTTTGGTGTATAAAATGACATTTTTGTTTAATAAAATGTTATTTTTACCTTATAAAATGATAATCTAAACGGATAAAATGACAGTTCGCTTATAAAAATGATAGTTTAGCTGGAGAAATTGCATATAAGCAGATAAAATTATACTTTAACGTGACAAAATGACATAAAACTGGAAAAATGATACTTTTGCTTGATAGAATGATACTTTCAGCCTATAGAATGATAGTTTTGCCGGGTAGAATGATACTTTCAGCCGATAGAATGATATGTATTTTTGGTGTATAAAATGACATTTTTGTTTAATAAATCGATACTTTTACCTTATAAAATGATAATCTAAGCAGATAAAATGATAGTTAGCTTATAAAAATGATAGTTTAGCTGGAGAAATTGTATATAAGCTGATAAAATGATACTTTAACGTGACAAAATGACTTAAAACTGATAAAATGATACTTTCAGCCTATATAGAATGATAGTTTTGTCGGGTAGAATGATACTTTCAGCCGATAGAATGATATGTATTTTTGGTGTATAAAATGACATTTTTGTTTAATAAAATGATACTTTTACCTTATAAAATGATAATCTAAGCGGATAAAATGACAGTTACCTTATAAAAATGATAGTTTAGCTGGAGAAATTGCATATAAGCTGATAAAATGATACTTTAACGTGACAAAATGACATAAAACTGATAAAATGATACTTTTGCCGGATAGAATGATACTTTCAGCCTATAGAATGATAGTTTTGCCGGATAGAATGATACTTTCAGCCGATAGAATGATAGGTATTTTTGGTGTGTAAAATGACATTTTTGTTTAATAAAATGATACTTTTACCTTATAAAATGATAATCTAAGCGGATAAAATGACAGTTAGCTTATAAAAATGATAGTTTAGCTGGAGAAATTGCATATAAGCTGATAAAATGATACTTTAACGTGACAAAATGAAATAAAACTGATAAAATGATACTTTTGCCGGATAGAATGATACTTTCAGCCTATAGAATGATAGTTTTGCCGGATAGAATGATACTTTCAGCCGATAGAATGATAGGTATTTTTGGGTGAGTAAAATGACATTTTTGTTTAATAAAATAATACTTTTACCTTATAAAATGATAATCTAAGCGGATAAAATGACAGTTAGCTTATAAAAATGATAGTTTAGCTGGAGAAATTGCATATAAGCTGATAAAGTGATACTTTAACGTGACAAAATGACTTAAAAACTGATAAAATGTACTTTTGCCAGATAGTAATGATACTTTCAGCCTATAGAATGATAGTTTTGCCGGGTAGAATGATTCGTTCAGCCGATAGAATGATATGTATTTTGGTGTATAAAATGACATTTTGTTTAATAAAATGATACTTTTACCTTATAAAATGATAATCTAAGCGGATAAAATGACAGTAACCTTATAAAAATGATAGTTTAGCTGGAGAAATTGCATATAAGCTGATAAAATGATACTTTAACGTGACAAAATGACATAAAACTGATAAAATGATACTTTTGCCGGATAGAATGATACTTTCAGCCTATAGAATGATAGTTTTGCTGGGTAGAATGATACTTTCAGGCAATAGAATGATAGGTATTTTTGGTGTATAAAATGACATTTTTGTTTAATAAAATGATATTTTTACCTTATAAAATGATAATCTAAGCGGATAAAATGACAGTTAGCTTATAAAAATGATAGTTTAGCTGGAGAAATTGCATATAAGCAGATAAAATTATACTTTAACGTGACAAAATGACATAAAACTGGAAAAATGATACTTTTGCTTGATAGAATGATACTTTCAGCCTATAGAATGATAGTTTTGCCGGGTAGAATGATACTTTCAGCCGATAGAATGATATGTATTTTTGGTGTATAAAATGACATTTTTGTTTAATAAATCGATACTTTTACCTTATAAAATGATATTCTAAGCAGATAAAATGATAGTTAGCTTATAAAAATGATAGTTTAGCTGGAGAAATTGTATATAAGCTGATAAAATGATACTTTAACGTGACAAAATGACATAAAACTGATAAAATGATACTTTCAGCCTATAGAATGATAGTTTTGCCGGGTAGAATGATACTTTCAGCCGATAGAATGATATGTATTTTTGGTGTATAAAATGACATTTTTGTTTAATAAAATGATACTTTTACCTTATAAAATGATAATCTAAGCGGATAAAATGATAGTAACCTTATAAAAATGATAGTTTAGCTGGAGAAATTGCATATAAGCTGATAAAATGATACTTTAACGTGACAAAATGACATAAAACTGATAAAATGATACTTTTGCCGGATAGAATGATACTTTCAGCCTATAGAATGATAGTTTTGCCGGATAGAATGATACTTTCAGCCGATAGAATGATAGGTATTTTTGGTGTGTAAAATGACATTTTTGTTTAATAAAATGATACTTTTACCTTATAAAATGATAATCTAAGCGGATAAAATAACAGTTAGCTTATAAAAATGATAGTTTAGCTGGAGAAATTGCATATAAGCTGATAAAATGATACTTTAACGTGACAAAATGAAATAAAACTGATAAAATGATACTTTTGCCGGATAGAATAATACTTTCAGCCTATAGAATGATAGTTTTGCCGGATAGAATGATACTTTCAACCGATAGAATGATAGGTATTTTTGGTGAGTAAAATGACATTTTTGTTTAATAAAATAATACTTTTACCTTATAAAATGATAATCTAAGCGGATAAAATGACAGTTAGCTTATAAAAATGATAGTTTAGCTGGAGAAATTGCATATAAGCTGATAAAGTGATACTTTAACGTGACAAAATGACATAAAACTGATAAAATGTAACTTTTGCCTGATAGAATGATACTTTCAGCATATAGAATGATAGTTTTGCCGGGTAGAATGATACTTTCAGCCGATAGAATGATATGTATTTTTGGTGTATAAAATGACATTTTTGTTTAATAAAATGATACTTTTACCTTATAAAATGATAATCTAAGCGGTCAAAATGATAGTTAGCTTATAAAAATGATAGTTTAGCTGAAGAAATTGTATATAAACTGATAAAATGATACTTTAACGTGACAAAATGACATAAAACTGATAAAATGATAGTTTTGTCCGATAGAATGATACTTTCATCCGATAGAATGATAGTTTTGCCGGGTAGAATGATACTTTCAGCTGATAGAATGATCGGTATTTTTGGTGTATAAAATGTCATTTTTGTTTAATAAAATGATACTTTTACCTTATAAAATGATAATCTAAGCGGATAAAATGACAGTTAGCTTATAAAAATGATAGTTTAGCTGGAGAAATTGCATATAAGCTGAAAAATGATACTTTAAAGTGACAAAATGACATAAAACTGATAAAATGATACTTTTGCCCGATAGAATGATACTTTCATCCTATAGAATGATAGTTTTGCCGGGTAGAATGATACTTTCAGCCGATAGAATGATAGGTATTTTTGGTGTATAAAATGTCATTTTTGTTTAATAAAATGATACTTTTACCTTATAAAATGATAATCTAAGCGGATAAAATGACAGTTAGCTTATAAAAATGATAGTTTAGCTGGAGAAATTGCATATAAGCTGATAAAATGATACTTTAACGTGACAAAATGACATAAAACTGATAAAATGATACTTTTGCCGGATAGAATGATACTTTCAGCCTATAGAATGATAGTTTTGCCGGGTAGAATGATACTTTCAGCCGATAGAATGATAGGTGTTTTTGGTGTATAAAATGACATTTTTGTTTAATAAAATGATACTTTTACCTTATAAAATGATAATCTAAGCGGATAAAATGACAGTAACCTTATAAAAATGATAGTTTAGCTGGAGAAATTGCATATAAGCTGATAAAATGATACTTTAACGTGACAAAATGACATAGAACTGATAAAATGATAGTTTTGCCCGATAGAATGATACTTTCAGCCGATAGAATGATAGTTTTGCCGGGTAGAATGATACTTTCAGCTGATAGAATGATAGGTATTTTTGGTGTATAAAATGTCATTTTTGTTTAATAAAATGATACTTTTACCTTATAAAATGATAATCTAAGCGGATAAAATGACAGTTAGCTTATAAAAATGATAGTTTAGCTGGAGAAATTGCATATAAGCTGATAAAATGATACTTTAACGTGACAAAATGACATAAAACTGATAAAATGATACTTTTGCCGATAGAATGATACTTTCAGCCTATAGAATGATAGTTTTGCCGGGTAGAATGATACTTTCAGCCGATAGAATGATAGGTATTTTTGGTGTATAAAATGACATTTTTGTTTAATAAAATGATACTTTTACCTTATAAAATGATAATCTAAGCGGATAAAATGACAGTAACCTTATAAAAATGATAGTTTAGCTGGAGAAATTGCATATAAGCTGATAAAATGATACTTTAACGTGACAAAATGACATAAAACTGATAAAATGATAGTTTTGCCCGATAGAATGATACTTTCAGCCGATAGAATGATAGTTTTGCCGGGTAGAATGATACTTTCAGCCTGATAGAATGATAGGTATTTTGGTGTATAAAATGTACATTTTTGTTAATAAAATGATACTTTTACCTTATAAAATGATAATCTAAGCGGATAAAATGACAGTTAGCTTATAAAAATGATAGTTTAGCTGGAGAAATTGCATATAAGCTGATAAAATGATACTTTAACGTGACAAAATGACATAAAACTGATAAAATGATACTTTTGCCGGATAGAATGATACTTTCATCCGATAGAATGATAGTTTTGCCGGGTAGAATGATACTTTCAGCTGATAGAATGATAGGTATTTTTGGTGTATAAAATGTCATTTTTGTTTAATAAAATGATACTTTTACCTTATAAAATGATAATCTAAGCGGATAAAATGACAGTTAGCTTATAAAAATGATAGTTTAGCTGGAGAAATTGCATATAAGCTGATAAAATGATACTTTAACGTGACAAAATGACATAAAACTGATAAAATGATACTTTTGCCGGATAGAATGATACTTTCAGCCTATAGAATGATAGTTTTGCCGGGTAGAATGATACTTTCAGCCGATAGAATGATAGGTATTTTTGGTGTATAAAATGACATTTTTGTTTAATAAAATGATACTTTTACCTTATAAAATGATAATCTAAGCGGATAAAATGACTAGTTAGCTTATAAAAATGATAGTTTAGCTGGAGAAATTGCATATAAGCTGATAAAATGATACTTTAACGTGACAAAATGACATAAACTGATAAAATGATAGTTTTGCCCGATAGAATGATACTTTCAGCCGATAGAATGATAGTTTTGCCGGGTAGAATGATACTTTCAGCGATAGAATGATAGGTATTTTTGGTGTATAAAATGATCATTTTTGTTAATAAAATGATACTTTTACCTTATAAAATGATAATCTAAGAGGATAAAATGACTGTTAGCTTATAAAAATGATAGTTTAGCTGGAGAAATTGCATATAAGCTGATAAAATGATACTTTAACGTGACAAAATGACAAAAAACTGATAAAATGATACTTTTGCCCGATAGAATGATACTTTCAGCCGATAGAATGATAGTTTTGCCGGGTAGAATGATACTTTCAGCCGATAGAATGATATGTATTTTTGGTGTATAAAATGACATTTTGTTTAATAAAATGATACTTTTACCTTATAAAATGATAATCTAAGCGGATAAAATGACAGTTAGCCTTATAAAAATGATAGTTTAGCTGGAGAAATTGCATATAAGCTGATAAAATGATACTTTAACGTGACAAAATGACAAAAAACTGATAAAATAATACTTTTGCCGGATAGAATGATACTTTCAGCCTATAGAATGATAGTTTTGCCGGATAGAATGATACTTTCAGCCGATAGAATGATAGGTATTTTTGGTGTATAAAATGACATTTTTGTTTAATAAAATGATACTTTTACCTTATAAAATGATAATCTAAGCGGGTAAAATGACATTTGCCTTATAAAAATGATAGTTTAGCTGGAGAAATTGCATATAAGCTGATAAAATGATACTTTAACGTGACAAAATGACATAAAACTGATAAAATGATACTTTTGCCGGATAGAATGATACTTTCAGCCTATAGAATGATAGTTTTGCCGGGTAGAATGATACTTTCAGCCGATAGAATGATAGGTATTTTTGGTGTATAAAATGACATTTTTGTTTAATAAAATGATACTTTTACCTTATAAAATGATAATCTAAGCGGATAAAATGACAGTTAGCTTATAAAAATGATAGTTTAGCTGGAGAAATTGCATATAAGCTGATAAAATGATACTTTAACGTGACAAAATGACATAAAACTGATAAAATGATGCCGGATAGAATGATACTTTCAGCCTATAGAATGATAGTTTTGCCGGATAGAATGATACTTTCAGCCGATAGAATGATAGGTATTTTTGGTGTATAAAATGACATTTTTGTTTAATAAAATGATACTTTTACCTTATAAAATGATAATCTAAGCGGATAAAATGACAGTTAGCTTATAAAAATGATAGTTTAGCTGGAGAAATTGCATATAAGCTGATAAAATGATACTTTAACGTGACAAAATGACATAAAACTGATAAAATGATACTTTTGCCTGATAGAATGATACTTTCAGCCTATAGAATGATAGTTTTGCCGGGTAGAATGATACTTTCAGCCGATAGAATGATATGTATTTTTGGTGTATAAAATGACATTTTTGTTTAATAAAATGATACTTTTACCTTATAAAATGATAATCTAAGCGGATAAAATGATAGTTAGCTTATAAAAATGATAGTTTAGCTGGAGAAATTGTATATAAGCTGATAAAATGATACTTTAACGTGACAAAATGACATAAAACTGATAAAATGATAGTTTTGCCCGATAGAATGATACTTTCAGCCGATAGAATGATTGTTTTGCCGGGTAGAATGATACTTTCAGCCGATAGAATGATAGGTATTTTTGGTGTATAAAATGACATTTTTGTTTAATAAAATGATACTTTTACCTTATAAAATGATAATCTAAGCGGATAAAATGACAGTTAGCTTATAAAAATGATAGTTTAGCTGGAGAAATTGCATATAAGCTGATAAAATGATACTTTAACGTGACAAAATGACATAAAACTGATAAAATGATACTTTTGCCGGATAGAATGATACTTTCAGCCTATAGAATGATAGTTTTGCCGGGTAGAATGATACTTTCAGCCGATAGAATGATAGGTATTTTTGGTGTATAAAATGACATTTTTGTTTAATAAAATGATACTTTTACCTTATAAAATGATAATCTAAGCGGATAAAATGACAGTAACCTTATAAAAATGATAGTTTAGCTGGAGAAATTGCATATAAGCTGATAAAATGATACTTTAACGTGACAAAATGACATAAAACTGATAAAATGATACTTTTGCCGGATAGAATGATACTTTCAGCCTATAGAATGATAGTTTTGCCGGGTAGAATGATACTTTCAGCCGATAGAATGATATGTATTTTTGGTGTATAAAATGACATTTTTGTTTAATAAAATGATACTTTTACCTTATAAAATGATAATCTAAGAGGATAAAATGACAGTTAGCTTATAAAAATGATAGTTTAGCTGGAGAAATTGCATATAAGCTGATAAAATGATACTTTAACGTGACAAAATGACATAAAACTGATAAAATGATACTTTTGCCTGATAGAATGATACTTTCAGCCTATAGAATGATAGTTTTGCCGGGTAGAATGATACTTTCAGCCGATAGAATGATATGTATTTTTGGTGTATAAAATGACATTTTTGTTTAATAAAATGATACTTTTACCTTATAAAATGATAATCTAAGCGGATAAAATGATAGTTAGCTTATAAAAATGATAGTTTAGCTGGAGAAATTGTATATAAGCTGATAAAATGATACTTTAACGTGACAAAATGACATAAAACTGATAAAATGATAGTTTTGCCCGATAGAATGATACTTTCAGCCTATAGAATGATAGTTTTGCCGGGTAGAATGATACTTTCAGCCGATAGAATGATATGTATTTTTGGTGTATAAAATGACATTTTTGTTTAATAAAATGATACTTTTACCTTATAAAATGATAATCTAAGCGGATAAAATGACTAGTTAGCTTATAAAAATGATAGTTTAGCTGGAGAAATTGCATATAAGCTGATAAAATGATACTTTAACGTGACAAAATGACATAAAACTGATAAAATGATACTTTTGCCCGATAGAATGATACTTTCAGCCTATAGAATGATAGTTTTGCCGGGTAGAATGATACTTTCAGCCGATAGAATGATAGGTATTTTTGGTGTATAAAATGACATTTTTGTTTAATAAAATGATACTTTTACCTTATAAAATGATAATCTAAGCGGATAAAATGACAGTTAGCTTATAAAAATGATAGTTTAGCTGGAGAAATTGCATATAAGCTGATAAAATGATACTTTAACGTGATAAAATGACATAAAACTGATAAAATGATAGTTTTGCCCGATAGAATGATACTTTCAGCCGATAGAATGATAGTTTTGCCGGGTAGAATGATACTTACAGCTGATAGAATGATAGGTATTTTTGGTGTATAAAATGACATTTTTGTTTAATAAAATGATACTTTTACCTTATAAAATGATAATCTAAGCGGATAAAATGACAGTTAGCTTATAAAAATGATAGTTTAGCTGGAGAAATTGCATATAAGCTGATAAAATGATACTTTAACGTGACAAAATGACATAAAACTGATAAAATGATACTTTTGCCGGATAGAATGATACTTTCAGCCTATAGAATGATAGTTTTGCCGGGTAGAATGATACTTTCAGCCGATAGAATGATAGGTATTTTTGGTGTATAAAATGACATTTTTGTTTAATAAAATGATACTTTTACCTTATAAAATGATAATCTAAGCGGATAAAATGACTGTTAGCTTATAAAAATGATAGTTTAGCTGGAGAAATTGCATATAAGCTGATAAAATGATACTTTAACGTGACAAAATGACAAAAAACTGATAAAATGATACTTTTGCCCGATAGAATGATACTTTCAGCCGATAGAATGATAGTTTTGCCGGGTAGAATGATACTTTCAGCCGATAGAATGATAGGTATTTTTGGTGTATAAAATGACATTTTTGTTTAATAAAATGATACTTTTACCTTATAAAATGATAATCTAAGCGGATAAAATGACAGTTAGCTTATAAAAATGATAGTTTAGCTGGAGAAATTGCATATAAGCTGATAAAATGATACTTTAACGTGACAAAATGACATAAAACTGATAAAATGATAGTTTTGCCCGATAGAATGATACTTTCAGCCTATAGAATGATAGTTTTGCCGGGTAGAATGATACTTTCAGCCGATAGAATGATATGTATTTTTGGTGTATAAAATGACATTTTTGTTTAATAAAATGATACTTTTACCTTATAAAATGATAATCTAAGCGGATAAAATGACTAGTTAGCTTATAAAAATGATAGTTTAGCTGGAGAAATTGCATATAAGCTGATAAAATGATACTTTAACGTGACAAAATGACATAAAACTGATAAAATGATAGTTTTGCCCGATAGAATGATACTTTCAGCCTATAGAATGATAGTTTTGCCGGGTAGAATGATACTTTCAGCTGATAGAATGATAGGTATTTTTGGTGTATAAAATGACATTTTTGTTTAATAAAATGATACTTTTACCTTATAAAATGATAATCTAAGCGGATAAAATGACAGTTAGCTTATAAAAATGATAGTTTAGCTGGAGAAATTGCATATAAGCTGATAAAATGATACTTTAACGTGACAAAATGACATAAAACTGATAAAATGATAGTTTTGCCCGATAGAATGATACTTTCAGCCTATAGAATGATAGTTTTGCCGGGTAGAATGATACTTTCAGCTGATAGAATGATAGGTATTTTTGGTGTATAAAATGTCATTTTTGTTTAATAAAATGATACTTTTACCTTATAAAATGATAATCTAAGCGGATAAAATGACAGTTAGCTTATAAAAATGATAGTTTAGCTGGAGAAATTGCATATAAGCTGATAAATGATACTTTAACGTGACAAAATGACATAAAACTGATAAAATGATACTTTTTGCCGGATAGAATGATACTTTCAGCCTATAGAATGATAGTTTTGCCGGATAGAATGATACTTTCAGCCGATAGAATGATAGGTATTTTTGGTGTATAAAATGACATTTTTGTTTAATAAAATGATACTTTTTACCTTATAAAATGATAATCTAAGCGGATAAAATGACTAGTTAGCTTATAAAAATGATAGTTTAGCTGGAGAAATTGTATATAAGCTGATAAAATGATACTTTAACGTGACAAAATGAATAACGATAAAACTTTGATAAATGATACTTTCAGCCGATAGAATGATAGTTTTGCCGGGTAGAATGATACTTTCAGCCGATAGAATGATATGTATTTTTGGTGTATAAAATGACATTTTAGTTTAATAAAATGATACTTTTACCTTATAAAATGATAATCTAAGAGGATAAAATGACTGTTAGCTTATAAAAATGATAGTTTAGCAGGAGAAATTGCATATAAGCTGATAAAATGATACTTTAACGTGACAAAATGACAAAAAACTGATAAAATAATACTTTTGCCGGATAGAATGATACTTTCAGCCTATAGAATGATAGTTTTACCGGGTAGAATGATACTTTCAGCCGATAGAATGATAGGTATTTTTGGTGTATAAAATGATATTTTTGTTTAATAAAATGATACTTTTACCTTATAAAATGATAATCTAAGCGGATAAAATGACTGTTAGCTTATAAAAATGATAGTTTAGCTGGAGAAATTGCATATAAGCTGATAAAATGATACTTTAACGTGACAAAATGACAAAAAACTGATAAAATGATACTTTTGCCCGATAGAATGATACTTTCAGCCTATAGAATGATAGTTTTGCCGGGTAGAATGATACTTTCAGCCGATAGAATGATAGGTATTTTTGGTGTATAAAATGACATTTTTGTTTAATAAAATGATACTTTTACCTTATAAAATGATAATCTAAGCGGATAAAATGACAGTTAGCTTATAAAAATGATAGTTTAGCTGGAGAAATTGCATATAAGCTGATAAAATGATACTTTAACGTGACAAAATGACATAAAACTGATAAAATGATACTTTTGCCTGATAGAATGATACTTTCAGCCTATAGAATGATAGTTTTGCCGGGTAGAATGATACTTTCAGCCGATAGAATGATATGTATTTTTGGTGTATAAAATGACATTTTTGTTTAATAAAATGATACTTTTACCTTATAAAATGATAATCTAAGCGGATAAAATGACAGTTAGCTTATAAAAATGATAGTTTAGCTGGAGAAATTGCATATAAGCTGATAAAATGATACTTTAACGTGACAAAATGACATAAAACTGATAAATGATAGTTTTGCCGGATAGAATGATACTTTCAGCCTATAGAATGATAGTTTTGCCGGGTAGAATGATACTTTCCAGCCGATAGAATGATATGTATTTTTGGTGTATAAAATGACATTTTTGTTTAATAAAATGATACTTTTACCTTATAAAATGATAATCTAAGCGGATAAAATGACAGTTAGCTTATAAAAATGATAGTTTAGCTGGAGAAATTGCATATAAGCTGATAAAATGATACTTTAACGTGACAAAATGACATAAAACTGATAAAATGATACTTTTGCCGGATAGAATGATACTTTCAGCCTATAGAATGATAGTTTTACCGGGTAGAATGATACTTTCAGCCGATAGAATGATAGGTATTTTTGGTGTATAAAATGACATTTTTGTTTAATAAAATGATACTTTTACCTTATAAAATGATAATCTAAGCGGATAAAATGACTGTTAGCTTATAAAAATGATAGTTTAGCTGGAGAAATTGCATATAAGCTGATAAAATGATACTTTAACGTGACAAAATGACAAAAAACTGATAAAATGATACTTTTGCCCGATAGAATGATACTTTCAGCCGATAGAATGATAGTTTTGCCGGGTAGAATGATACTTTCAGCCGATAGAATGATATGTATTTTTGGTGTATAAAATGACATTTTAGTTTAATAAAATGATACTTTTACCTTATAAAATGATAATCTAAGAGGATAAAATGACTGTTAGCTTATAAAAATGATAGTTTAGCTGGAGAAATTGCATATAAGCTGATAAAATGATACTTTAACGTGACAAAATGACAAAAAACTGATAAAATGATACTTTTGCCGATAGAATGATACTTTCAGCCTATAGAATGATAGTTTTGCCGGGTAGAATGATACTTTCAGCCGATAGAATGATATGTATTTTTGGTGTATAAAATGACATTTTTGTTTAATAAAATGATACTTTTACCTTATAAAATGATAATCTAAGCGGATAAAATGACAGTTAGCTTATAAAAATGATAGTTTAGCTGGAGAAATTGCATATAAGCTGATAAAATGATACTTTAACGTGACAAAATGACAAAAAACTGATAAAATGATACTTTTGCCCGATAGAATGATACTTTCAGCCGATAGAATGATAGTTTTGCCGGGTAGAATGATACTTTCAGCCGATAGAATGATAGGTATTTTTGGTGTATAAAATGACATTTTTGTTTAATAAAATGATACTTTTACCTTATAAAATGATAATCTAAGCGGATAAAATGACTGTTAGCTTATAAAAATGATAGTTTAGCTGGAGAAATTGCATATAAGCTGATAAAATGATACTTTAACGTGACAAAATGACATAAAACTGATAAAATGATACTTTTGCCTGATAGAATGATACTTTCAGCCTATAGAATGATAGTTTTGCCGGGTAGAATGATACTTTCAGCCGATAGAATGATATGTATTTTTGGTGTATAAAATGACATTTTTGTTTAATAAAATGATACTTTTACCTTATAAAATGATAATCTAAGCGGATAAAATGACTGTTAGCTTATAAAAATGATAGTTTAGCTGGAGAAATTGCATATAAGCTGATAAAATGATACTTTAACGTGACAAAATGACATAAAACTGATAAAATGATACTTTTGCCGGATAGAATGATACTTTCAGCCTATAGAATGATAGTTTTGCCGGGTAGAATGATACTTTCAGCCGATAGAATGATAGGTATTTTTGGTGTATAAAATGACATTTTTGTTTAATAAAATGATACTTTTACCTTATAAAATGATAATCTAAGCGGATAAAATGACATGTTAGCTTATAAAAATGATAGTTTAGCTGGAGAAATTGCATATAAGCTGATAAAATGATACTTTAACGTGACAAAATGACATAAAACTGATAAAATGATACTTTTGCCCGATAGAATGATACTTTCAGCCTATAGAATGATAGTTTTGCCGGGTAGAATGATACTTTCAGCCGATAGAATGATATGTATTTTTGGTGTATAAAATGACATTTTTGTTTAATAAAATGATACTTTTACCTTATAAAATGATAATCTAAGCGGATAAAATGACTGTTAGCTTATAAAAATGATAGTTTAGCTGGAGAAATTGCATATAAGCTGATAAAATGATACTTTAACGTGACAAAATGACATAAAACTGATAAAATGATACTTTTGCCCGATAGAATGATACTTTCAGCCGATAGAATGATAGTTTTGCCGGGTAGAATGATACTTTCAGCCGATAGAATGATATGTATTTTTGGTGTATAAAATGACATTTTAGTTTAATAAAATGATACTTTTACCTTATAAAATGATAATCTAAGAGGATAAAATGACTGTTAGCTTATAAAAATGAAAGTTTAGCTGGAGAAATTGCATATAAGCTGATAAAATGATACTTTAACGTGACAAAATGACAAAAAACTGATAAAATGATAGTTTTGCCCGATAGAATGATACTTTCAGCCTATAGAATGATAGTTTTGCCGGGTAGAATGATACTTTCAGCCGATAGAATGATAGGTATTTTTGGTGTATAAAATGACATTTTTGTTTAATAAAATGATACTTTTACCTTATAAAATGATAATCTAAGCGGATAAAATGACAGTTAGCTTATAAAAATGATAGTTTAGCTGGAGAAATTGCATATAAGCTGATAAAATGATACTTTAACGTGACAAAATGACATAAAACTGATAAAATGATACTTTTGCCGGATAGAATGATACTTTCAGCCTATAGAATGATAGTTTTGCCGGGTAGAATGATACTTTCAGCCGATAGAATGATAGGTATTTTTGGTGTATAAAATGATATTTTTGTTTAATAAAATGATACTTTTACCTTATAAAATGATAATCTAAGCGGATAAAATGACAGTTAGCTTATAAAAATGATAGTTTAGCTGGAGAAATTGCATATAAGCTGATAAAATGATACTTTAACGTGACAAAATGACATAAAACTGATAAAATGATACTTTTGCCCGATAGAATGATACTTTCAGCCTATAGAATGATAGTTTTGCCGGGTAGAATGATACTTTCAGCCGATAGAATGATAGGTATTTTTGGTGTATAAAATGACATTTTTGTTTAATAAAATGATACTTTTACCTTATAAAATGATAATCTAAGAGGATAAAATGACAGTTAGCTTATAAAAATGATAGTTTAGCTGGAGAAATTGCATATAAGCTGATAAAATGATACTTTAACGTGACAAAATGACATAAAACTGATAAAATGATGCCGGATAGAATGATACTTTCAGCCTATAGAATGATAGTTTTGTCGGATAGAATGATACTTTCAGCCGATAGAATGATAGGTATTTTTGGTGTGTAAAATGACATTTTTGTTTAATAAAATGATACTTTTACCTTATAAAATGATAATCTAAGCGGATAAAATGACAGTTAGCTTATAAAAATGATAGTTTAGCTGGAGAAATTGCATATAAGCTGATAAAATGATACTTAACGTGACAAATGACATAAAACTGATAAAATGATACTTTTGCCCGATAGAATGATACTTTCAGCCTATAGAATGATAGTTTTGCCGGGTAGAATGATACTTTCAGCCGATAGAATGATAGGTATTTTTGGTGTATAAAATGACATTTTGTTTAATAAAATGATACTTTTACCTTATAAAATGATAATCTAAGCGGATAAAATGACAGTTAGCTTATAAAAATGATAGTTTAGCTGGAGAAATTGCATATAAGCTGATAAAATGATACTTTAACGTGACAAAATGACAAAAACTGATAAAATGATACTTTTGCCGATAGAATGATACTTTCAGCCTATAGAATGATAGTTTTGCCGGGTAGAATGATTACTTTCAGCCGATAGAATGATATGTATTTTTGGTGTATAAAATGTCATTTTTGTTTAATAAAATGATACTTTTTACCTTATAAAATGATAATCTAAGCGGATAAATAGACAGTTAGCTTATAAAAATGATAGTTTAAGCTGGAGAAATTGCATATAAGCTGATAAAATGATACTTTAAACGTGACAAAATGACATAAAACTGATAAAATGAGTTTGCCGATAGAATGATACTTTAGCCGATAGAATGATAGTTTTGCCGGGTAGAATGATACTTATCAGCCGATAGAATGATAGGTATTTTTGGTGTATAAAATGATCATTTTTGTTTAATAAAATGATACTTTTACCTTATAAAATGATAATCTAAGCGGATAAAATGACAGTTAGCTTATAAAATGATAGTTTAGCTGGAGAAATTGCATATAAGCTGATGAAATGATACTTTACCGTGACAAAATGACATAAAACTGATAAAATGATACTTTTGCCGGATAGAATGATACTTTCATCAGCCTATAGAATGATAGTTTTGCCGGGTATAATGATACTTTCAGCCGATAGAATGATAGTATTTTGGTGTATAAAATGACATTTTGTTTAATAAAATGATACTTTTACCTTATAAAATGATAAATCTAAGCGGATAAAATGACAGTAACTTATAAAAATGATAGTTTAGCTGGAGAAATTGCATATAAGCTGATAAAATGATACTTTACACGTGACAAATGACATAAACTGATAAAATGATAGTTTTGCCGGATAGAATGATACTTTCAGCCTATAGAATGATAGTTTTGCCGGGTAGAATGATACTTTCAGCCGATAGAATGATAGGTGATTTTTGGTGTATAAAATGTCATTTTTGTTTAATAAAATGATACTTTTACCTTATAAAATGATAATCTAAGAGGATAAAATGACAGTTAGCTTATAAAAATGATAGTTTAGCTGGAGAAATTGCATATAAGCTGATAAAATGATACTTTAACGTGACAAAATGACATAAAACTGATAAAATGATGCCGGATAGAATGATACTTTCAGCCTATAGAATGATAGTTTTGCCGGATAGAATGATACTTTCAGCCGATAGAATGATCGGTATTTTTGGTGTATGTAAAATGACATTTTGTTTAATAAAATGATACTTTTACCTTATAAACTGATAATCTAGACTGCGGATAAAATGACAGTTAGCTGATAAAATGATAGGTTAGATGGAGAAATTGCATAATAAGCTGATAAAATGATACTTGAACAGTGACAAATGACATAAAACTGATAAAATGATACTTTGCCTGATAGAATGATACTTTCAGCCTATAGAATGATAGTTTTGCCGGGTAGAATGATACTTTCAGCCGATAGAATGATAGGTATTTTTGGTGTATAAAATGACATTTTTGTTAATAAAATGATACTTTTACCTTATAAAATGATAATCTAAGCGGATAAAATGACAGTTAAGCTTATAAAAATGATAGTTTAGCTGGAGAAATTGCAATTAAGCTGATAAAATGATACTTTAACGTGACAAAATGACATAAAACTGATAAATGATACTTTTGCCGGATAGAATGATACTTTCAGCCCTATAGAATGATAGTTTTGCCGGGGGTAGAATGATACTTCACGCGATAGATGATAGGTATTTTGGTGTATAAAATGATCATTTGGTTTAATAAAATGATACTTTTTACCTTTATAAATGATAATCTAAGCGGATAAAATGACAGTTAGCTTATAAAAATGATAGTTTAGCTGGAGAAATTGCATATAAGCTGATAAAATGATACTTTACGTGACAAAATGACATAAAACTGATAAATGATAGTTTTGCCCGATAGAATGATACTTTCAGCCGATAGAATGATATCAAGGGAGAAAAAGCCCAAGAAAACTCTTCATCTCCATTTCGTCACAATTTGATTTAGCTATTTTGTCACGGACCGCCCATACAAGGGGTAACCGACAAACGCGGACGATCGTGACCGGTACGGCAACCACTGGATTTTGAGATTACAATTTAAAAAGAACCAACTTAATTGATTTGAAGAAAAGGAACAACTTAGTTTAAAAGATTTTAAGGTTATATATAATTTTTTTAAAAGACATAGGACTAAATACGTGGATTTAAGAAGACAAAGGGGAGAAAAGTTAGACCTTAAGAAAAATAATAACTAAAAACCGAAAGTAGAACAAGCAACTTAACTTAAATTCGGAGAATACCATTTTCAAAAGACAACGTAGATGCACGTTTAAATCCTAAACACCATACATGTCCCCACACTGAGGACTGCATGCAGACCAAACGAAAAGCTTACGGTCTTAAGACCATAAATTAAAAACAATAGCAAGGCGGATAAATAAGGTTCAAGGAGAGTCAAGGATCACGCCTATGTATGACGACACAACGTATCCTTAAGGTCTCTCGCCAGCTCAACATCCACCGCAACATCCCGCTCAACCTGCAAATTTTTAAAAGAAATTGCAGGGCTGAGTACTTGTTGTACTCAATGGGCTCATGCCGAAAACATTTATCAAGTTATGTCATCCATACAGTGATCTCGAGTTTTATACGTAGTAAAGAAATATTCACGAGAACACAAAAAGTTTCACAGACTGGCCAGTCAAAAATAATCTCCCCACTTTTCACATCAATCCCACAATCACAACCACAGTGCGACGAAAGTGTGGCCACACTATTCGCCCACGAGACCGGCCGACTTGCAAGGACGGCTCACGATCCCACCAGTGTACACAGCCCGATAGGGTTTACGGCCCTACTCGGACCCGAATTCGTTTCACAATACAGCCATATAGCCTACGGAGTAAACTCATACGAAACTAGGCATCAGGCACACAATCTCATAACAAAACAGTCCATGGCATGACATAACAGTTTTAAACCACCCTTATATCTGCACATAATATTTTTCAGAAAAGTAAGAGGTTTTGAAAGAAAGCCCACCTCGTTCTCTTAGGCAAAATCAAAACCCAACTTAGTAACTCTCGATCCTTCGAGTTCACGAAAACACAACACCCTTGTCAACGACAACACAAGTCAGTCTCACACAATAGCATATCACTATGCATGTCTTATCGTTTCTCTCTCATCGTTCTCCTCAATCCCAAACCCAACATACATCACAAGGGTATAAAACACACGTAACACCTTTCAACTTATCGCAAGTGATTTCAACATTTAAACACGTTCCTTGCGCATTATGGCATCATATAACACTTTTAAACTTGAAAACTAAGTGTCATTTAATCAAGGCAGAAAACTGGCAGAATTGCGCGACCGTTTTGTAAAAATCACTATAAATTCATCCGACCTCAAAACATGCTAAATTTTGGGTCACAACACAGAGGACACATTCAAGTTCATCCATGAAAATTTTCATATCGAAATCACGTCATTTAGTCAGTCATATCACATATTGAACTCTCTGGTCGGAACATACAATTTCTGACAGTATTGCGCAGTTCATTTGAAAAATTCACCATAATTTCATACGATGCCCCAAAAAGGCCGAAAATTTAACACAATACAGAAGACACATCAAATATTCATATCGTTCAAGAATCACGTCAATCGGAGTTCATTTGGTTAGTCAAACAGAAAACGAAACATTCATGGCGAGAACTCGCGTTTCTGGCAGATTTGCGCGGTTCGGGACTTCAAACATTTATTAAAATTCATTTTTCGATAAAACAGGCTGAAATTCACACGAGACACCGAAAACATCTTTGAAGTTTACTCAGTAAAAAATTTCGTAGCAAAATTCGTTCGTTGTGATGCGTCGACTACAGATCATAAGTCACTGGTCGAGCATCACAGAATTCTGGTTCAAATCCGAAATAGGGTTTTTAAATTTCCACAACGAAAACACCGATCTTCATGCTCGAAAACACATCATCATGCTTACACATTCCTCAAACACATATTGCATACAATCTCATATTATTCACAATTATTTTGATCCAACCCACATGATTCCAATCAACAGGCAAAAACAACCAAGTTCTTATGAACACAAAATTTCCCTCCCGTTAAACTTGCGATCTATCAAACCTACACTCTCTACATGCATATAGGACTCAAAACATGGTTCAAAAGAGAAGGAGAAGAAAAGTGAGCAATTATACCTTCCTTTGACAAAAACCAATCGGTAGAAGCGAAGAACAAGGCGATTCGTCGGAGATTCTTGAAGGCAACTTCAATGGATGCAAGAATAAGCTTGGATGGAAGATTTTTTTTTTGGAGATGGGAGAGTGGGAGAATGGGCGAAACCGTTGTGGAGAGGAGAGAAGAGAGGGTGGCGTTTTTTTTTTTTTTGAAGAATGGGGGCTAGGGTTTTAGCTTTTAATATTTATAGTTTAGGTTAAAATCATGAATTAAATGAATAATTGTGGGGAATTAATATATAGACCAATGAATAAGAATCCCACAATTTTTAAGAGCCACATTTTCGAAAATTGGCTGAAAATTTAATAAGGAAATATAGCAATTATTTACTTGGAGAGAATATTCATAAATTAGGAAATAAAGGTGAATATTCCATAAACAAGGGAACAAAAATAAATTAAATCTCCAAGTAGGAATTAATATAGTGGGGGCCGAAAATTTCAAGAGGAATTTGTACAAAAATTATTTAAATCCCCAATTAAATAGAATAGGATTTAAATTAGGTAATTTCTTTATGGAAAAGGCTCCCATAAAATAGGCATCAATTAATTAAATTCCCACAAGGAAAATAATAGTATGGGACGTGTGACTTGGAAGGGAAGTAGTAGAAAAATATTCACATCCCCAATTAAAATGACATAGGAATTTATTTGAATAAAAAGGGGATCCCACAAATTAGGAAACAAATAAAATATCCCCCAAAATTTAGTGGAGGGGCCGAAAATTGCTAGGCTCAAATAGCCAAGGAAATATCCCAACTCTCTATTTATTTTGGGTGAAGAAAATAAATTATCCCATGATTTAATTGGATTAAATTCAAAGGGGTGGAAGTCAGTAAAGTACCAATTAAATCAAAGGAAAATAATTCAATCTCCTATTGGAGATTTTCGAAACTCCCAAGGAAAAATAAAATGGAGTTCGAATTTCATGTAGTACAATTTATGGTCTATCGGTTTGGATTTAATTTGGAATAATGTCCCAAAACAATTAATTAAATCCACAAAAAGAAGTACTATTTCAATAATTAGGAATGACCGGAAATATCAATTAATTGGCTCGAAAAGGATTAATGCATGATCCTATTAACCTTTTCCCCACATTGGGCAACGATAAAATCTCGAGCTCATCATTCCACAATTACCACGATAATTTATTTCACGCAAAGCACTTAATCACATAAATCAAACGTTTCAAAATTCCAAAATTCCAATAACATAATAAAGGGTCACAAAAGTTTGGGATGTTACATCCTTCCCCTCTAAACAGAAATTTCGTCCCGAAATTTAATCGTCTCACATAAACAGCTCGGGAAACTTTTCTTTCATCTTATCTTCTAACTCCCACGTAGCTTCCTCGGGACCATGGTGCTTCCACAACACCTTCACGGACGCTATCGACTTGTTCGAAGCTCTTGGACCTTCCGATCTAGTATTGCTTCGGGCCTTTCCTCGTAACTCATGTCGGGGGTTAGGATCACTTCCTCTTGGTGAATCACATGTTTGGGGTCGAACACGTACTTGCGCAACTGCGACACGTGGAACACGTTGTGCACGTTCCCAAAGCTGGGAGGTAACGCCAAACGATACGCCACAAGACCTACTTCGTCGATGATCTCGTACGGTCCAACAAAACGCGGTTTCAACTTGCTCTTCACTCCAAATCTCACAACTCCTCTCGTCGGGGACACTTTCAAGAACACCTTGTCACCAACGTCGAATTTGATTTCCGTTCGACGCACGTCCGCATACGACTTCTGTCTATCTTGAGCTTCCTTGATCCTTGCACGGATTTGATGCACAATTTCGGTCATCTCCTTTATGGCGTCGGGTCCTAACATCTTTCTCTCGCCAACTTCATCCCAATACAGTGGGGATTGACACTTCCTGCCGTACAAGGCTTCATACGGAGCCATATCGATCGTCGCTTGATAGCTATTGTTGTAGGCGAATTCAACCAATGGTAGAACCGTTTCCCAACTTTCCCCTCGATCTAAGACAACTGCTCGCAACATATCTTCAAGTGTCTGAATCGTCCTCTCGGACTGCCCATCCGATTGCGGGTGATATGCAGTGCTGAAGTTTAGTTGCGTGCCCAATTCGCGTTGCATACTCATCCAAAACTTTGATGTGAACTTCGTATCGCGGTCGGATACAATGGTCTTTGGTACTCCGTGCAATCGCACAATCTCGTTCACGTAGAGCTTTGCTAGTTTGTCCGCGCCATAAGTAATCTTAATCGGTAAGAAGTGCGCACTTTTAGTAAGTCGATCAATGATCACCCAGATCGCAGTGTTGCCCTTCTGTGACCTTGGCAAACCCGTCACGAAATCCATAGCTAGATGCTCCCACTTCCATTCAGGAATTTCGAGCGGTTGCAACTTCCCATATGGTCGCTGGTGTAATGCCTTCACTTGTTGGCATGCTAGACATCGTTCCACATATGACGCTACATCCCCTTTCATCCCATTCCACCAAAACCGTTGCTTCAAATCCCGATACATCTTCGTGCTTCCGGGGTGTGCGGTGTAAGGCGTGTCGTGCGCTTCACTCAAAATCTCCTCTTTTAGCACCTCATCGCTGGGCACACACAATCGTCCATCGTACGTCAAGGCATTATCCGCCTCCTCGAGGTAATGATCAAGCTTCTCGGCTCTCACTTTCACGCGTAATTCCTCCAACTTTCCATCACGTCGCTGGGCTTCTATGAGTTTGGTTCTCAAATCTGGCTCAATCACTAGTGTCGCCAATTTTGCACCTACTGTCTCGGGCGCTTTCACTATTTCCAAACTCATCTTGTCAAACTCGTGAATCAACGCTTCCTCTTGCGTAAGGAAATAAGCTAGTTGAGGTTGGTTCTTCCTACTCAAGGCATCGGCGACCACGTTCGCCTTGCCTGGATGGTAATTAATACCACAGTCATAGTCTTTCACGACCTCTAACCAACGTCGTTGTCGCATGTTTAGCTCCTTCTGCTCGAAGAAGTACTTGAGACTCTTGTGATCCGTATAGATTTCGCATCTCACTCCATAGAGATGATGTCTCCAAATTTTCAGCGCGTGCACCACTGCTGCTAACTCCAAATCATGCGTCGGAAAATTCAACTCATTTGGTCTCAACTGTCGGGAAGCATATGCTATCACCTTCCCATCCTGCATCAACACGCATCCTAGTCCTACTTTTGACGCGTCCGTGTAGACGGCGAAGTCCTTGTCGGGTTCTGGTACCGCTAGGACTGGTGCTGTAGTCAATTTCTCCTTCAACAGTTGGAAACTCGCCTCGCACTCTGGCGTCCAAACTACCTTGATTCCCTTCTTTAGTAGTTGCGTCATCGGTCTCGCAATCTTAGAGAATCCTTCAATGAAGCGTCGATAATATCCCGCCAATCCCAAGAAACTGCGGATTTCACTTGGCGTTTTCGGCGATTTCCAATTCTGTACGGCCTCGACCTTTGCTGGGTCTACTTGAATCCCATTTGCCGTCACAATATGACCAAGAAAGTTCACTCGAGTCAACCAAAACTCACACTTACTAAACTTGGCATATAGTTTCTCTCTTTGCAACGTTTCCAACACTGTTCATAGGTGCTGTCCATGCTCCTCCTCGTTCTTCGAGTATACCAACACGTCGTCGATGAAGACTAACACAAACTTGTCAAGATACTCGTGGAAAACTCGGTTCATCAAGTCCATGAAAACGGCTGGGGCGTTGGTCAGCCCAAATGGCATCACGACGAATTCATAATGGCCATAACGAGTGCGAAAAGCAGTCTTAGGCACATCCTCTCGTCGGACCTTTAGTTGATGATATCCTGATCTCAAATCCATTTTCGAGAATACGCCCGCTCCTCGAAGTTGGTCAAACAAGTCGTCAATCCTTGGCAGTGGGTACTTATTCTTCAAAGTCATCTTGTTAAGCTCACGATAGTCGATGCACATTCTCATCGTTCCGTCCTTCTTCTTAACGAACAGAACTGGCGCTCCCCATGGTGACACACTGGGTCGAATGAAACCCAAGTCCAACAGTTCCTGCAACTGGACCTTCAACTCGGCCAACTCCTTAGGGGCCATTCGGTATGGCGCCTTTGATACTGGCGCTGATCCTGGTTCTAAATCAATGGTGAACTCCACCTGTCTGTCGGGTGGCGGTCCTGGTAAAGCTTCGGGGAACACCTCGGGAAAATCTCGCACCACTGCCACGTCTTCCACCCTCAATTCTTTCTTTTCTTCCCCATTCAAGTATACCAGATACGCCGGACGTCCTTTCCTTATCATCGTAGTTGCTTGCAATGCGGAGATTATGGAGGTTCGTCGGTTCATGGAGATCCCATACAAGATAGTCGGCTCTTCGCCCGGGGCTTGAAAGGAAATCTGCCTCTGTTTACAGTAAATCGTTGCGTGGTTCTCGGTAAGCCAATCCATTCCCAAAATTATGTCCACATTCTCCAAAGGCATAACGTGCAAAAGTTGGGCCACTACTTCTAGTTCTCCTAACACAAACTCTATGTTCGAGCAAGTTCTCACAATATCAATCAATCCTCCAACCGGTGAGGACACATTCAAACTCGATTCAAGCATAGCAGTAGGGAGTTCTAAGGCATTCACACATGACATGGAAATAAAAGAATGCGAAGCACCCGTATCAAACAGCACAATAATAGGCAGTTGTTGGAGCTTTCCCATACCTGCCAAATTCTCTTTGCCCTTGCTGGCTTGGGGTTCCTGTCCTTGATTCCCTTTGAGTGCATATGCCCTTGCTTGCTGTGGGGCCACTTGTCGGATTGGTTGAGGCTGCTGTGGTGGTCTCTGTCCTTGCCCATTCTTCACTCCACTTTTGTTATTGTTTGGGCATTCTCGAGACATGTGCCCGTTTCCACCGCAGGCATAACACCGAATGCCTCCAACTCGGCACTCCCCAGCATGATGCTTGGAGCACCGATTACAGTAGGGTGTTCTCTGCGGGTTTCCTCTCTGCTGTGGCACAATTTGGCGCCCATGATTCTGCGGCTGCCGAAAAGTGGAGAAACGCCTCTTGTTGTCAAAAGGAGCTCGGTTTCCCTCCCATTTCCTCTTTTCTCTAAAGTTCGCTTGGGGTGCAGATGGGGTAGGGTTTGTTGTCCTCTCATTCTTGGGCAGTGCTTCCTCCACATCTAAGGCACAGCCCAGCACCTCGGAATAAGGAATTCCCCTCCGACTAGCCACTGCGACCCTTATCTCTGTCCTAAGGCCAGAACGGAACTTCGCAGCCATCTTCTCTTCTGTATCCACCAATTCTGGCGCATAGCGAGTCATCTCACATAGGGCGCGGTCGTACTCTGTGACCGTCATACTTCCTTGCTTCAACGTGTGGAACTCCACTACCTTCGCCCGCCGATAATTTTCCGGAACATACTTGTTGTACACCTCTTCCTTAAAATCCTCCCAAGTAAGCGCCTCACGGCGAGCGGGGTCCATGGTTCTCTTCTTTGTTTCCCACCAAAAGTCAGCGGGTCCTGTCAGCTGATAAGTCACGCAGGCCAGGCGTTCTCTGTCCGTGCATCCCATGAACTCAAAGATACGCTCAATGTCGCGTACCCATGCCTCCGCCTTCGGGGGCTCTCCCAACCCGTCGAATTTGGGTGGGTTCTCTTTGCGAAAGGCTTTGATATACTCCCTTTCGTTTGGTTGGGGTAGAGATGGTGGTGGAGGCGGGGGTGGATTGCCGACACTTCCTTCTGTCTGCTCCCCCACATTGTTCTCCACACGCGGGCCACGTCTACGTCTCGGGGGCATGTTGATCTAAAACACAGGTTAGCACCGTTGTGAGTACATCGTTATTAAAACATCATCGCTTTCATGCACGCGTACGATACGATAAAACACAACTACTTAAAAGCACGTGAAAAGGGAAACTTCCATAAACAACGTGGAAAGGAAAAACAAAAGCATTCGTTCGGAAAAACAGAAAGGTACTACTTCCACTGTCTTAACAACTTAAGGAAAAGAAAACAACATCACACATCTATCTAGTGCTAATATCCTCTTCCGGGTCTTCTTCCTCTTTCGGGTCTTCTTCCTCTTCCGGGTCTTCTTCCTCTTCAGGGTCCTCTTCCTCTTCTACGTGGTACTCATCAATCATACGGAGATCTTCTTCGTCATCCATACTATCATCCGTGTTAACATCCACGTAGTCATCTTCAAAACCCGGGACCATGCCTTCTTGTGGTACGGCTTCTCTTACTGCCGTTGGTTTAACCTCGATCACATCTTTGTCTTCCCAAAAGGTCTCATCTTCTTCTTTCTCTGTCGATGGCAGTCGCTCGGAACATGAGTCAATCAAAGCACAGGTTAAGGCCTTTAGAAAACCTTTCATGTCGCCGGCCATCATCTGGTTTCTTGGTTCGTACCACGTGAACCGACTGGCTGTTGTTTCCAACCAAGACTCCCAATTGTCGGGCATCAACTCAATTAGTCTTCTTATGCCACCATAAGCCGTTACATGGTACCCGTAGACATCTCGCCATAGGGTCTCAAAACGGGCGACAACCTCTCTGAAGGCCTTGCCTTCCTCTCTCTCATAGTGGTCGTAATCGTAAATCGCTTGTCGCATTCTAGCACTATACTGACTGCTCTTAAGCGCGGTTTGTTTCGTTCGTACCATCTACGCGGAGACGAAAATTTCTTTTAAAACACCAAATTGTATTATTGTTTGAAAAAGTTGTTAAGTTTGTCGCGTAGTTCGAAAGTTTGTCGTTGTCTTAACGTTTCATATCTTTGCATGCTATCGTTGTAGTATTTTCGCGCATAAAACACATTTAGCAACATCACTTAGTTCATACTCACAAGTATTCATGCCATATCGATATCACCTTTGCACATAAAATACATGTCTCAATTATCAGGCCAATCATACTTGTACTTCCACGAAACCATGCTATTACAACATCATAATCATAAACATAGCACATGCTCAAGGTATTATGTCAATCATGCTCGTATAACCATTCCATTACAACTCATCCTCATGCATATCATTCATTCACATGCATAAACTTGTCAACGTCATATCATATCATCATACATTTTCATGCACTACTCTTCCATACTTCCAACAATTTAAACATACCTCACTTTCATCGGTTGAGCGTGATGCTTTGGATGTTGAGCCTTCATGACACTTCTAGTCAAATAAGGGTTCACTAACTTAGACTTAAAGTGAAAGAAGACTCTCGGACCAGAGCGAAAGAACAAAGCTCTGATACCACTCTGTCACGACCACCCATACAAGGGGTACCACAAACGCGGCGATCGTGACCGACATGCATGGATTACAATTTAAAAAGAACAACTTAATTGATTTGAAGAAAGGAAAACAACTTAGTTTAAAGATTTTAAGGTTATATATTTTTTTTTGAAAAGACATAGGATAAAATACTTTTAAAAAGACAAAGGGAAAAATTAGACTTAAGAAAAATAATAACTAAAAACGAAAGTAGAACAAGCACTTAACTTAAATTCGGAGAATACCATTTTCAAAAGACAACGTAGATGCACGTTTAAATCCTAACACCACCATACATGTCCCCACACCAAAACGAAAAGCTTACGGTCTTAAGACATAAATTAAAACATAGCAGCGGATAAATAAAGTTCAAGGAGAGTCAAGGATCACGCCTATGTATGACGACACAACGTATCCTAAGGTCTCTAGCCAGCTCAACATCCACCGCAACATCCCGCTCAACCTGCAAAATTTTTAAAAGAAATTGCAGGGCTGAGTACTTGTTGTACTCAATGGGCTCATGCCGAAAACATTTATCAAGTTATGTCATCCATACCAGTGATCTCGAGTTTTATACGTAGTAAAGAAAATATCACGAGAACACAAAAAGTTTCACAGACTGGCCAGTCAAAAATAATCTCCCCACTTTTCACATCAATCCAACAATCACAACCACAGTGCGACGAAAGTGTGGCCACACTATTCGCCCACGAGACCGGCCGACTTGCAAGGACGGCTCACGATCCCACCAGTGTACACAGCCCGATAGGGTTTACGGCCCTACTCGGACCCGAATTCGTTTCACAATACAGCCATATAGCCTAACGGAGTAAACTCATACGAACTAGGCATCAGGCACACAATCTCATAACAAAACAGTCCATGGCATGACATAACAGTTAAACCACCCTTATATCTGCACATAATATTTTTCAGAAAAGTAAAGAGGTTTGAAAGAAAGCCCACCTCGTTCTCTTAGCAAAATCACAACCCAACTTAGTAACTCTCGATCCTCGAGTTCACGAAAACACAACACCCTTGTCAACGACAACACAAGTCAGTCTCACACAATAGCATATCACTATGCATGTCTTATCGTTTCTCTCTCATCGTTCTCCTCAATCCCAAAACCCAACATACATCACAAGGGTATAAAACACACGTAACACCTTTCAACTTATCGCAAGTGATTTCAACATTTAAACACGTTCCTTGCGCATTCATGCATCATATAACACTTTTAAACTTGAAACTAAGTGTCATTTAATCAAGGCAGAAAACTGGCAGAATTGCGCGACCGTTTTGTAAAAATCACTATAAATTCATCCGACCTCAAAACATGCTAAATTTTGGTCACAACACAGAGGACACATTCAAGTTCATCCATGAAAATTTTCATATCGAAATCACGTCATTTAGTCAGTCATATCACATATTGAACTCTCTGGTCGGAACATACAATTTCTGACAGTATTGCGCAGTTCATTTGAAAAATTCACCATAATTTCATACGATGCCCAAAAAGGCCGAAAATTTAACACAATACAGAAGACACATCAAATATTCATATCGTTCAAGAATCACGTCAATCGGAGTTCATTTGGTTAGTCAAACAGAAAACGAAACATTCATGGCGAGAACTCGCGTTTCTGGCAGATTTGCGCGGTCGACTTCAAACATTTATTAAAAATTCATTTTTCGATAAAACAGGCTGAAATTCACACGAGACACCGAAAACATCTTGAAGTTTACTCAGTAAAAATTTCGTAGCAAAATTCGTTCGTTTGATGCGTCGACTACAGATCATAAGTCACTGGTCGAGCATCACAGAATTCTGGTTCAAATCCGAAAATAGGGTTTTTAAATTTCCACAACGAAAACACCGATTCTTCATGCTCGAAAACACATCATCATGCTTACACATTCCTCAAACACATATTTGCATACAATCTCATATTATTCACAATTATTTTGATCCAAACCCACATGATTCCAATCAACAAGGCAAAAACAACCAAGTTCTTATGAACACAAAATTTCCCTCCCGTTAAAACTTGCGATCTATCAAACCTACACTCTCTACATGCATATAGGACTCAAAACATGGTTCAAAAGAGAAGGAGAAGAAAAGTGAGCAATTATACCTTCCTTTGACAAAAACCAATCGGTAGAAGCGAAGAACAAGGCGATTCGTCGGAGATTCTTGAAGGCAACTTCAATGGATGCAAGAATAAGCTTGGATGGAAGATTTTTTTTTTGGAGATGGGAGAGTGGGAGAATGGGAGAAACCGTGTGGGAGAGGAGAGAAGAGAGGGTGGCGTTTTTTTTTTTTGAAGAATGGGGGCTAGGGTTTTAGCTTTTAATATTTATAGTTTAGGTTAAAATTCATGAATTAAATGAATAAATTGTGGGGAATTAAATATATAGACCAATGAATAAGAATCCCACAATTTTTAAGAGCCACATTTTCGAAAATTGGCTGAAAATTTAATAAGGAAATATAGCAATTATTTACTTGGAGAGAATATTCATAAATTAGGAAATAAAGGTGAATATTCCATAAACAAGGGAACAAAAATAAATTAAATCTCCAAGTAGGAATTAATATAGTGGGGGCCGAAAATTTCAAGAGGAATTTGTACAAAAATTATTTAAATCCCCAATTAAATAGAATAGGATTTAAATTAGGTAATTTCTTTATGGAAAAAGGCTCCCATAAAATAGGCATCAATTAATTAAATTCCCACAAGGAAAATAATAGTATGGGACGTGTGACTTGGAAGGGAAGTAGTAGAAAAATATTCACATCCCCAATTAAAATGACATAGGAATTTATTTGAATAAAAAGGGGATCCCACAAATTAGGAAACAAATAAAATATCCCCCAAAATTTAGTGGAGGGGCCGAAAATTGCTAGGCTCAAATAGCCAAGGAAATATCCCAACTCTCTATTTATTTTGGGTGAAGAAATAAATTATCCCATGATTTAATTGGATTAAATTCAAAGGGTGGAAGTCAGTAAAGTACCAATTAAATCAAAGGAAAATAATTCAATCTCCTATTGGAGATTTTCGAAACTCCCAAGGAAAAATAAAATGGAGTTCGAATTTCATGTAGTACAATTTATGGTCTATCGGTTTGGATTTAATTTGGAATAATGTCCCAAAACAATTAATTAAATCCACAAAAAGAAGTACTATTTCAATAATTAGGAATGACCGGAAATATCAATTAATTGGCTCGAAAAGG
The DNA here is from genome assembly GCF_004379255.2 of Salvia splendens. NCBI lineage: Eukaryota > Viridiplantae > Streptophyta > Magnoliopsida > Lamiales > Lamiaceae > Salvia > Salvia splendens. The sequence continues at coordinate 22,706,702 of NC_056032.1, read as the reverse complement.
ATTAATGCATGATCCTATTAACCTTTTCCCCACATTGGGCAACGATAAAATCTCGAGCTCATCATTCCACAATTACCACGACAATTTATTTCACGCAAAGCACTTAATCACATAAAATCAAACGTTTCAAAATTCCAAAATTCCAATAACATAATAAAAAGGGTCACAAAAGTTTGGGATGTTACATATTTACAACTGGGAACACTCGGTCTCCATTCCTCATTCGACCTTTTTCATAAAGAATTATTCAAACTCCACGATTCATCATATTCAACCAATTCCAAGAGAAATCCGGAACTAAATTTCAGAGAGAGAGAGACGACAGAAGCGGACAGCAGCTGCGTGAAATCGGCGATGGAGGAGTCGAGTGCGCAGCTGCGCTGTGACAACAACCGATAGCAGTAGTGGCTGTATCACGACGGCGAAACGGAGAGCAGAGTGAGATGGCTTCGGTGATGCTTTGACTTTGGCAGATGGCAGTAGGCGACGAATGAGAGAAAGGGAAAAGAGAGAGGATGCGAGGCGGCGAAAAGGAGAATTCAAATTCAGAAATTAAACGAACAAGATTGGGAAAGTAGCGACCGCAAACAGCAGCGGCGTTAAGCGCTGCTTGACGACGAACGGTGGACAGAGACGACGAGTCCATGGCGGCGGCGTACCCCGAGCAAAAGCAAAGTTAGTAGCAGCGGTACTGCGTTTTGACGAAGGAAGCGAGATGGAGAAGTTGGGCAGCGGTGCTGTTTTTCGGGGTTGCTGAACCGAGAAAAAGGAGGAGCCCTGCGACCTTTGCGACGTTGAGAAGCCCGAGAGAGAGATGGGAACAGAGCAGCAACGACGAGCCCTAAATTTGGAGTACGAACAACAACCGCTGGAGAGAAAGATGCAGTGCTGATTTGATTATGAGTTCAGAGAAAAAAAGAGAGGATGTGAGGCAGCGACAGAACGGGATAATCTGGGCTGAACCGATGTGGAGCTGCGACGAAGGAAGGGTGAATCAGCGAGCAGCAGCAGCAGCTCCTGCTGCGTCGCGACATCGGCGGCGGTGGTGTTGTGTTTTGCCGGCGACAATCAACGAAGGAGAAGAGAGTGAAGAATGTGTTGATTGGGATTTTTTGAGAAATAAATAGAGAGAGCAAGAGATGGAAATGAGAGGGAGACGAGAGATAACAGATAGAAAGAGTTGATGGGAAATAAGGTTAGGAGTTCTTATTGTCATGCTTGGGCCTCTTTCTTTATTTGATTGGGCTGGAGGATTTTAAATCAATTATTTCAAATCTGCACGTGAATTAATTTAACTGGGCAAGCTAGATATGTGATGATGGCTAAATTTATGAGTAACACGCGAGAATTTCCGAATTTCTCAAGAAAGATCGAAGGGTATGATTTAGCATCACGTATGATGCATGCTTTGTTTGAATTCAATTTATTTCTCCTAGAGTCTAATTTGTAGCATATTATGTTCTTTCAAAAGGGGATCATTTTTTTGGCACGCTTTTCGAGGACGGAATGAAACACAAGTTAAAACTTTAAACGAACGAGGTGGGCTCAATTACGTAAACTCCTTTATTTGCAATGATATGTATATGGTGAGATAAGAGTGGTTTAAATGTTATGTCATGCCGTATTTTATGTTTTGAATTGCCTATCTGATTGTCTACTAGAATAATATTCTACTAGACTTTGATGGTTAACGAATTCAGGTCTAACTAGGGTCTAAGCCCTACTTAGGCTAGTGCACTGATGGGGATCGTGAGCCGTCCTATGGGTCGGCCGGTCCAGTGATCGAGTTTGTGGCCACAATCTCGTTTCACATGATGGTTCAGATATGGTACATGATTGGGGATGACGATGATATTTGCCTGCGCAGGCACCTTTTTATGGAAATGATTTTAGTGTTTCTCGGCAGTTTCACTCAACGGTGGCTTGACATAACTTTATTGATGAAATATATTTTGGGCATGAGTTCACTGAGTGCATCAAGTACTCAACCCCTGCATGTGTTTTCCCTATGTGCAGGTTGAGCGTTGACGAGGACGGAGGATGTTGAGCATTTGGACAAAGACCGCATTCAATAAATGTTCCGGTTGCTATTGTGTCTTCATACATAGTAGTAGCTAACTCTCAAATGCTTCCGCTACGCCAAGTTTTAAAACTCTTATGTTTCTTTAGTCTGTTGGACTATTTTCATATAAACTTTGTTGCTTCGTACTTTTTAGACTATGATTTGGTAATAAAGTTTCATCTTTTGATCTATATGTCGTACCCCTTGATTGATTCCTCTTTCTTCCCCACTTCTTAATTCCGCCATTAGTCGCGACCCACCGTACTTTCTATCCTTAGGAAGTGCGGTCGTGACAGAATGGTATCAGAGCTCTTTTCTTTCCGCTTTGGACCCGAGAGTCTTTTTTCAGTCTTAATCTATTTTCGATTCTCTAGAAAAAATGTAAATTGAAGGCTCAACATCCCGCTTCGCCACGCTCAACCTTGAAAGATGTAATTTATTTTTATGAGAAATTTTTATGCCAAAGTTTTGGAGAAAGGAAGATGAGAAAATTTTTGAGAATGAAAGAGGAGAAAAATGTTTATACGAACAACGAAGTAAAATCTTTCCGTGAGGGATTGATTTCGAGTTGAGAAGATTATTTGCTAATGTTTGAGAAAAGAACGAGTTTTGATGAGGGACAATGGATTGTTTGTTTTACATGAAAGATGAAAGTGGATGTTCAAGTATGTTTTGAGTTTTGAGTCAGAACTTTTACTCTAAAGTTGAAAGTGAGATGTGAAAATTTTGAGAAATGTGTGAAATTCTGAAGAAAATTTTATTTCAAAAGTTTGGAATGATAATGTGAAGTGTGAAAGTGTTGTGTATTATAGTACTTGTTGTGATAGTTTGTTATCTACGAGATGATGAAATGTGTCGTGAACTTAGAGTGCCGAAGATGTAGGCCTAGTTGACCACGTGGACCGTAGTTCTAATTTGAAAACTCACCTATTGCTTTCCCGAGTGATGCAAACGAACGAGAATGGAAAGTGGGGCGAAATTTCTAAATTATCGAGATATGAGACGAGAGGATCGAGATAGAGGATGGTGACCGGTGGACCATGAAACTTTTTTCAGTTTCTTGGATACACGTATTAATTAATGGTCTAGTGACGTTGAAGTATGAGGTATATTATGAAATTGTTGGTGGGAGTGAAATATGACGCTATGAACTTTGAATGCGAACATAGAGTGCCTAAGAAGTATGTTAGATTGAATGATATCGAATTTAGTTGTTGACAACTGCAATATCACTTTTCCGAGTGATAGGACAAATAGAAATATGTGGTGTGAATTCTAACTTTATTGAATGATTACAAATTCAGTATTGTTATTCCCTGAATGACAAGAACAAGGAGAATGCGAAAGACGTAGTATATGATAAAGAGTTTAAGAAAAGAAGAAGTGCAAATTGAAGAGATGTTCCAAACGAGAAAATGTTCGAGGCAAGACGAGATACGAAATGATGTAATCCTACAATGGAGGTAGAGATCATACCTGCGATCTAATAAGATAAATCCAATCTTAAGTCAAAAGTGGCGATGCGACGAAAACGACCGCTATAGCATGTTGAGAGCGCGAGAATAACTACAATGTTTTAAGAGAATGACTGTTATCACGTGCAAAGAATATTATGAAGATATGGCTTTCGACTACTGTTATTAGTCGTAATGACACGATGAATCTCAACTTGGAGTCCAAGATTTCTTAGAACGATGTTATCATGTTCAGGCTCACGAAGAATGGACTAAGGAACGCGACCTTCGTAGCTAGAATGAACGATTTTAAATCAACAGTACTTACTTGGATTCTAAGTTCTTTTCGATACGTATTGAATAACCGTGAGCCCTTGCCTATTTAATCACATTGGTTGACTCATGTTTTGCAAGTTATGCCCATTATTATTTATTTTTTTCCTATATCGAGTCATGACTCAATTTCAGTTCTTGAAAATTGGTGCTTGCATTGGTAACTTTGGACATCTTGATTAGTGGTCTTCTTTGATTCATCTTCCGTAAGGAAAATATTTTGACCTTATGAGCTTCTGTCATTGAACTTCATTCCTAAAGTTGTTTGTTGTTATGACCTTCAAAATGATCACATCTCTCATACATGTTTCTTCAAAGGATGGAATATTCTTCTTGGAACTTTTGTACACCTTTTTATTTCGTAACTATACATGTGGCAAGTTCTTCCTTGCAGAAGTGAAATTCTTTTTTTTTCTTGTTCAGTTTCACTTCATATATTGTTTCATGCTCAATGATTTTTCTTTCAGCAACACCAAGTTAAAGCTATCGTGTTCTCTTTTTCCTTAACGTGTTTGATCTAGCTAATTTTCCCAAAAAGTTCACTTCATGTTGGTTGCAAACCTGTGAATCCATTGACGTGATTTCATTATTCAATAACCTGATGTCGTCGAACCATGATTAGTGCTACTCTATGACATTTGTCTATGCTTCTAAATCCTCCCACGATTGACCATCTCATGTCATGACATGTTTGAACCATCATTCATTGATGCCGAGTGATAAGTCGTATTCTAGGCCTTGGTTACTGGTCAGTATGATGTGCATAATTGAATTATATCTACAAAACAGTTGCTTAAGTGTGCAGGTTGAGTGTTCTAGCCAGTAGGCAAAGCTTCGGATACTTCAGGCGAAAAGGGCGTCAGGATGTTGCTATCCTGACCAGTATGAATGCCAAAAAGGCTCGAGATGGAGAAGAAGGATAGCTGGGAAGATCAGCCGCAAGCAAGGGGGCAAAAGAGTCATTTCATGTTTGAAGTCTACCCTAAAAATCAAGGGAGTCCTCTCTATAAAAGAAAGTCACTTGGAGAGAGAATCATCATCAATTAGTTAGTTAACTCCTATGCTTAGTTAGCAATCTCTCTTCGGTAGATCACTCCTTCAGCATTAATCTTCGTAATTCTTGTTCCTCGCCAAAGCCAATGGTCACTTGAAGATCATCAATTCGCCGGAGTTCCATTCTCTCGTTCCAGTCAGCACGATCATAGTTAGTAGTTCCATTGCCCGGAGTGGCAAAAACAATCTTTATTTGCTTTCTAGTTAATCTTGTTTGTTTTCTCTACGTTGGATCTTTCGCATTTCCAGTATTTTGCTACTTTGAAGTCTTAGTTGCGATCCAAACGTTTTATTGAATATGAAGTTGTTTTCCAGCATCGGTTCATGTTTGTTTTCGCTTTTTTCTGCCTAGATAGCTTAGATCTAGCTGTTACGGTAATTTCCAGTGTGGAATCGCATGTTTTAACTTCTGTAGTTAATCTCTCTGAGTTTGCAAGTCTAGATAGTTGTTAGATTTTAGATCTGAATTAGTTAAGTGTGAAAACCCAGTTTACGTGATTTCTGCCACCCTGCATGTTGGCCAGTAAGCATAATTGCAGTTTCAGTGTTCGATCTTTTGATTTGAAGTTTTAATTGTAGATCTGTGTTCTTGAAGTTGTTAATCTGTGTTTTTATGGTGATGAATCTGGTTTTGCTGATCTGATTTGATTTATGTTGAAGAAGACAACTTCCCCATCCAAGTTTGGGACCACTTTTACTTTTCAGTTACGTTTTGTTTTTGTCCTTTACTTTTTCTACCTTTTCAGGTGGTACCCTACAGATCTGTCAGTCTAGTCACCTAACTACCTCTTTTCCTCTGATATTCCATTTAGCCTTTTATAGTAATCCCGTACCTTACACCTTTTTTTCAGAGACATAATGTCCCCTACTCTCACGTACACAGCTGCTTATCAAACGTCTCTCACACCTCCTAGTCAGTAGAGTACCACCTTAAATTCCAGCCTAGATAAGTCTCAACCCAAAGCGTGGTAGCTAACCAAACCTTCCAGAATATCACCACAATCACTCCAAATCGTAACCATCTCTATGGGATTCGACCCCTACCTTCGCTATACTACCCAGTAGAAGAGGGTTGAGGAATTATTTATACCAGGTTCAGGATTAGCTGGGGCTTGTTTTATCCTGATCAGTAGGATACACCTGGGCTTGAACGACACCTGACGCAAACCTGCTCTTTCAAATGGCGCCGTTGCCGGGGATGAATGGCGTTATTAACTGTTATTGTGAGTGATACTTTGGCGTATATACTGTGCATAATTTTTCTCTTTTCCTTTCGTTTCAGTTTATGAGCAGCAGCTCGGCTCCTGACCATCGGGGACCGAAGATACTCCAGCGAGGGACTATACTCGTGACCACTCGTTCTAGCCTGTCAACAACTTTGTCTGACTTAGGTTCGAGTAGTGACGAGGAGCAATACACCATTGAAGGACCAATACCGGAAGAGATACCAAGGATAGAGGGAAACCCGAGAAGGATGGCCGCTCAAGGATAAGAAGATCCTGAGATCGGGACGCTGAATGCACATACCGAGAGAGAACCACCTCAAGCCATAGTTGTGACCCCAGGGCAAACTGCCTGTGATGTGAAGCCTCATGTGATCGCAATTCTGCCTACATACTGCGGGAAGAGTTATGAAGGGCCGTATGAGTTCCTTCATGAGTTTTGTAAAATTTGTAGGGCACAGAGAAGGCCAGCAGGAGCGACTGAGGATGATTATAGACTGAAGGCCTTGCCGTTCGTACTGAAAGGGGAGGCTAACACCTGGTTCATGCGCCTGCCCCCCGACTCCATTGAGAGTTGGGCTGATTTCAAGTCAGTATTCCTAGGCGAGTTTTTCCCGTCATCCAAGACAAGCGCGCTGAAAAGGGAAATAACTAGTGTGAAGCATGGGTACGATGAACCTTTGAGCGATTATTGGGCGAGGTATATGGGCCTTTTAGATGCATGTCCCAATCATCGCATGGCGGACATTGAGATACATCATACCTTCTATGAGGGGATGAACATAACAACCAAGGACCTGGCTAATTCGTCGTTGGGAGGAAGCTTCACGCAGCTACGGGTCAGCGAAGCGAAGAGGGTCCTAAGGAAACTACTGAGTGCGAAGAAGGAGTATGACCATTCAAGGGATGGATACAACCGAGAAAGGGTTGCAAGTGCCTCGTCTACTAACTAGGAGCAGAAGCTTGAACAGAAGATTGATTTGAAGATGGATGAGCTGAAGAAGTCACTCCTGTGCGCAATCGAGAAGAATACACCGCCGACTTCCCCAGTTGGGAACTACAAAGGTGCAGAACAGGGAAACCAAGAACCTAGCTATGATCAGCCAAACGACTCGGTCAGTATGGAGCAGGCTAATGCTGCCGGGTATTTTAACTCAAATGGGAATTGAATCCAGGGGAGACAACGGGACGCACCATGGAGGGATCACCCAAATTTTCGATGGGGAGATAGAAACCAAAATCAAAACCAAGGTCAAGGTCAGAACCAATATAACCCCCACTCGAACCAAAACCCCAACCGTGGGCCAGCAAACCCGGACCACCAGTTCAACTGGTTAGGAAAGAACCAACAATCCCAAAACCAAAACCCACAACACCAAAACCCAAACCCTTGATGGGGCTGGCAGCGGAAGCGTGCGGACAAAACGGATCACATGAATTTGATCTATTTAGCAGATTATTTAGACAAAATCTATTCGCGTAATTATCACATGTATCATGCTCATAACTTGAATTAAAACATGCTTTAGCACATAAAATTCCTAAAACATGCTTACTACGGAATTAGCCAATTTACCTCGTTGATTCAATCAAGAATCGATGATGGCTTGCTCCGTCTCCACGTGAAGATCTTCAATATAAGACCTCTGATCTTCTGACTGGTGTCCCGGACTATACGCTGATATTTGTGTGGGCAAATCTCACCAACGTACCAGGACTCGAATAATGGATGACAGAACTTAGCTCACGGAGGAGAGCACAATTTTCGAAAATCACTCTTTAGAGGGGGGACGAAAATTTGACAAATTAATTATTGTTTTTTCCTGTCTCCTTTATTCTCCTATTTATTTAAGTCACATATTGGGCCCAGTCAGGGATCTAAGGAAGAATCTGGAACAGGCCTCACCCAATTAGCTTTTTACTAATTAAATTGAACCCACAATTTAATATAAGCTTATATTGGAATATTACGAGCAGCCACTACAGAAGTAATATTGCACTGCCTTCCAAATCCGAAATTACAAGTATTCCGGGTTTCCTTTAATTGTATTTGATTTATTTCCCACGCTTAAGATGGAAACATCCATTAATTAATTAATGTCTTCTATAGACTTAATTAATTAACATATTTCGAATTCCAAGAGTGGACTTAGCAAGAAACTCTTATTTATTATTCATAGAGTAATTAAACTCCAACTAGCTAGGTTCCAAATAATAAAACCTCGTTTCGAGCTCCTCTTGTGGATGTTATCAAACGAGACTCTCCTCGCGCACGTTTCAACATAATAGCAATCCTAGCACCTCTAGATAATGATCACCACTACCCAATATACCTGGATTGTTGGGTTACGAAAAACCCGCACCTTTGGTAAGTCAAAGTAGTGGATACTCAATATCGTATGCTCAATGCTAACGTACATTGATTAAGAAATTAATTCTCAAGACCTCGTCTTTCAGTAGATAGCATAAAGACTCGTCTTGCTGTTAGATCCATTCAGTGCTGTACCACACCAACGTCATCTTATTTCAATAAGGTTTAGAAATAATCGGACTGACATTGCAACCTTTCGCGATAGGTAGTCTAGGCCTATCTAGGTTGTGAAATTCTTATTTTTCTTTATTTAGAACTGACCGTGTTACCTTAAATTGGATGACGCCCACAACCGGTCTACTAAAACAAAGACTTTGACTTTGTTACGTTTGCTCATACATTTAAATATGCAATAAATAACCATTAAATGTAAAACATAATAACATTATGACAAAAATAATCTGTTGCATTTATTGGAAAATAACCATTAGAGTTTTACAGTATCCAATCACTCGAAAGGTGATTTCTAGTATACAAAACCCTAACAATCTCCCACTTATACTCAAAACAGCTTTCGAATATACAAAATAGTAGTGCACACGTCTAAATTTCTCCCACTTAAACTGAAAACGAGTTGAGGTCTTGAATGAGTCGAACTCCTATCCCTTCAACGTGGCACTCGAACGGTTTTACCGCCAAAGCCTTTGTAAAAGGATCTGCCAGGTTGTTCTCTGACGCAATCTTGACCACTTTTATGTCTCATCTCTGCACTATATCTCTAATGATATGATACTTCCGCTCTGTGTGTTTGCTCGTTTTGTGAGCTCTTGGTTCTTTCGAGTTTGCCACAGCACCAGAATTGTCACAATAAATAGTGACGCTCTTGGGCAGATTCGAAACCACACCTAAATCCATAAGGAAGTTCTTGAACCATACAGCCTCTTTTGCAGCCTCTGATGCGGCCACAAACTCGGCTTCCATGGTCGAGTCCGCGATGCATTTCTGCTTCACACTCTTCCAAATTACGGCTCCACCTCCTAAGGTGAACACATATCCTGAAGTAGATTTTCTCGAGTCCTGATCAGCTTGAAAGTCTGAGTCAGTATATCCCAAAGGACAGAGCTCGACTGCATTGTAAACTAGAGCATAGTCCTTAGTCCGTTTAAGGTACTTGAGTATGTTCTTTACGGCAGTCCAATGTCCTTGGCCCGGATTCGACTGATATCTTGCCACCATGCCAACAGCAAAGCAAATATCTGGTCTAGTACAAAGCATAGCATACATGAGACTTCCAACTGCCGAAGCATATGGAATCCTTCTCATTGCTTGTATCTCAGACGGCGTTTTAGGGCACATCTCTTGAGATAAATGGATGCCATGTCTAAAAGGTAAGAAACCTTTCTTGGCGTCCTGCATGCTAAAACGACTAAGTACTGTTTCGATGTAAGATTCTTGAGATAAGCACAACATCTTCTTCTCTCGATTCCGAAGAACCTTGATCCCGAGGATGTGTCCCGCGTCTCCCATATCCTTCATCTCGAACTGGTTTGATAACCATGTTCGAACTGATGACAACATCTTTTTATTGTTTCCAATTAGAAGAATGTCATCTACATATAAAACTAAGAACACCACATTCCCCATATCCACTTTCTTATACACGCAGCTCTCACTTGGGCACTTTTCGAATCCAAACTTGCAAACAGTTTGATCGAAACATTGGTTCCACGATCTGGATGCTTGCTTGAGGGCATAAATGGCCTTCTTAAGCTTCCAAACCATGTGTTCTTTGCCCTTTATGGCATATCCTTCGGGTTGTTCCATGTAGATGGTCTCCTCAAGACTGCCGTTTAGAAATGCAGTCTTAACGTCCATCTGCCATACATCCCAATCCATATAAGCTGCAATAGACAACAGTATCCGGATCGATTTGAGCATGGCCACTGGGGAGAAGGTCTCATCATAATCGATGCCTTCCTTTTAGGTATACCCCTTGGCCACTAGTCTTGCTTTGAAGACTTTAACTCGTCCACCAGGTCCATGTTTATGTTTGTATATCCACTTGCTCCCAATGGTAGTACAACCTTCGGGTAGGACGGACAAATCGTAGACGTCTTTGTCTATCATAGATTGTAGTTCCGAATCCATTGCTTTTACCCATTCGCAATGATCGATATCTGCCTGCGCCTCCGCAAAGTTCCAGCGATCTAATACAATGCTGTCCGAGGAGTGATCCATAGATTCTCCCAAACCAATGTATCTGTCGGGCTCATGTGAGACCCTCCCACTGCGGCGCGGCACTACAATATTTTGAGTAGAAGTTGAAGTTTCGGGAATTGTTTGTACACTTGGTACTTGTTCTTGGTTAATGGAACTTGTGACTGAAGTTAGCTCATCAAGAGCCACTTCACTGCTGGGTTTATGATTCATTACATAGTCTTCCTCTAAGAATGTCGCGTGAGTGCTCACAATGACTTTCTTATCTCGGAGACTAAAGAATTCATAACCTTTCGTTCCTTTGGGGTAACCTATAAACAAACATACCTCCGTCCTAGATCCTAGCTTAGTTGGATCCTTTTTCAATACATGAGCCGGGCAACCCCAAACCTTGAGATGTGCTAGATTGGGCTTACGCCCAGTCCACAACTCATATGGAGTTTTAGGTACGGATTTTGATGGTAAATTGTCTAAAATGTGACTTGCGGAAAGCAAGGCATGTCCCCAAAACGAAATAGGCAGACGTGCATAACTCATCATCGATCGAACCATGTTTAATAAGGTCATGTTCCTTCTTTCAGCCACGCCGTTCTGCTGGGGCGTGCCCGGCGCAGTCAGTTGGGATTGAATTCCCACTTCTGATAAGTAGTCCAAAAATTCGGCACTGAGGTATTCACCTCCACGATCAGATCGTAGGCATTTGATATTCTTCCCATGATACTTCTCCACAAGAGTCTTAAAGTCTTTAAACTTGTCAAAAGACTCTGACTTGTGACGCATCAAGTAGACATATCCAATTTTCGAGAAGTCATCAATAAATGTGATGAAGTATCGAAAACCACCTCTTGCCTCAGTTGACATTGGTCCACATACATCGGAATGAACGAGCTCAAGTACTTCCTTGGACTTATTGCCCTTAGCCTTAAAAGGCCTCTTGGTCATCTTGCCTTCTAAGCATGACTCACACTTATGAAAAGGTTCCTCCTCTAGACCTTTGATAAGATCTTGTTGAACTAGAGAATGGATCCTCCTTTCATTGGCATGACCAAGTCTACGGTGCCACAAGTACGTTTCGTTCATTGAATTTGAAGGTTCTTTTCGTTTCTTTGAAATTTTCGATGTTGTATTGAGTTCTGATTTGCGATTATTAAACTGTGTAGAAGTGATTGTGTACAGATTGTTTTCCATGATACCACGACAGATATAAGAACCATCTTTCTTAATAACGCAGTTGTCATTAAAAGAAATCGAATATCCATCATAAACCAATTTAGAAACTAAAATTAAATTTCTTCAAAATCAAAAATCTATCACTACTAAAATGCAAATAAATGTCTCCCACTGCAACGGCCGCCACTTTGGTAGCATCGCCCAGCTGGACTTCGATCTCACGATCATGTAGCCGTCTTGTCACCTGCATTAAGTCAGGATCAAAACAAATATGATCAGTGGCTCCTGTGTCAATAACCCAAGTGCAAATTGATGTCGAAGTCAAACAAGACTCGACAAATAGAGCTTGGTGCATACCTGTAGCCTTGCCCCGTTTAGGACAGTCTGGCTTCCAATGCCCCTTTTCTCCACACTTGAAACACTTCCGCGTGGGCTTCTTGTTAGCCCTCTTCTTCTTCTTTCCCTTAGCTATCTTGGCCGGTCCTGAGTTCGGTGCCTGCCTTTTTCCTTTGCTAGGCTTTAAGCCAGAGGAACGAGGCGCCGAAGTCATCATGGTCGCCTTAGCCTGGACCATAAGGTCCTCTGCCGACTGAAGTTCAGTCAACAACTCTGCCAAGGTGTAATTCCTTTTGTTCATCTCGAAGTTGAGCTTGAAATGTTGGAAGCTAGGGGGAAGACTTTGAAGGATGATAGTCACCTGGGACTCGGGGATCGATCGTCCCTCCCAAGACCTCAATTTGGTTGAGGTGGCCCATCATCTCGAGGACATGGTCCCTCACAGACGAGCCTTCCTTCATTGTCTTCGACATGATACTCCGAAAGGCTTGAGACTTCGCCGTTCAATTCTGAGTACCAAAAAGATTTTTGAGATTCTGCATAATCTCGGCGGATGTTTCCATGGCTGAATGCTGATGCTTGAGTACTGAAGACATAGATGCCAACATGTAGCACTTAGCCATCTCATTCGCCTTATGCCACCGTCTGTGTGCATGTCTAACTCCTGCCGCAGCGGTAGCCGCCGGCACTGGAGGTCGAGGGGTGGTGAGCACAAAGATGTACTCATCTGCTGTGAGAACGATGTCCAAATTTTGTTTCCATTCTATGTAATTTTTTCCCTCGAGTTTATTTTCTTTGAGAATTGCGGAAAGATGATTGAATGACATATTGACGATTTGATTTGCACTGCAAAACAGAGTATTTTACTATTGTCATAAACTTATGTAAGAAGTTTGATTAGATTAACCATAAAACTTTTCAAAATCTTACAACTATAAAATTAAAATTTTGTACCCTCCAGAGGAAGTCAATACGCATTAAAATCTTACAATTTTACTGGTCACAACACCGACGAATAGTCCAGAGACCACAGAGTGGCATGGCCGCCTAATGTTGCCTAAGCAAGACCACCGAATTTAGCATTACAGAGTCTCATTTCTACAACACACTCCCATAACAATGCTTGTGTGCTGCTAACAAGATCAAGCTATCTCATAAATCCTGTGTGAACTTCTGAATCTCGCAGTTTCTTAGGATTATTGTCCCCACAGAGCAGGTGGCGATAATATTGGAAACTACATTCTAGTTCATACTATTTATATTTGAGAAGCCCGCCCTCATGAACTTGCTATTTTCTTAGGATTATTGTCCCCACAGAGCAGGTGGCGATAATATTAGAAAAAGGCTTCATAAATTGCAGACCAATTGATGGAGACCATATACAAACGTTGAGTTCGTAATTATAGCTTAGATATTTTGGGTTATGGTTTTACTTTAATTATCATTAGCCTTGAGGCAGTTTAAGGCTTAATTAAATTCTGTTGGTATTTAATCTACTGGATAATTAAATCTTTTATTAATTGGTATCTTCCTTTAGGAAATTATTGTTCTAGAATATAATTCTTATTCATGTCTACTATAAGGTATATCTAAAATAAATAAATTATTTAATTCTTAATAAGACATGAAAAATTAAATTCAAATTAATTCCATGTTCAAGATTAGGAAGAGATATTTCAATATTTAATGTATTCATACATATCTATCCCTTTTAGGATCTTAGATATATAAATATTAGGAAACTATTAAATTATTCTTATCCATATCATCTAGGAATCAAAATATTATTATTTATTTCCATAGATATAGAAAATAATAAAAATATTCCTTAAATCTAGATAAATATTAGCAAACTATTAAATTATTCTCATCTATATCATCTAGGAATAAAATAATATTATTTATTTCCATAGATATAGATAATAATAAAAATATTCCTAAAATCTATTTAAATCTTCCAAAAAGATTTTATTTCCATTAAATAATAATATATTAATGATATCTTTTAATAAAATAATTAAATAATCATTAAAATAATCTTTCATCGTTATCTCATCGTACGAGGTTCGAACGAACAATGAACGACGAAGATCCGACGAATTCGATGACGAAGATCCGACGAATTCGTCGTCGAATCACGACGCATGCAGCGTCTCGGACACCTGTGCGCAGGTGGCGCGCCAGCGTCTCGGCCGCTTGGCTCGTCGGGTGTCGCAGCTTCTCGGCCAGGCGCGCACACGGCGGCACGCGCCTCTCGGCCAGCTGCTCGACGCCTGTCTCGGCGTCTCGGCTCGTCGGGTACCGACGCTTCTCGGCGTGGCGCGCGCCTCTCGGCCAGCGTCTCGGTGCCCTGCTCGACGAGTGCCGATGCTTCTCGGCCAGGCGCGCGCGGTGGCGCGCGCCTCTCGGCCAGCGTCTCGGCGTCCGGCTCGACCCTCTGAGCCGTCGGGTGTCACGAGCTCTCGGCCAGCTCGGACCTTCCGCCTAGGGTTCTGCCCGGTGTCTCGCGGTGTCTCAGTGGCTCTCGGACGAGCCACCACTCCGCGCCAGTCACCACCGTGTTGACCTTGACCCGGGTTCCGTCTGGTGCATGTGGTCTCGGCCGGCGGCGGGCACGAGTCCCCACTCGTTTGCGCGTCGCCCCGTGATCACGGCTCCCGGCTCCCACTGTCTCGACATCCCTATCTCGATCGCACATGGTGCGTTCGAGCAATTCAAGTTCTTTGATTCGATAGTTCTTGAGTTCATCATGCATAATTAATTAAACAAAACACCAAGAACATGCTTCGCAATCAAATAATACATGCATACATGAATTTCGCGAAATTTAAATCCAAATAATCAGAGCCAAAGACTGGCTCTGATACCAACTGATGGGGCTAGCAGCGGAAGCGTGCGGACAAAACGGATCACATGAATTTGATCTATTTAGCAGATTATTTAGACAAAATCTATTCGCGTAATTATCACATGTATCATGCTCATAACTTGAATTAAAACATGCTTTAGCACATAAAATTCCTAAAACATGCTTACTACGGAATTAGCCAATTTACCTCGTTGATTCAATCAAGAATCGATGATGGCTTGCTCCGTCTCCACGTGAAGATCTTCAATACAAAACCTCGGATCTTCTGACTGGTGTCCCGGACTATACGCTGATTTTTGTGTGGGCAAATCTCACCAACGTACTAGGACTCGAATAATGGAAGACAGAACTCAGCTCACGGAGGAGAGCACAATTTTCAAAAATCACTCTTTAGAGGGGGGACAAAAATTTGACAAATTAGTTATTGTTTTTTTCTATCTCCTTTATTCTCCTATTTATTTAAGTCACATATTGGGCCCAGTCAGGGATCTAAGGAAGAACCTGGAACATGCCTCACCCAATTAGCTTTTTACTAATTAAATTGAACCCATAAATTAATATAAGCTTATATTGAAATATTACGAGCAGCCACTACAGAAGTAATATTGCACTGCCTTCCAAATCCGAAATTACAAGTATTCCGGGTTTCCTTTAATTGTATTTGATTTATTTCCCGCGCTTAAGATGGAAACATCCATTAATTAATTAATGTCTGCTATAGACTTAATTAATTAACATATTTCGAATTCCAAGAGTGGACTTAGCAAGAAACTCTTATTTATTATTCATAGAGTAATCAAACTCCAACTAGCTAGATTCCGAATAATAAAACCTCGTTTCGAGCTCCTCTTGTGGATGTTATCAAACGAGACTCTCCTCACGCACGTTTCAACATAATAGCAATCCTAGCACCTCTAGATAATGATCACCACTACCCAATATACCTGGATTGTTGGGTTACATAAAACCCGCACCTTTGGTAAGTCAAAGTAGTGGATACTCAATATCGTATGCTCAATGCTAACGTACATTGATTAAGAAATTAATTCTCAAGACCTCCTCTTTCAGTAGATAGCATAAAGACTCGTCTTGCTGTTAGATCCATTCAGTGCTATACCACACCAACGTCATCTTATTTCAATAAGGTTTAGAAATAATCGGACTGACATTGCAACCTTTCGCAATAGGTAGTCTAGGCCTATCTAGGTTGTGAAATTCTTATTTTTCTTTGTTTAGAACTGACTGTGTTACCTTAAATTGGACGACGCCCACAACCGGTCTACTAAAACAGAGACTTAGACTTTGTTACGTTTGCTCATACATTTAAATATGCAATAAACAACCATTAAATGTAAAACATAACAACATTATGACAAAAATAATTTGTTGCATTTATTGGAAAATAACCATTAGAGTTTTACAGTATCCAATCACTCGAAAGGTGATTTCTAGTATACAAAACCCTAACAACCCTGTCTACATACCACCCCACCAGAGAAATTTCCAAAATTACCAAAATCAGCCAAATCAAGCACCCCAACACCATCAGAACCAAAATCATTTCCAAAACCAGAACCAGAACCAATATCACCAAGACCAGTATAACCCTCCTGGCCAGTATAACCAATACCCACCTAAACAGAACCAGCAAAACTTCCAAAATTTCCAGCCCAACCAAAGTTCCCTGTATAACCAGCACCAAGGCCCAAATCAGTCACAATATTCCAACAGGACCAGACGATCCATGGAGGACATGATGGGAGAATTGCTCGCGTCGCAGCAAGGTATCAAGGGTGAGTTGCAATCCCACAACGAAGTAGTGCAGGGGATGCAAAATGCCCAGAAGGAACATAAAGCGAACATGAAGATGATGAATAGGCAGTTGGCCCAGCTGGCCAGTTCGGTGGGTGATTTGAAAGAAAATGCAGGGAAACTCCCGTCTACAGTTCAAATACCCGAAAAGGCGAATGTGAGTAAGGTTACATTGAGGTCAGGAACTACTTATGATGGACCTCGACCGAAACAACCAACTGGAGAGCCGAGTGGAACGAAGATAGGGGGCGACACCATCTTAGTTGAAGAGCTTAATAGATCCATACCTCAGATGCAGGACCCATTTTTCTTGGGGGAGACGCTATGTGGAGGAGGTGAACCCGAGAACGTACTGGTCAGGAAGGAACCCCATCAAGTGGTATAATCTAGAACGGAGGCTCAGTTCCAGAATTTGCCCAAGGAAGATTCCAAGGAGGTTGCTGAAGGACCGGTAGAGGAGAGAAAGGGGGAGAAACCATTCCCTTTCCGCTTTGTTACAAAAAGAAAGAAGGAGAACCCGGTGGATTACTTGTCGATTTTTGGGAAATTGGATGTCACCATACCATTCCTCCAAGCCGTGAAGGTACCCCCTCTTGGGAAATTCATTAAGGAGTTCATAGCCGGGAAAGCCCAGGAGGATGGGAAGATCATGGTGGAAGGGATAGCGTATGCGATTGTGCAGGAAAAACTACCACCCAAGAGAGTCGACCCAGTTATGTTCACTCTACCCATAACTGTAGGAGGTGTAAAAGTCGAGCATGCAATGTGTGACCTGGGGGCATCTATAAATGTTATGCCATTGTCAATCTATAACCGATTGAAGGGAGTTAGATTGTCGAGTACTAGGGTGTTGATCCAACTGGCTGATAGGTCATGCATAAGTCCTGAGGGTGTTTTAGAGAATGTGTTGGTTAGAGTGCATGATTTTACCTACCCTGCTGACTTTTATGCGATTAAAATGAGTGAGTCCGAGGCTAGGGAATCTAGTGGCATATTGTAAGGGAGACCATTTTTTAGAACGGCCAAGACAATAGTAGACATGGCTGAGGGGACAATTTGCACTGATTTCTATGGGGAGAAATTTACTTTTGATATCAATGAGGCCATGAAGAAGCCTATTGATTCTGAAAGCTTATGCTATGTTGATGTGATTGACCCCTTAGTCCAAGATTTTCTTGAGACCGAACTATTGCAGGAGAAACTTCAAGCTTTAGATGTGTATGAGCAGGCTGACGTAGAAGTTGATGTATGGTGCGATCTGATCAGTAGCCAAGGGTTGACAGATGAAGAAATAGAAGGAGCGATCAAGGAATTTTGCCAGAAATCAGAGTTCATTGGAGCCGCAAGGGCTCAGCTACTAGCTAGTATAGAGGAACCCTCAGGGGGAGAATTAGAAAAAGAAGAAGAAGCTGAAAGAAACCCTCTACCCGAAGACACACTTCCACCCCAAGTCGAGCTGAAGAAACTGCCATCGAATCTGAAGTATGCTTTCCTCAGAGAGGAGAACTCATATCCAGTGATCATCAGCAGCAGCCTTACAAAGGAACAAGAGGCGAGGCTACTGACTGTGCTGAGCAAGAACAAGAAAGCGATTGGATGGAGTCTTACAGATTTGGTGGGGATAAGCCCCGCCGTCAGAAAATCAATGGGAAGAGGTACGTAATTTTTTATGCATCTAAGACTCTGAATCAAGCCCAGCGGAATTACGATACCACTGAAAAGGAGATGCTGACAGTGGTGTATTCTTTCGAGAAGTTCCGGCCATACTTGTTGGGATCCAAGGTCATCGTATATACTGACCATGCAGCGATTAAGTATCTGATTACAAAGAAAGAATCCAAACCCCGTTGGATCCGATGGGTACTCTTGTTACAAGAATTTGATTGGAAAGTTGAAGATAAGAAAGGAGTCGAGAACAAGGTGGCGGACCATTTGAGTAGAATAGTGCAAGATGGAAACAGCGAAGAGGTGCACGACAAGTTTCCAGAGGAGCATTTATGTGAGGTGATTTTTGAGGTCAGGAAAATTGACTGGGAAGAAGTGATGAAGCTTACTGGCCAGTACGATACAACAAGAGGGAAAGAAAAGGTAGGGTAAGAACCATGGTATGCAGACCTAGCCAACTACCTAGTGACTGGAGAGCTTCCAGAAGTGTCGAGTATTACCAAGGCCCAAAGAATGAAGATTAAGAGTGAAGCAAAATACTACTTTTGGGACGACCCCTATATGTGGAGAGTGGGATCCGATCAAGTGATAAGGAGATGCATTCCTGACTGGGAGCAGCGGGATGTCTTGATCCATTGCCATTCGTTAGCGTGTGGAGGACATTTTGGGTCCAAGAAGACGGCAAGGAAGATTCTGGATAGCGGTTTTTATTGGCCAACCCTCAACAAGGATGCATACGAATTCTGCAGAAGCTGTGAACGTTGTCAACTGACCGGAGGAATATCTGCCCGGGATGAAATGCCGCAGGTACCCATCATCGTTTGTGACCTGTTCGACATATGGGGAATGGATTTCATGGGGCCTTTTCCTTCATCCTATGGCAATCTGTATATCCTAGTCGCGGTAGATTACATTTCCAAATGGATAGAAGCAAAGGCCACAAGCACGTGTGAAGCAAAGGAGGTGGCCAAGTTCTTAAAGAGTCAGATCTTCAGCCGGTTCAGAGTTCTGAGGGCGATCATATCTGATCAAGGTACACACTTTTGTAACCGCACCATCGAAGCCTTGATGAAGAAGTACGGAGTGCATCACAGACTATCAAGCCCCTACCACCCTCAAGCGAACGGGCAAGCAGAGATCTCTAACCGAGAGATAAAGAAGATTCTGGAGAAGACCGTAAATCCCTCCAGGAAGGATTGGAGTGTGAGGTTAGAGGATGCTCTATGGGCCTATCGTACAGCCTACAAGACCCCCATAGGAATGTCCCCGTACTGGATCGTTTTTGGGAAGATGTGCCATTTACCGGTTGGAATTGAACACCTGGGCAGTACAGAAAGTGAATATGGATGCTACAGCCTGTGAAGAGGAAAGGAAGCTGCAGCTGCAAGAGTTGGAGGAACTCAGATTGGAATCGTTCGACTCAGCCATGTGGTACAAGGAGCGAACCAAATTGTGGCACGACAGGAGTCTGAGGACCAAGGATCTCCATG
Organism: Salvia splendens; assembly: GCF_004379255.2. Classification (NCBI taxonomy): domain Eukaryota; kingdom Viridiplantae; phylum Streptophyta; class Magnoliopsida; order Lamiales; family Lamiaceae; genus Salvia; species Salvia splendens. The sequence continues at coordinate 22,686,707 of NC_056032.1, read as the reverse complement.
TTGGGCAGAAAGTACTACTCTTCCAGTCGAGACTGAAGCTCATACTTGGAAAACTCAAGTCGAAATGGACAGGGCCTTATGTCATCACCGCACTCTGTTCTAATGGAGCAGTGGAAATTTCAGGGAGTCTTTCTAATTCTGAACCTTTTATTGTGAATGGGCATAAGCTAAAAGTATTTAGGGACAATAGTGATGTGGCTGTAGTGGATGAGATCCCACTGCAACCACATACTCAGGTTTCATACTGACCGGTGGGATAGGAATTTGGAATTCCACTGGGCCAATTCTTTTGAAAGTCTACATATACTGGCCAAGTAGAGTTCCAAATTGCCTAAGAGAAATGTAAATATTGTAAATACATAGTTAATTTTCGTTTACAAAATAAATTTTAGAATATCCAAAAATATTTTTGGGCCTTAATTATTTTGGAGTATGCATTGACCACGATATTACTTATCTGATGCAACTTCAATTTTATTTAAGTGCCTATTTTAACTATTTTCCGTATTAGGTAAGTATAGGGGGAAATCATTAAGGGACGAATTTGAATTTGTGGACTTTTTAAAGCTTTGCAGCTTTTTGCAGCGGCTGGAAGGGGCGCTTGAGCAGAGAGAGTGGACACGCCGACCAATCAGGAGTCAGTATTCTCAACCGCCACTCCCTCGAAACGACGCGATTTGGAACTGCCTATAACCGGTCGCAAACCCACAACTGCCATATTCCAACCCATAACCATACCGTCTCACCCATTCTCCCTCACAAACCCTCCCTTCCATTCTCTCTCTCTTCCAAATTTCCCTTCCATCTTCTCCAGAAATCGAACCCAAATCTCCACCAATAAATCACCACTTTGAAACCATGGGAAAGAAGGCGTTTGCAACCAAAATTAAAACCCCTTCAACCTGCCGAGAAGAACCACCGTCCACCCAACCACCGCCGAACCCACAACCATCTGAGCCGGCTCCGCAAGCACCAGCGATGATCTCTTTAGACGCAATGGCAGACTTTCTTAGGCTGCAAGATCCGACCATAAATTGGGCGGCGGAGTTGGCAAATTTCAGCTGAATCGGAGGACAGTGGAGCGTGACCGGAGCAAGCCCGGCAGTAACCATCCATCTACCATGCCGACTTCCCCAACGACTCCACAAGAAGAAGAATCTCCCACTGAAGCCGCACCGTCAGAACCCTCGGAACCCTCTCCGAGCCACCAAGAGACAGAGCCCATGGATATTAATCCTATTGCGGACTATTACGATTCTGATCCAGAAGAAAGGAAGGAAAGGCTGAGGAAGGAGAAGCAAGGCCAAGAGGAAAGAAGTGCAGCTGAGGAGACGCCGGTCGCAGAAACCGTCCATCACGAAGTGGCTAGAGGGGAGATAGATCTGAATGAGACGGCCAAGAAGCAGGGCCTAATGACCGATGAGGAATTTCATGCTATTTTAGATGATGTCAATCGGATGGAAGATGACACTGCCGCGGTGGCTGAGGGGATAGACCTCGCATCATGAGCAGTAGGAGAGAGTGAAGAAGCCGAAGAAGGAAACCGCTCGGAAAGCCAAGCTAGGGAAGAAGAGATTATGCCGAAATCACACCAACCAGAAGCAGAGAGGGATGACACATCTATTGAAGAACAGGAAACGAAAGCAAATGAAACAGAAGCAAGACCAGAAGTACCCAACCCAGTGGCACCTCCGGTGACAAAACCGAAGGCCGTCAAGAGGAAGTTGGTGTTGAAGGGCGAACCTAAGGCTATTTGGCCAAAGCCGCAAAGGGTATCTCAACGATGCTTAGGAAAGTGGGCAGCTAGTAAGGCGAAGCCGAACACGGAGGCAGATCCCGTGGAGATCTTGAGTGAAGAAGAGAGGGCTACTCCCATAAAACCTGGGGAGGAGTTTTTGCATACTACTGATTTGGAGGATACTGCAAGGGAAAACGAAGCGGTCTCTCCAACACTGAATGGCCAAGGTGAAGAGGCTGACGGGATGGCTGAGGGTCTGGACCTCGCATCCAGGTCAGTAGGCCACAAGGGGACCAGTCCTACTGCCCAGGATCAATTTTCAATACAAGCTGAGAAGGAACCCGAAGAAGAGAAAGACGAGGATGACGGAGAGGAAGCTAGATATCAGGAAGAAAGAAAACGGAAGGGGAAGGCCCCTATGAAGAAGAAGCCCAGCAACATGAAGCCACGTACAGTGAATACTGGCATAGTCATTACTGAGTCAGTTCAGCGAGCCCAGGAACACCGGAGGGAACAAAGTGATAGTGAATACGCTGTCAGTAAAGAGTCAGAATCGGACAGCGATATTTCCCTGGAGGACGAGGACTACAGTGAGCAATAGCTTCCGCACGATCATCGGGAGCTAGTATATCCCCCGGTAGAGAGACTGAGGTATCGGCGCTGGACAGTGGACCTTACTGATGATCTGGTGGAGGAGATGAAGCTTTTCGACTCGAAGGAGCTACAAAAAGTTTTCGATAGCAAGGATGAAGGGAGTAAGCAAGTGAAGAGTGGAAACTTCATTTTCCTTCTTTAGATGAGTTGGGTGCCCGCGAGCAGTTTCTCTCTTATTTGCACGCGTTAGGATTCGAATGTTTGTTGGTGAATGGAGATTCGAGTGTCCCGGTTAGATTAGCGAATGAGTTTTTCACGACCTTTAGGTTTAAGGTCACCACTGATCTAGATGAGGAATGTATAAGTTTTAGGCTGTTTGGCGGAATGAAACGGATGAATCTGATTGAGTGGACCATGCGTCTGGGAATGTGCAGTTTGGAGGAGGCCATAGGGCCTGATTGGAGAAGTAGGGAGCGGGGAATCCCCCGCAGACATGTGGAATTTGAGCCCCAGGAGGCATGGGAGGAGTTAACTCACCCAGCCTCTGGAGAATTTGCATCCACTCTCTCTCGCTCAATCCATTTCAATAACCCAATCCTGCGCCTAGTCCAGTTCTCTTGGACTTCAATTTGTTGGGACAGTCGAACTCCGCTGTCAGGACATCGATGACGGAGTTATACCTTCTCTGGTGCGCCAAGCACGGAAGGAAGTTACATCTGGGTTTTTGGACCGCCTACCAATGCCATCTAATTGCCACCCACCCAGCGAGAAATCTCACTCTATGCCATATCTTGGGAATGTTCGTCCGAAACAACATCATCATCACAGAGGCCGAGGACTTATCCGACCAGATCATGGTGGACCCTCCTGGTCTCTTTGATACACCTTTTGTTCGTCCGAACGAACACCGTTTACATGAGGCAGGGCGTACCACGTTTCTATGCAGTGGGAGAAGAAACTATGCCTACAGGGAGAGCGACGGCAGCCTAGGGAACACCAGCGCAGGAGCAGAGGCAGGAGAGGTTGGAAAAAACAGTGGCAGTGATGGGAGAGGAAAACCGACAGATGAGATCGGAGATGACCCGCTTAGCGTCAGTGATGGAAGGAATTTTAATGGAGTTAGCTCAGAGAAGGCAAGAGGAAGTAATACCCGAGATGAAAGAAGCAGAGCAGAAAGAAGAAGCGGAACGAGAGGAATGAGATGCCGAGGAGTCGGCAGAATCTGGGATCAAGCAGTCCGAGAATGAGGAGGAACAACCGGAAGAACCACCTGCACCACAACCTGCCCCGCGAAGGAGCAGAAGGAACAAGTGACCACCACCCCACCTGACTAGTTAGTTTTCTTTTTATTTTCAGTTTTTAGTATTTTAATTGTGTTTTGCTGTTTTGTTTAGGTAGTATAATTTGTGTATGTGCGCAAACCCCATTCAGAACACTTAGCCTATTCTATAGTCTAAGTGTGAGAAGTAAAGGGTTTGTTACTGTGACTCATGTTCTGTTGTTTTTATGTTTTCATAAGCATGTTGACTCACACTTAGCCCACTATGTGGTCTAAGTGTGAGAAGTTTATGTATATATGTGTTTCGTGATTGTTGGATTCTGCTTAGGTTTTAAACTCTCCCACTTAGCCTATTTTATAGTCTAAGTGTGAGAAGTTTTAGTTTTAGTATGTCGTTGTGCTTGTTTTGTCTGTGTGTCAACATACTGGCCATTACCTTTTCCACTTCACAGCCTTATCTGAGGGCAGACACTTGTGACGTGGGAGGGGGGACGCAATGGCCAGTATGATATATGTATATATGTGTGGTTTGTGTTTGTGCTTGTGTTAGTGTCTTGATTGGTCTAGTTTTTTTTTCTTTTGTGTGTTGATTGGGCTTAAAACTTAACTGTCCTGAGCTGACGGTGAGGGGAATTGAGGGAGATACGACATCCTGGAAAACAGAAACCACCCCCCTTAGTACCTCCTAGCCAGGATAGATGATGCGAGTATGAAAGAAAAGCCCATCCTCAGAGCCAAACACGAAAGCCCTCTTAAAATGTGAGTTATAAGCCTTAAGTGGAACCACTTTCCACAATATCCAGAAAAGAAAAGAGTGGCTGCCACATAATGATTAGGGCGAAGTGACCGCGTGTGTCACCCTTTTAAAAAAAAAAAAAAAAAAACTACCAGTAGAACCCCTTTTCCTAACCATATATACCCAGATATACACCCATAGCCACTGGGACTGTGTGCGTGCAAGGCATAAGACGAGTAAAGCTCACTGGCCAGAAAGGTGTACAAGAAAGCAGAATCCAACTGGGCAAGAGTGATTGAATGCTTAAGGAAGAAAATCAACCAGGGAGTCATCCCAGGTCCAAAAAAAAGAAGGAATAAGGGTGGCAAAGCCACAAGGAAAAAAAAAGAAGAATATGAAGAAAATGGTCAGAAAAACTTGACCACAAAAAAAGAAAGAGAATGAATAAGGGTGGCGAAGCCACAAGAAGCTACTCACCAGTTGGAGATCAAAGCCAGAAGCGCCAGCCAAGAGAAGCAACAACCAAGAGCCCAAATGCACACAGTTCTCCCACATCAAATAAAGTTGAAGTTTTTGAACCTTAGAGCCTTAGGAGCATCCACCCAAAACACTACAAACCAATAGCCCCATTACAAACCTTTAAGTCCTTCAGTAGCTGCACGTGAAATCTAAGTCCGAAGCAATTGTGGTTGAGCACTATGAGAGAATGCAGTCCTAACATTCCCGGAGAGGTATGAGTGACTGAGTGAACCTAGTGTTTGGCCGAAAGTTTGGGCGATCCTGACGAGCGGATATACTAAATGGGAGAGAAAAGGGGGGCGGCGGAAGTTCAAGGCTGTCTAAGGCCAGATTGCACCTGATCCCGAGGGGAGGGATGGTTGAAAATATAGCCCAATTACTGTGTTAATGTGTCTAAGTGTTTTAGTTTTCTTTTATGTGTTTGTCTTGTTATGTGTTTTCTTTGCGTCATAGTTAGAGTCTAGGGTAGGATTGAGTCGGTCAGGGGAGTAACCAGGCTAGAATTCGACTTATTTCTTTTTTGTTTGTTCTTCACACTTGAGGACAAGCATGCGGTAAGTGTGAGCAGTTTGATAAGTCGTATTCTAGGCCTTGGTTACTGGTCAGTATGATGTGCATAATTGAATTATATCTGCAAAACAGTTACTTAAGTGTGCAGGTTGAGTGTTCTAGCCAGTAGGCAAAGCTTCGGATACTTCAGGAGAAATGAGCGTCAGGATGTTGCTATCCTGACCAGTATGCATGCCAAAAAGGCTCGAGATGGAGAAGGGGGATAGCTGGGAAGATCAGCCGCAAGCAAGGGGGCAAAAGAGTCATTTCATGTTTGAAGTCTACCCTAAAAATCAAGGGACGCCTCTTTATAAAAGGAAGCCACTTGGAGAGAGAATCATCATCAATTAGTTAGTTAACTCCTACGCTTAGTTAGCAATATCTCTTCAGTAGATCTCTCCTTCAGCATTATCCTTCGTAATTCTCGTTCCTCGCCACAGCCATGGTCACTTGAAGATCATCAGTTCGCCGTTGTTCCATTCTCTCGTTCCAGTCAGCACGATCGTAGTTAGCAGTTCCATCGCCCGGAGTGGCAAAAACAATCTTTATTTGCTTTCTAGTTAATCTTGTTTGTTTTCTCTACGTTGGATCTTTCGCATTTCCAGTATTTTGTTACTTTGAAGTATTAGTTGCGATCCAAACGTTTTATTGAATATGAAGTTGTTTTCCAGCATCGGTTCATGTTTGTTTTCGCTTTTTTCTGCCTAGATAGCTTAGATCTAGCTGTTACGGTAATTTCCAGTGTGGAATCGCATGTTTTAACTTCTGTAGTTAATCTCTCTGAGTTTTCAAGTCTAGATAGCTGTTAGATTTTAGATCTGAATTAGTTAAGTGTGAAAAACCAGTTTACGTGATTTCTGCCACCCTGCATGTTAGCCAGTAAGCATAATTGCAGTTTCAGTGTTTGATCTTTTGATTTGAAGTTTTAATTGTAGATCTGTGTTCTTGAAGTTGTTAATCTGTGTTTTTATGGTGATGAATCTGGTTTTGCTGATCTGATTTGATTTATGTTGAAGAAGACAACTTCCACATCCAAGTTTGGGACCACTTTTACTTTTTAGTTACTTTTTGCTTTTGTCCTTTACTTTTTCTACCTTTTCAGGCGGTACCCTACAGATCTGTCAGTCTAGTCACCTAACTACCTCTTTTCCTCTGATATTCCGTTTAGCCTTTTATAGTAATCCCGTACCTTACACCTTTTTTTTCAGAGACATAATGTCCCCTACTCTCACGTACACAGTTGCTTATCAAACGTCTCACACACCTCCTAGTCAGTAGAGTACCACCTTAAATTCCAGCCTAGATAAGTCTCAACCCAAAGCGTGGTAGCTAACCAAACCTTCCAGAATATCACCACAATCACTCCAAATCGTCACCATCTCTGTGGGATTCGACCCCTACCTTCACTATACTACCCAGTAGAAGAGGGTTAAGGAATTATTGATACCAGGTTCAGGATTAGCAGGGGCTTGTTTTATCCTGATCAGTAGGATACACCTGGGTTTGAACGACACCTGACGCAAACCTGCTCTTTCACCGAGATTTTGCAAATTTGATTTGACAATTGAAATATCTTATTTGGCAGCCTACTATGAAATTTGAGACTTAATTCAGTTTTATCCTGTTTTCAAGACCTATCTCATATTCTTTCGAGCTCTCATCAGAAGTAAAGTCTCAAGCTTTATAGTTTATCTGAAACCTTAATTCCCAAAACGAACTTGATAAGTTCAATGAAACTTAGACGCTGCCTTATTTTTCTTCAAACCAATTTTTGCAAGTTGGTGATGAGATCTAAAAGAGTTGAGCTAGAAATGCTGTTCTTGTTTTCTTGATTAATTCTGCAGCCTTTCTGATTAAGACACTTTCAGCAGCGTAGCTACATTTTTTAAATCAGTTCATATCCAAGTAAGACGGCTTGATCAATTTTTGAGTTCTTGATATTAGACTTGGAGGAAAGGGTGAGGTTGAGCTTTTCGAATGCACACGGGGAATAAGTTTCTATAATTAGACATGCGTAAAAGTGATACACTAACCAGAGGCATCGATATGACCAAGAACACGAGGTGTTCAATTTTCAACTTTTACGTACCGCTTATAGCGAGCTGCTAAGGAATCGAATATTATGCTATACATCTAGATATTAGATCTTGAGAAACTAAATGTGGTGAAAATGCTTTAACGACCAATAACCTTTTAGTGCTATATGAGATACCTATATAAGTAGTTGATTGATACGAGGAAGCTGCTTGGAAATTGGATTACAAGTTAATGAAAAAATATTTTATTCGAAGGATGTAAGCAAATTTCGGGACAAATTTTTTGTTAAGATGGGTAGATTGTAATACCCCGATTTTTTTCTATCTTTTTAGTTGTTCTTAAAGGGCATCGCTTGTGTAGCCAAAAAATTTTCTTCAATTCTTTTAGATGTTGATGGAAAGATCTATACATAAATATTCAAGTAATTTTCCTGCCAAAACCAGTTTTACAGTGTGTCGTGTAGTTGTTGAATTTAATATAATACTTGTATTATAACTAAGATAAAATCTATAATTAATTGTAATGTTATTATCAGTTGTGTTGGCCCAATTCTTATTGGCATCAGTCCACTAGGTGTGGCCCATTGACGATTTCATTCCTTTAAGGAGAGAAAAAGCCCAAGAAAACTCTTCATCTCCATTTCTCACATTTATAGCTATTTACAGCCGGGAACACTCGGTCTCCATTCCTCATTCGACCTTTTCCATAAAGAATTATTCAAACTCCACGATTCATTATATTCAACCAATTCCAAGAGAAATCCGGAACTAAATTTCAGAGAGAGAGACGACAAAAGCGGATAGCAGCTGCGTGAAATCGGCGATGGAGGAGTCAAGAGCGCAGCGATGCTGTGACAGAGAGGGGAGAAAGATGGGGGCTGCCGGTGGATCACGAGTTGTCGGTGTACGGTGACAACGGCCGATAGCAGTAGTGGTTGTATCACGACGGCGAAATGGAGAGCATAGTGAGATGGCTTCAGTGATGCTTTGACTTCGGCAGATGGCAGTAGGCGACGGATGAGAGAAAGGGAAAAGAGAGAAGATGCGAGGCAGCGAAAAGGAGAATTCAAATTCAGAAATTAAATGAACAAGATTAGGGAAATAGCGACCGCGAACAGCAGCGGCGTTAAGCGCTTCTTGACGACGAACGGTGGACAAAGACGACGAGTGTAACATCCCAAATTTTTGTGACTTCTTTTCATGTAATTGGAATTTTGGGGAATTCTGAAACGTTTGATTCTATGTGATTAAGTGCTTTGTGTGAAAAAAAAATTGACGTGGTTATTGTGGAATGATGAGCTTGGGATTTATGTTATTCCAATGTGGGGAAATAATTAATAGGATCATGCATTTATTTTTCCTCAAGTCAATTCATTGAAAAATTCGGCCCTCCCAAATTATTGAAATAGTACTTCTTTTTGTGGACTTAATTAATTGTTTTGGGACATTATTCCAAATTAAATCCAAACCAATGGACCTTAAATTACACTACATGAAATTCGAACTCCATCCTTTTATCATTGGGAGTTTCGAAAATCTCCAATAGGAGACTGGATTATTTTCCATTTGATTTAATTGGTGCTTTATTGATTCTCTTCTTTTAAATTAAATCCAATTAAATCATGCCACATATTATTTCTTCACCCAAAATAAATAGAGAGTTGGAACATTTCCTTGGCTATTTTAGCCTAATAATTTTCGGCTCCTCCAATAAAATATGGAGGATATTTTATTTGTTCCTATTTTGTGGAACCCCCTTTTATTCAAATAAATTCCCATGTCTAATTAATTGGGGATGTGAATATTTTCCTTCTATTTTTCCTCCATATCACACGCCCCTTTGCATTATTTTTCCTTGTGGGAATTTAATTAATTGTTGCCTATTTTATGGTAGTCTTTTTCCTATAAAGAAATTACTTAATTTAAATCCTATTTTGGTTTAATTGGGGATTTAAATAATTTCCTTGTACAATTTCTCCTTAAATTTTCGGCCCCCTCCTTTTATTTCCTACTTGGAGATTTAATTTAATTGTTCCCTTGTATTCATTATTTTTATTTCCTAAATTATGAATATATTCTCTCCAAGTAAATATTGCTATATTTCCTTGTAATTAAATCAGCAAATTTTGGAATTAATCCCCTCAAAATACACGCCTACTTTGTGATCTAATTGTGGGATTTTTATTTAATTTATTCCTCCCACAATTTAATTATTACTTGGGTGTGAATTAAACCTAGTACATAAAATAGAATAAATCCTAACCCTAGCCACTATTTTCACACGCCTCCCTCTCCCTCATTCTCTCCTCACACGTTTTCCCTCTCCTCTCCACTCTCCCATCTCCAAAACTCTTCCATTCAAGCTTATTCTTGCATCCATTGAAAGTACCTTCGAGAGTTTCCGACGGATCGCTTCGTTCTTCTCTTCTACCGATTGGTTTTTGTAAAGGAAGGTATAATTGCACACTTTTTCTTCTCCTTCTCTTTTGAACCATGTTTTGAGTCCTACATGCATGTAGAGAGTGTAGGTTTGATAGATCGCAAGTTTTAACGGGAGGGAAATTGTGTGTTCGTAAGAACTTGTTTGATTTTTACGTTGTTGATTGGAATCATGTGTATTGGATCGAAATATTTGTGAATAATATGAGGTTGTATGCAAATATGTGTATGAAGAACGTGTAAGCATGATTATGTGTTTTCGAGCATGAAAAATCGGTGGTTGTGTTGTGGAAGTTTAAAAACCCTAATCCCGAATTTGAACCAGAAATCTGTGATGCACGACCAGTGACTTATGATCTGTATTCGACCCATCAAACGAACGAATTTTGCTACGAAATTTTTACTGAGTAAACTTCAAGGTGTTTTCTGTGTCTCGTGTAAATTTTAGCCTGTTTTATCGAAAAATGATTTTTTAATAAATTTTTGAAGTTGACTGCGCAAATCTGCCAGAAACGTGAGTTCTCGCCATGAATGTTTCGTTTTCTGTTTGACTGACCAAATGACCTCCGATTGATGTGATTCTTGAACTATATGAAAATTTGAAGTGTCTTCTGAGTCGTGTTAAATTTTCAGCCTTTTTGGGCATCGGAAATTGTATGCTACGACCAGAGAGTTCAATATATGCTATGACTGACTAAATGACGTGATTTCGGTGTGAAAATTTGCATGTATGAACTTGAATGTGTATTCTGTATTGTGACCAAAATTTAGCTTCTTTTGAGGTCGGGTGAATTTATAGTGATTTTTTCAAAACGGTCGCGCAATTCTGCCAGTTTTCTGCCTTGTTAAAATATCTCTTATTTTCAAGTCTAAAAGTATTGTATGATGCATGTATGTCCAAGGAACGTGTCTAAATGATGTGATCACGTGTGATAAATCGAAATGTGTTACGATGTGTTCTCCCATCTTTGTGACGTATGTTGGGTCGGGGATTTGAGAAAAACGACGAGAGAATCGATAGGACATGCATAGTAATATGTTGTTGGGGGAAACTAATTGTGTTGTCTTTGACGAGGGTGTTGTGTAGTCGTGAACTCGAGGATCGAGAGTTGCTAAGTGGGTTGTGAATTGCTAAGAGAACGAGGTGGGCTTTCTTTTCAAACCTCTTTACTTTTCCGAAAAATATTATGTGGAGATATAAGGGTGGTTTAATTGTTATGTCATGCCATGTTGTTTTTGTATGAGATTGTGTGCCTGATGCCTAGTTCGTATGAGTTTACTCCGTTAGGCTATATGGCTGTGTTGTGAAACGAATCGGGTCCGAGTAGGGCCGTAAACCCTATCGGGCTGTGTACACTGGTGGGATCGTGAGTCGTCCTTGCAAGTCGGCCGGTCTCGTGGGCGAATAGTGTGGCCACACTTTCGTCGCACTGCGATTGTGATTGTTGGATTGATGTGAAAAATGGGGAGATAAATTGTATGGCCAGACTTGAATATTTTTGTGTTTCTCGTGATATTTTCCTAATACATAAAACTCGAGATCACTGGTATGGATGACATAACTATTATTAAAATGTTTTCGGCATGAGCCCATTGAGTACAACAAGTACTCAGCCCTGCATATTATTTTCTTATGTGCAGGTTGAGCGGGATGTTGCGGTGGATGTTGAGCTGGCTTAAGTACTTAGGATGCGTTGTGTCGTCATACATAGGCGTCGTCCTTGACTCTCCTTGAACCGCATTTTTCGCTGCTATAACTTGAACTATGACTCAAGACTTAATCTTTCCTTTATATTTTGTGTGTGAACATGTATGGTGGTGATGAGTTTTAAACTAGTGTTTACGTTGTCTTTTGAAAATTTTATTCTTCGAGATTTAAGTTAAGTATTTGTTCAACTTTAGTTAGTTGATGTATTTCTTAAGTCTAATTTTTCCCGTTATCCTTTTTAAAAGTATTTTACCGTATGTCTTTTCAAAAAAAAAATTTTAACTTTAAACTCTTTAAACTAAGTTGTTTTTCTTCCTTTAAGTTAATCAAGATGTTCTTTTTTAAATTGTTATCCATGCATGTCGGTCACGATCGCCGCGTTGTGGTACCCTTGTATGGGCGGTCGTGACAGAGTGGTATCAGAGCTTCGTTCTTTCGCTCTGGTCCGAGAGTCTTCTTTCACTTTAAGTCTAAGTGAACCCTTATTTGACTAGAAGTGTCACGAAGGCTCAACATCCAAAGCATCACGCTCAACCGATGAAAGTGAGGTATGTTTAAATTGTTGAAAGTATGGAAGATTGATGCATGAAAATGTATGATGATATGATATGACGTTGACAAGTTACGCATGTGAATGAATGATATGCATAAGGATGAGTTGTAATGGAATGATTATATGAGCATGAACTTAGTGATGTTGCTAAATGTGTATAATGCGCGAAAATATTACCACGATAGCATGCAAAGATATGAAACGTTAAGACAACGACAAATTTTCAAACTACGCGACAAACTTAAGAACTTTTTCGAACAAACAATAATACTTTTGGTGTTTTAAAAGAAACTTTCATCTTCACATAGATGGTGCGAAAGAAACGAACCGCGCTCAAGAGCAGTCAGTATAGTGCCAGAATGCGACAAGCGATATACGATTACGACCACTATGAGAGAGAGGAAGGCAAAGCCTTGAGAGAGGTTGTTGCCCGTTTTGAGACCCTATGGCGAGATGTCTGCGGGTACCATGTAACGGCCTATGGTGGCATAAGGAGACTAATTGAGTTGATGCCCGACAATTGGGAGCCTTGGATGGAAACAACAGCCAGTCGGTTCACGTGGTACGAACCAAGAAACCAGATGATGGCTGGTGACATGAAGGGTTTTTTAAAGGCATTAACGTGTGCTTTGATTGACTCACGTTACGAGCGACCACCGTCGACACAAGAAGGAAAAGATGAAACGGTATGGGAAGACAAAGACGTGATCGAGGTTAAACCCACGGCAGAAAGAGAAGCCGTACCACAAGAAGGCATGGTTCCGGGTTTTGAGGATGATTATGTGGAAGATAGCATGGATATCGAAGAAGCCCTCCGCATGGTCGACGAGTATCACGTAGAAGAGGAAGAGGACCCGGAAGAGGAAGAAGACCCGGAAGAGGATCTAAACACTAGATAGATGAGCGATGTTGTTTCTTTTTTCTCCTTAAGTTGTTAAGACGATGGAAGTAGTACCTTTTTATTTTCCGATCGAATGCTATGTCTTTCTTTTCCCACGTTGTTTATGGAAGCTTCCCTTTTCACGTGCTTTTAAGTACTTGTGTTTTTATCGTATCGTACGCGTGCATGAAAGCGATGATGTTTTATTAACGATGTACTCACAACGGTGCTAACCTGTGTTTTAGATCAACATGCCCCCAAGACGTAGACGTGGTCAGCATGTGGGGAACAATGTGGGGGAACAGACGGAAGGAAGTGTCGGGAATCCGCCCCCACCTCCACCACCACCTCTACCCCAACCAAACGAAAGGGAGTACATCAAAGCCTTTCGGAAAGAGAACCCACCCAAGTTCGATGGATTGGGAGAGCTCCCGAAGGCGGAGGCATGGGTATGCGACATTGAGCGTGTCTTTGAGTTTATGGGATGCACGGACAGAGAACGCCTGGCCTGCGTGACGTATCAGCTGACAGGACCCGCTGACTTTTGGTGGCAAACGAAGAAGAGAACTATGGACCCCGCTCGCCGTGAGGCGCTTACTTGGGAAGAGTTTAAGGAAGAAGTTTACAATAAGTATGTTCCCATGAGTTATCGACGGGCGAAGGTAGTGGAGTTCCACACATTAAAACAAGGAAGTATGACGGTCACGGAATACGACCGCGCCCTATGTGAGATGACTCGTTATGCGCCAGAATTGGTGGATACAGACAAGAAGATGGCCGCGAAGTTCTGTTCCGGCCTTAGGCCAGAGATAAGGGTAGCGGTGGCTAGTCGCAGGGGAATTCCTTATTCCGAGGTATTGGGCTGTGCCTTAGATGTGGAGGAAGCACTGCCCAAGAATGAGAGGACAACAAACCCTACCCCATCTGCACCCCAAGCGAACTTTAGAGACAAGAGGAAATGGGAGGGAAACCGAGCTCCTTTTGACAACAAGAGGCGTTTCTCCACTTTCGGCAACCACAGAATCATGGGCGCCAAATTGTGCCACATCAGAGGGGAAACCCGCAGAGAACACCTTACTGTAATCGGTGCTCCAAGCATCATGTTGGGGAGTGCCGAGTTAGAGGCATTCGGTGTTATGCCTGTGGTGGAAACGGGCACGTGTCTCGAGAGTGCCCAAACAACAACAAAGGTGGAGTGAAGAATGGGCAAGGACAGAGACCACCACAGCAGCCTCAACCAATCCGACAAGTGGCCCCACAGCAAGCAAGGGCATATGCGCTCAAAGGGAATCAAGGGCAGGAACCCCAAGCCAGCAAGGGCAAAGAGAATTTGACAGGTATGGGAAATCTCCAACAACTGCCTATTATTGTGCTGTTTGATATGGGTGCTTCGCATTCTTTTATTTCCATGTCATGTGTGAATGCCTTAGAACTCCCTACTGCAATGCTTGAATCGAATTTGAATGTATCTTCACCGGTTGGAGGATTGATTGACATTGTGAGAACTTGCTCTAACATAGAGTTTGTATTAGGAGAATTAGGAGTAGTGGCCCAGCTTTTGCACGTTATGCCTTTGGAGAATGTAGACATAATCTTGGGAATGGATTGGCTTACCAAGAACCACGCAACGATTTACTGTAAAGAGAGGCAGATTTCTTTTCAAGCCCCGGGCGAAGAGCTGGCTATCCTATATGGGATCTCCATGAACCGACGAACCTCCATAATCTCTGCTTTGCAAGCATCTACGATGATAAGAAAAGGGCGTCCGGCGTATCTGGTGTACTTGAATGGGGAGGAAAAGAAGGATTTGAAAGTGGAAGACGTGGCAGTAGTGCGAGATTTTTCTGATGTGTTTCCAGAAGCTTTGCCAGGACCGCCACCCGACAGACAAGTGGAGTTCACTATTGATTTGGAACCAGGGTCCGCGCCAGTATCAAAGGCGCCATACCGAATGGCCCCTAAGGAGTTGGCCGAGTTGAAGGTTCAGTTGCAGGAACTGTTAGACTTGGGTTTCATTCGACCCAGTGTGTCACCATGGGGAGCGCCAGTTTTGTTCGTTAAGAAGAAGGATGGAACGATGAGGATGTGCATCGACTACCGAGAGCTTAACAAGATGACCTTGAAGAATAAGTACCCACTGCCAAGGATTGACGACTTGTTTGACCAACTTCGAGGAGCGGGCGTATTCTCGAAAATGGATTTGAGATCAGGGTATCATCAACTAAAGGTTCGACGAGAGGATGTGCCTAAGACTGCTTTTCGCACTCGTTATGGCCATTATGAATTCGTCGTGATGCCATTTGGGCTGACCAACGCCCCAGCCGTTTTCATGGATTTGATGAACCGAGTTTTCCACGAGTATCTTGACAAGTTTGTGTTAGTCTTCATCGACGACGTGTTGGTATACTCGAAGAACGAGGAGGAGCATGGACAGCACCTACGAATAGTGTTGGAAACGTTGCAAAGGGAGAAACTTTATGCCAAGTTTAGTAAGTGTGAGTTTTGGTTGACTCGAGTGAACTTCCTTGGTCATATTGTGACGGCAAATGGGATTCAAGTAGACCCAGCAAAGGTCGAGGCCGTACAGAATTGGAAATCGCCGAAAACACCAAGTGAAATCCGCAGTTTCTTGGGATTGGCAGGATATTATCGACGATTCATTGAAGGATTCTCCAAGATTGCGAGACCGATGACGCAACTACTAAAGAAAGGAATCAAGGTGGTTTGGACGCCAGAGTGCGAGGCGAGTTTCCAACTATTGAAGGAGAAATTGACTACAGCACCAGTCCTAGCGGTACCAGAACCCGACAAAGACTTTGCCGTCTATACGGACGCGTCGAAAGTAGGACTAGGATGTGTGTTAATGCAGGATGGGAAGGTGATAGCATATGCTTCCCGACAGTTGAGACCGAATGAGTTGAATTTTCCGACGCATGATTTGGAGTTAGCAGCAGTGGTGCATGCACTGAAAATTTGGAGACATCATCTCTATGGAGTGAGATGCGAAATCTACACCGATCACAAGAGTCTCAAGTACTTCTTCGAGCAGAAGGAGCTAAACATGCGACAACGACGTTGGTTAGAGGTCGTGAAAGACTATGACTGCGGTATTAATTACCATCCGGGCAAGGCGAACGTGGTCGCCGATGCTTTGAGTAGGAAGAACCAACCTCAACTGGTTTATTTCCTAACGCAAGAGGAAGCGTTGATTCACGAGTTCGACAAGATGAGTTTGGAGATAGTGAAAGCGCCCGAGACAGTGGGTGCAAGATTGGCGACGCTAGTGATTGAGCCAGACTTGAGGACCAAGCTCATAGAAGCCCAGCGACGTGATGGAAGGTTGGAGGAGTTACGTGCGAAGGTGAGAGCCGAGAAGCTTGATCATTACCGTGAGGAGGCGGATAATGCTTTGACGTATGATGGACGATTGTGTGTGCCAAGCGATGAGGTGCTAAAAGAGGAGATTTTGAGTGAAGCGCACGACACGCCTTACACCGCACACCCCGGAAGCACGAAGATGTATCGGGATTTGAAACAACGGTTTTGGTGGAATGGAATGAAAGGAGACGTAGCGTCATTTGTGGAACGATGTCTAGCATGCCAACAAGTGAAGGCCTTACACCAACGGCCATATGGGAAGTTACAACCGCTCGAAATTCCCGAATGGAAGTGGGAGCATCTAGCTATGGATTTCGTGACGGGTTTGCCAAGGTCACAGTAGGGCAACACTGCGATCTGGGTGATCATTGATCGACTTACTAAAAGCGCGCACTTCTTACCGATTAAGATTACTTATGGCGCGGACAAACTAGCAAAGCTCTACGTGAACGAGATTGTGCGATTGCACGGAGTGCCAAAGACCATTGTATCCGACCGCGATACGGAGTTCACATCAAAGTTTTGGATGAGTATGCAACGCGAATTGGGCACACAACTGAATTTCAGCACTGCATATCACCCGCAATCGGATGGGCAGTCCGAGAGGACGATTCAGACACTTGAAGATATGTTGCGAGCAGTTGTCTTAGATCGAGGGGAAAGTTGGGAAACGGTTCTACCATTGGTTGAATTTGCCTACAACAATAGCTATCAAGCGACGATCGATAAGGCTCCGTATGAAGCTTTGTACGGCAGGAAGTGTCAATCCCCACTTTATTGGGATGAAGTTGGCGAGAGAAAGATGTTAGGACCCGACGCCATAAAGGAGATGACCTAAATTGTGCATCGAATCCGTGCAAGGATCAAGGAAGCTCAAGATAGGCAGAAATCATATGCTGACGTGCGTCGAACGGAAATCAAATTCGACGTTGGTGACAAAGTGTTCCTGAAGGTGTCCCCGACGAGAGGAGTTGTGAGATTTGGAATGAAAGGAAGCTGAAACCGCATTTTGTGGGACCGTACGAGATCATCGACGAAGTAGGTCCTGTAGCGTATCGTTTGGCGTTACCTCCCAGCTTTGGGAACGTGCACAACGTGTTCCACGTGTCGCAGTTGCGTAAGTACGTGTTCGACCCCAAGCAAGTGATTCATCAAGAGGAAGTGATCCTAACCCCCGACATGAGCTACGAGGAAAGGCCCGAAGCAATACTAGATCGGAAGGTACAAGAGCTTCGAAACAAGTCGATAGCGTCCGTGAAGGTGTTGTGGAAGCACCATGGTCCCGAGGAAGCTACGTGGGAGTTAGAAGATAAGATGAAAGAAAAGTTTCCCGAGCTGTTTGTGTGAGACGTTTAAATTTCGGGACGAAATTTCTGTTTAGAGGGGAAGGATGTAACATCCCAAACTTTTGTGACTTCTTTTCATGTAATTGGAATTTTGGGGAATTCTGAAACGTTTGATTCTATGTGATTAAGTGCTTTGTGTGAAAAAAAATTGACGTGGTTATTGTGGAATGACGAGCTTGGGATTTATGTTATTCCAATGTGGGGAATAATTAATAGGATCATGGATTTATTCTTCCTCAAGTCAATTCATTGAAAAATTCGGCCCTCCCAAATTATTGAAATAATACTTCTTTTTGTGGATTTAATTAATTATTTTGGGACATTATTCCAAATTAAATCCAAACCAATGGACCTTAAATTACACTACATGAAATTCGAACTCCATCCTTTTATCCTTGAGAGTTTCGAAAATCTCCAATAGGAGACTGGATTATTTTTCATTTGATTTAATTGGTGCTTTATTGACTCTCTTCTTTTAAATTAAATCTAATTAAATCATGCCACATATTATTTCTTCAGCCAAAATAAATAGAGAGTTGGAACATTTCCTTGGCTATTTTAGCCTAATAATTTTCGGCTCCTCCAATAAAATATGGAGGATATTTTATTTGTTCCTATTTTGTGGAACCCCCTTTTATTCAAATAAATTCCATTGTCGAATTAATTGGGGATGTGAATATTTTCCTTCTATTTTTCCTCCATATCACACGCCCCTTTGCATTATTTTTCCTTGTGGGAATTTAATTAATTGTTGCCTATTTTATGGGAGCCTTTTTCCTATAAAGAAATTACTTAATTTAAATCCTATTTTGGTTTAATTGGGGATTTAAATAATTTCCTTGTACA
Organism: Salvia splendens; assembly: GCF_004379255.2. Lineage (NCBI taxonomy): Eukaryota > Viridiplantae > Streptophyta > Magnoliopsida > Lamiales > Lamiaceae > Salvia > Salvia splendens. The sequence goes on along the minus strand of NC_056032.1, from coordinate 22,668,106 downwards.
ATTTCTCCTTAAATTTTTGGCCCCCTCCTATTATTTCCTACTTGGAGATTTAATTTAATTGTTCCCTTGTATTCATTATTTTATTTCCTAAATTATGAATATATTCTCTCCAAGTAAATATTGCTATATTTCCTTGTAATTAAATCAGCAAATTTTGGAATTAATCCCCTCAAAATACACGCCTACTTTGTGATCTAATTGTGGGATTTTTATTTAATTTATTCCTCCCACAATTTAATTATTACTTGGGTGTGAATTAAACCTAGTACATAAAATAGAATAAATCCTAACCCTAGCCACTATTTTCACACGCCTCCCTCTCCCTCATTCTCTCCTCACACGTTTTCCCTCTCCTCTCCACTCTCTCATCTCCAAAAATCTTCCATTCAAGCTTATTCTTGCATCCATTGAAAGTACCTTCGAGAGTTTCCGACGAATCGCTTCGTTCTTCTCTTCTACCGATTGGTTTTTGTAAAGGAAGGTATAATTGCACACTTTTTCTTCTCCTTCTCTTTTGAACCATGTTTTGAGTCCTACATGCATGTAGAGAGTGTAGGTTTGATAGATCGCAAGTTTTAACGGGAGGGAAATTGTGTGTTCGTAAGAACTTGTTTGATTTTTACGTTGTTGATTGGAATCATGTGTATTGGATCGAAATATTTGTGAATAGTATGAGGTTGTATGCAAATATGTGTATGAAGAACGTGTAAACATGATTATGTGTTTTCGAGCATGACGAGCTTGGGATTTATATTATTCCAATGTGGGGAATAATTAATAGGATCATGGATTTATTCTTCCTCAAGTCAATTCATTGAAAAATTCGGCCCTCCCAAATTATTGAAATAATACTTCTTTTTGTGGATTTAATTAATTATTTTGGGACATTATTCCAAATTAAATCCAAACCAATGGACCTTAAATTACACTACATGAAATTCGAACTCCATCCTTTTATCCTTGAGAGTTTCGAAAATCTCCAATAGGAGACTGGATTATTTTTCATTTGATTTAATTGGTGCTTTATTGACTCTCTTCTTTTAAATTAAATCTAATTAAATCATGCCACATATTATTTCTTCAGCCAAAATAAATAGAGAGTTGGAACATTTCCTTGGCTATTTTAGCCTAATAATTTTCGGCTCCTCCAATAAAATATGGAGGATATTTTATTTGTTCCTATTTTGTGGAACCCCCTTTTATTCAAATAAATTCCATTGTCGAATTAATTGGGGATGTGAATATTTTCCTTCTATTTTTCCTCCATATCACACGCCCCTTTGCATTATTTTTCCTTGTGGGAATTTAATTAATTGTTGCCTATTTTATGGGAGCCTTTTTCCTATAAAGAAATTACTTAATTTAAATCCTATTTTGGTTTAATTGGGGATTTAAATAATTTCCTTGTACAATTTCTCCTTAAATTTTTGGCCCCCTCCTATTATTTCCTACTTGGAGATTTAATTTAATTGTTCCCTTGTATTCATTATTTTATTTCCTAAATTATGAATATATTCTCTCCAAGTAAATATTGCTATATTTCCTTGTAATTAAATCAGCAAATTTTGGAATTAATCCCCTCAAAATACACGCCTACTTTGTGATCTAATTGTGGGATTTTTATTTAATTTATTCCTCCCACAATTTAATTATTACTTGGGTGTGAATTAAACCTAGTACATAAAATAGAATAAATCCTAACCCTAGCCACTATTTTCACACGCCTCCCTCTCCCTCATTCTCTCCTCACACGTTTTCCCTCTCCTCTCCACTCTCCCATCTCCAAAAATCTTCCATTCAAGCTTATTCTTGCATCCATTGAAAGTACCTTCGAGAGTTTCCGACGAATCGCTTCGTTCTTCTCTTCTACCGATTGGTTTTTGTAAAGGAAGGTATAATTGCACACTTTTTCTTCTCCTTCTCTTTTGAACCATGTTTTGAGTCCTACATGCATGTAGAGAGTGTAGGTTTGATAGATCGCAAGTTTTAACGGGAGGGAAATTGTGTGTTCGTAAGAACTTGTTTGATTTTTACGTTGTTGATTGGAATCATGTGTATTGGATCGAAATATTTGTGAATAGTATGAGGTTGTATGCAAATATGTGTATGAAGAACGTGTAAACATGATTATGTGTTTTCGAGCATGAAAAATCGGTGGTTGTGTTGTGGAAGTTTAAAAACCCTAATCCCAAATTTGAACCAGAAATCTGTGATGCACGACCAGTGACTTATGATCTGTATTCGACCCATCAAACGAACGAATTTTGCTACGAAATTTTTACTGAGTAAACTTCAAGGTGTTTTCTGTGTCTCGTGTAAATTTCAGCCTGTTTTATTGAAAAATGATTTTTTAATAAATTTTTGAAGTTGACTGCGCAAATCTGCCAGAAACGTAAGTTCTCGCCATGAATGTTTCGTTTTCTGTTTGACTGACCAAATGACCTCCGATTGATGTGATTCTTGAACTATATGAAAATTTGAAGTGTCTTCTGAGTCGTGTTAAATTTTCAGCTATGCTACGACCAGAGAGTTCAATATGTGATATGACTGACTATATGATGTGATTTCGGTGTGAAAATTTACATGTATGAACTTGAATGTGTATTCTGTATTGTGACCAAAATTTAGCTTCTTTTGAGGTCGGGTGAATTTATAGTGATTTTTTCAAAACGGTCGCGTAGTTCTGCCAGTTAAAATATCTCTTATTTTCAAGTCTAAAAGTATTGTATGATGCATGTATGTCCAAGGAACGTGTCTAAATGATGTGATCACGTGTGATAAATCGAAATATGTTACGATGTGTTCTCCCATCTTTGTGACGTATGTTGGGTCGGGGATTTGAGAAAAACGACGAGAGAATCGATAGGACATGCATAGTAATATGTTGTTGGGGGAAACTAATTGTGTTGTCTTTGACGAGGGTGTTGTGTAGTCGTGAACTCGAGGATCGAGAGTTGCTAAGTGGGTAGTGAATTGCTAAGAGAACGAGGTGGGCTTTCTTTTCAAACCTCTTTACTTTTCTGAAAAATATTATGTGGAGATATAAGGGTGGTTTAACTGTTATGTCATGCCATGTTGTTTTTGTATGAGATTGTGTGTCTGATGCCTAGTTCGTATGAGTTTACTCCGTTAGGCTATATGGCTGTGTTGTGAAACGAATCGGGTCCGAGTAGGGCCGTAAACCCTATCGGGCTGTGTACACTGGTGGGATCATGAGCCGTCCTTGCAAGTCGGCCGGTCTCGTGGGCGAATAGTGTGGCCACACTTTCGTCGCACTGCGATTGTGATTGTTGGATTGATGTAAAAAGTGGGGAGATAAATTGTCTGGCCAGACTTGAATATTTTTGTGTTTCTCGTGATATTTTCCTACTACATAAAACTCGAGATCACTGGTATGGATGACATAACTATTATTAAAATGTTTTCGGCATGAGCCAATTGAGTACAACAAGTACTCAGCCCTGCATATTATTTTCTTATGTGCAGGTTGAGCGGGATGTTGCGGTGGATGTTGAGCTGGCTTAAGTACTTAGGATGCGTTGTGTCGTCATACATAGGCGTCGTCCTTGACTCTCCTTGAACCGTATTTTCCGCTGCTATAACTTGAACTATGACTCAAGACTTAATCTTTCCTTTATGTTTTGTGTGTGAACATGTATGGTGGTGATGAGTTTTAAACTAGTGTTTACGTTGTCTTTTGAAAAATTTATTCTTCGAGATTTAAGTTAAGTATTTGTTCAACTTTAGTTAGTTGATGTATTTCTTAAGTCTTAAACTCTTTAAACTAAGTTGTTTTTCTTCCTTTAAGTTAATCAAGATGTTTTTTTTAAATTGTTATCCATGCATGTCGGTCACGATCGCCGCGTTGTGGTACCCTTGTATGGGCGGTCGTGACAACGAGTCCATGGCAGCGGCGTACCCCGAGCAAAAGGAAAGTTAGTAGCAGCGGCACTGTGTTTTGACGAAGGAAGCGAGATGGAGAAGTTGGGCAGCGGTGCTGTTTTTCGGGGCTGCCGAACCGAGAAAAAGGAGGAGCCCTGCGACCTTTGCGACGTTGAGAAGCCCGAGAGAGAGATGGGAACAGAGCAGCAACGACGAGCCTTCAATTTGGAGTACGAACAACAACCGCTGGAGAGAAAGATGCAGTGCTGATTTGATTATGAATTCAGAGAAAAAAAGAGAGGATGTGAGGCAGCGACAGAACGGGATCCACTCCTGGCTGAACCGATGTGGAGCTGCGACGGAGGAAGGGTGAATCAGCGAGCAGCAGCAGCAACTCCTATTGCGTCGCGACATCGGCGGCGGTGGTGCTGTGTTTTGCCAGCGACAATCAGCGAAGGAGAAGAGAGTGAAGAATGTGTTGAAAGGGTTGGCAGCGGAAGCGTGCGTTCAATATCCGATCACATGAATTTGATCTATTTAGCAGATTATTTAGACAAATTCTATTCGCGCAATTTTCACATGTATCATGCTCATAACTCGAATTAAAACATGCTTTAGCATATAAAATCCCTAAAACATGCTTACTACGGAATTAGCCAATTTACCTCGTTGATTCAATCAAGAATCGATGATGGCTCGCTCCGTCTCCACGTGAAGATCTTCAATACAAGACCTCAGATCTTCTGACTGGTGTCCCGGACTATACGCCGATATTTGTGTGGGCAAATCTCACCAACGTATTAGGACTTGAATAACGAAGACAGAACTCAGCTCACGGAGGAAGGTAATTTTTGATTTCTCTCTCTCAAAGGAGTGGACGAAAATTTGTGAGAGGAAAAAGGTGTATATTCTGTCTCCTTTATTCTCCTATTTATATAAGTCACATATTGGGCCCAGTCAGGGATCTTAGGAAAAATTTGGATCAGGCCTCACCCAATTAGCTTTTTACTAATTAAATTGAACCCACAATTTAATATAAGCTTATATTGGAATATTACAAGCAGCCACTACAGAAGTAATATTGCACTGCCTTTCCAAATCTGAAATTACAAGTATTCCGGGTTTCCTTTATTCGCGTTCAATTTATTTTTCGTGCTTAAGATAGAAACATCCATTAATTAATTATTGTCTGCTATGGACTTAATTAATTAACATATTTTATTCTCCAAGAGTGGACTTAGCAAGAAACTCTTATTTATTATTCATAGAGTAATTAAACTCCAAACTAGCTAGGTTCCGAATAATAAAACCTTGTTTCGAGCTCCTCTTGTGGATGTTATCAAACGAGACTCTCCTCGCGCACGTTTCAACATAATAGCAATCCTAGCACCTCTAGATAATGATCACCACTACCCAATATACCTGGATCATTGGGTTACGAAACACCCGCACCTTTGGTAAGTCAAAGTAGTGGATACTCAATATCGTATGCTCAATGCTAACGTACATTGATTAAGAAATTAATTATCAAGACCCCGTCTTTCAGTAGATAGCATAAAGACTCGTCTTGCTGTTAGATCCATTCAGTGCTATACCACACCAACGTCATCTTATTTCAATAAGGCTTAGAAATAATCGGATTGACATTGCAACCTTTCGCGATAGGTAGTCTAGGCCTATCTAGGTTGTGAAATTCTTATTTTTCTTTGTTTAGAACTGACCGTGTCACCTTAAATTGGACGACGCCCACAACCGGTCTACTAAAACAAAGACTTAGACTTTGTTACGTTTGTTTATACATTTAAATATGCAATAAACAACCATTAAATGTAAAACATAACAACATCATGACAAAAATAATCTGTTGCATTTAATGGAAAATAACCATTAGAGTTTTACAGTATGCATTCACTTGAAAGGTGATTTCTAGTATACAAAACCCTAACATGTGTTGATTGGGATTTTTTGAGAAATAAATAGAGAGAGTAAGAGATGGAATTGAGAGGGAGACGAGAGATAGCAGATAGAAAGAGTTGATGGGAAATAAGGTTAGGAGTTCTTATTGTCATGCTTGGGCCTCATTCTTTATTTGATTGGGCTGGAGGATTTTAAATCAAGGATTTCAAATCTGCACGTGTATTAATTTAATTGGGCAAGCTAGATATATGATGATGGCTAAATTTATGAGTAACACGCGAGAATTTCCAAATTTCTCAAGAAAGATCGAAGGGTAATATTTAGCATCATGTATGATGCATGCTTTGTTTGAATTCAATTTATTTCTCCTAGAGTCTAATTTGTAACATATTATGTTCTTTCAAAAGGGGATCATTTTTTTGGCACGCTTTTTGAGGATGGAATGAAACACAAGTTAAAGCTTTAAACGAACGAAGTGGGCTCTATTACGTAAACTCCTTTATTTGCAATGATATGTATATGGTGAGATAAGGGTGGTTTAAATGTTATGTCATGCCGTATTTTATGTTTTGAATTGCCTATCTGATTGTCTACTAGAATAATATTCTACTAGACTTTGATGGTTAACGAATTCGGGTCTAACTAGGGTCTAAGCCCTACTTAGGCTAGTGCACTGATGGGGATCGTGAGCCGTCCTATGGGTCGGCCGGTCCAGTGATCGAGTTTGTGGCCACATTCTCGTTTCACATGATGGTTCAGATATGGTACATGATGGGGGATGACGATGATATTTGCCTGTGCAGGCACCTTTTTATGGAAATGATTTTGGTGTTTCTCGGCATTTTAAAGTAAAACCCGAGTTTCACTCAACGGTGGCTTGACATAACTCTATTGATGAAATGTATTTTGGGCATGAGTTCACTGATTGCATCAAGTACTCAGCCCCTGCATGTGTTTTCCCTATGTGCAGGTTGAGCGTTGACGAGGATGGAGAATGTTGAGCATTTGGACAAAGACCGCATTCAATAAATGTTCCGGTTGCTATTGTGTCTTCATACATAGTAGTAGCTAACTCTCAAATGCTTCCGCTACGCCAAGTTTTAAAACTCTTATGTTTCTTTAGTCTGTTGGACTATTTTCATATAATCTTTGTTGCTTCGTGCTTTTCAGACTATGATTTGGAAATAAAGTTTCATCTTTTGATCTATATGTCGTACCCCTTGATTGATTCCCCTTTCTTCCCTGCTTCTTAATTCCCCCATTAGTCGCGACCCACCGTACTTTCTATCCTTAGGAAGTGCGGTCGTGACAGAATGGTATCAGAGCTCTTTTCTATCCGCTCTGGACCCGAGAGTATTTTTTCAGTCTTAATCTATTTTCGATTCTCTAGAAAAAAATGTATATTGAAGGCTCAACATCCCGCTTCGCCACGCTCAACCGTGAAAGAGGTAATTTATTTTTATGAGAAATTTTTATGCCAAAGTTTTGGAGAAAGGAAGATGAGAAAATGTTTGAGAATGAAAGGGGAGAAAAATGTTTATACGAACAACGAAGTAAAATCTTTCCGTGAGGGATTGATTTCGAGTTGAGAAGAGTATTTGCTAATGTCTAGGAAGCAGAGTTCGAGATGGGCAGACCCTCGTACCATCATGGCAGTGCACACATAGGAGGCAAACACACTCCAAGAGGGGCCCCCTGATAAGTCGTATTCTAGGCCTTGATTACTGGTCAGTATGATGTGCATATTTGAACTTTATCTGCAAAACAAGTTGCTTAAGCGTGCAGGTTGAGTGTTCTAACCAGTAGGGAAGCTTCGGAATAACTCAAGTGCAAAGGGTGTCAGGATGTTGCTATCCTGATCAGTATACATGCTAAAACGGTTCGAGATGGAGAAGACGGATAGCTGAGGCTGATTACCCACAATTAAGGGCAAAGGAGTCATCTTGCAATAAGGATTTACCCTAAAATCAAGGGTAAGCCTCCCTATAAAAGGAACCCACTTTGAGAGAAAAAGAGATATCTATTTTCACCATCATCACTTTTAGGTAGATTTCTCTCGGTAGTTCAGTTCTTCAGCCCAGTCCAGTTTCTCATTCCTCAACACAACCATGATTACCTGAGTTCCAGAATCTCCCGGAGTTCCAGTCACCCTCGTTCTAGCCAGCAAGATCATAGTTTAGGAGTTCCATCGCCCGGAGTGGCAAACACTTTTGTTTCGCTTTCGTAGTTTAAATTTCTTGTTTTTCTTCACGATGGATCTGTGTTGCTTTTGATTTTCACGGCTTAGAACTACTTTGTTTGCAGATCCGAACTTGTTTTATGCTATGAAATTGTTTTCTGTTCAGTTTACCTCGCTAATCTCTTTTCCTTCTGCCTAGTTAGCTTAGATCTAGAGTTTCTGGTTGTTTTAAGTGTTAAATCGGTTGTTGCTGTTTTCGTCGTAATTTTCTCTGAGTTAGTATAATCGAGAACTGTTAGATTGTGAAGCAAATCGTTGCATGCAAAGTCTAGTTTGAGTTTCGATTCGTTTTCATGTTGACCGGTATGCAGAGTTACAGTGTTGGTGTTTGATTTCAGATTTGGAATTTTTATTTGTGGATCTGTGTTCGTGAGTTGTTATTCTGTGTTTTACGTGGCGAATCTGGAGTTGTCATTTAATTTTGATCAAGTGTGTTGAAGAAGATGATGTCCATGTCAATAGTTGGGGACCACTTTTACTTTTTAGATGCTTTTTGCCTTTTGTCCTTCACTTTTAGTTTGTACTCTGCCGATCTGTCAGCCTAGTCACACAATTCCCACTACCTTCGGATATTCCGTTTGGCCCAAAATAGAAACCCAGTACTTCTCGAATATTTTCTGTTACACCATGATTACCCATTTCCACGTACACGGCTGCACCTCTACACTTCTCCCCCATTCTAGTCAGTAGGGTACTACTTTTAAATTCTTGCCTAGGTAGAGACTCAACCCGAGCGTGGTAGCTAACCAAACCCTCCAGAATATCACCGCAATAGTTTTAGCGCACCATCTCTGTGGGATTCGACCCCTACCTTCACTATACTACCCAGTAGAAGAGGGTTGAGGATTCTTTGAAAGCAGGTTCTAGGCCAGCGGGGATTCTTATACTGATCAGTAGGATAGATCCTTGCTTGAGCGACACCTACGCAAACCTGAGATCTTTCAAATGGCGCCGTTGCCGGGGATGGATGTCGTTATTTGAAGCTATTGTGTGTGATACTTTGGCGTATATATTGTGCATAACGTTTTCCTTTTCTTTTTATTTCAGTATATGAGAAGCAGCTCGGCTTCTGACTAGTGGAGGCCGAAGATACTTCAGCGAGGATCTATATTCGTAACCACTCGATCCGGTTTGTCAACGGCTCTGTCTGACTTAGGTTCGAGTAGCGACGAGGAGCAATACACCATAGAAGGACCAATACCAGAAGAGATACCACTGTTGGAAGGCAACCCAGGGGAGATGGCTGCCAGCGGAGATGATGATCCAGAGATCGGTACCCTGAATGCACATACCGAGGGAGAACCACCGCAAGCCATTGTAGTCACCCCGGGGCAGACTGCCTGTGATGTGAAGCCCCATGTTATCGCAATTCTGCCTACATACTGCGGAAAGAGCTATGAAGGACCTTACGAGTTCCTGCATGAGTTTTGTAAGATTTGTAGGGCGCAAAGGAGGCCAGCAGGGGCGACCGAGGATGACTATAGATTGAAGGCTTTGCCGTTTGTTCTAAAAGGGGAAGCCAACAATTAGTTCATGCGTCTGCCACCCAACTCCATTGAGAGTTGGGCCGATTTCAAGTCAGCATTCTTAGGCGAGTTTTTCCCATCGTCGAAGACAAGTGCGCTGAAGAGAGAGATAACTAATGTGAAGCAAGGGTACGATGAGCCTTTGAGTGATTACTGGGCGAAATATATGAGCCTCTTGGATGCGTGCCCCAACCATCGCATGGCGGATATTGAAGTACACCATGTCTTTTATGAAGGGATGAACAAAGCAACCAAGGATCTAGCGAATTCCTCGTCAGGAGGAAGCTTCACGCAGCTAAGGGTCAGCGAAGCTAAAAGGGTCCTAGGGAAACTGTTGAGCGTAAAAAAGGAGTATGACAATTCCAGAGATGGTTACAGCAGAGAAAGGATTGCCAGCGCCTTGTCTACTGACCAGGAGCAGAAGATAGAACAGAAGATGGATTTGAAGATGGACGAATTGAAGAAGACGCTCTTGAGCGCAATCGAGAAAAATGCGCCACCAACTTCCCCAACTGGAAACTACAAGGGTGCAGAACAAGGGAACCAAGGGCCGAGCTATGATCAGCCCAATGACTTCGTGAATATGGAGCAAGTCAACGTTGCTGGGTATTACAATTCTAGTGGGCATTGGATCCAAGGGAGACAACGGGATGCACCATGGAGGGATCATCCGAATTTTCGATGGGGAGATGGGAGCTAAAATCAAAACCAAGGTCAAGGTCAGAACCAATACAACCCCCACCCGAACCAGAATTTCAACCGTGGCCCGGAAAATCCAAACAACCAGTTCAACTGGTCAGGAAGGAACCAACAACCCCACAGTCAACAACCTCAAAACCAACACCCACAAAACCCAAACCCTGTTTATGTACCACCCCACCAGAGGAACTTTCAAAATTATTAGAGTCAACCTAACCAAGGACCACCACCTCAGCAAAACCCAACCCAGTTCCAAAACCAGAACCAGAACCAATATCATACTGACCAGTACAACCCTCCTGGCCAGTATAACCAATACCCACCTAACCCGAACCAGCAAAATTTCCAAAATTTCCAGCCCAACCAAAATTCTCAGTATAACCAGCACCAAGGGCCGAATCAATCCCAATATCCTAGCAGGTCAAGGAGATCTATGGAGGACATGATGGCAGAATTGCTCGCATCGCAGCAAGGTATCAAGGGTGAGTTACAATCCCATAATGAAGTAGTGCAAGGGATGCAGAGTGCCCAGAAGGAGCATAAGGCGAACATGGATATGATGAATAGGCAGTTGGCCCAACTGCCAGTTCGATGGGTGAAATGAAAGGAAACTCAGGGAAACTCCCGTCCACAGTCCATGTGCCTGAAAAGGCGAATGTGAGCAAAGTCACACTACGATCCGGTACTACCTATGAAGGACCCCAGCCAAAGAAGTCTAGTGGAGAACCAAGTGGAGCAACATTATTGGGGGACGTTGTCTCGGAAGAAGAGCTACGCAGACCTCTACCCCAGATGCAGGACCCATTTTTCTTGGGAGAAACACCATGTGGAAAAGGCGAGCACGAGAACGTACTGGTCAGGAAGGTACCCCATCAAGAGGTAGAATCCAGAACGAAGGAAACTCAGACCCAGAATCTGCCCAAGGAAGGTCCCAAGAAGGTTGCTGAGGGACCGGTAGAGGAGAAAAAGGGGGAGAAACCATTCCCTTACCGTTTCGTAACTAAGAGGAAGAAGGAAAACCCAGTGGATTACTTGTCAATTTTCGGGAAGCTGGATGTTACCATACCATTCCTCTAAGCCGTGAAGATACCCCCACTTGGGAAATTTATTAAGGAGTTCATAGCCGGGAATTTAAAAGAAGAGAGTCAATAAAACACCAATTAAATCAAATGAAAAATAATTCAGTCTCCTATTGGAGATTTTCGAAACTCCCAAGGATAAAAGAATGGAGTTCGAATTTCATGTAGTGTAATTTAAGGTCCATTGGTTTGGATTTAATTTGAAATAATGTCCAGGAGGATGGAAAAATTATGGTAGAAGGGATCGCGTCAGCAATAGTGCAGGAGAAGCTACCGCCCAAGAGGTCCGATCCTGGTATGTTCACCCTGCCTATAACAATAGGAGATGTGAAAGTCGAGCATGCAATGTGTGTTCTTGGAGCTTCTATTAATGTCATGTCTTTGTCGATCTATAACCAATTGAAGGGGGTTAGATTGTCGAGTACTAGGGTGTTGATTCAACTGGCTGATAGGTCATGCATATGTCCTGAGGGTGTTTTAGAGAATGTGTTGGTCAGAGTGCATGAGTTTACCTACCCTGCTGACTTTTATGTGATCAAAATGAGTGAGTCCGAGGCTAGGGAATCTAGTGGAATATTGTTAGGTAGGCCATTTTTGAGAACAGCCAAGACGATAGTAGACATGGCTGAGGGAACAATTTGCATTGATTTGCATGGGGAGAAGTTTACTTTTGATATTAATGAGGCCATGAAAAAGCCTATCGATTCTGAAAATTTATTCTATGTTGATGTGATTGACCCCTTAGTCCAAGATTTTCTTGAGACCGAACTATTGCAGGAAAAGCTCCAAGCTTTAGATGTCTATGAGCAAGCTGACGTAGAAGCCGCTGCATGGTGTGATCTGATCAGTAGCCAAGGGCTGACTGATAAAGAGATAGAAGGAGCAATTAAGGACTTCTGCCAGAAATCAGAGTTCATTGGAGCCGCAGGGGCTCAGCTACCAGTCAGTATAGAGGAATCTCCAGAGGGGGAATTAGAGAAAGGATGAGAGGCTGAGAAAAACCCTCTACCCGAAGACACACTTCCACCCCAAATTGAGCTGAAGAAATTGCCATCGAATTTGAAGTATGCCTTCCTCGGAGAGGAGAACTCACATCCAGTGATCATCAGCAGCAGCCTTACGAAGGAACAAGAGTCTAGGCTACTGACCGTGCTGAGCAAGAACAAGAAGGCGATTGGATAGAGTCTCACAGATTTAGTTGGAATTAGCCCCGACGTCTGCATGCACCACATTAGGTTGGAGGAAGGAGCAAAGGCACATCGAGATGCTCAAAGGAAGGTAAACCCTAACATGCGAGAAGAGATATTGAAAGAAATCTTGAAATTATTGTCGCTAGGGATTATCAATTCAGTGCCGGACAGCGAGTGGGTCAGTCCCATTCACATGGTTCCAAAGAAATCAGGGATCCAAGTCGTGAAGAATGAGAAGAATGAGCTAATACCAACGAGGCTAGTCACGGGTTGGCGAATGTGCATCGATTACCGTAAGCTGAACAATGCGACCAGGAAGGACCATTTTCCCTTGCCTTTCATCGACCAAATGTTAGAGAGATTAGCTGGGAAGAAGTACTTCTGTTTTCTGGATGGGTACAGCGGTTACTTACAAATTTACGTGGATCCTGAAGACCAGGATAAGACCACCTTCACTTGCCCATTCGGAACCTATGCATACCGACGCATGTCTTTCGGTCTATGCAACGCTCCAGGTACGTTTCAACGATGTATGATGAGCATATTTTCCGATTTGATTGAAGACTGCATAGAGATATTCATGGATGACTTCACGGTCTACGAAGACTCTTTCGATTCTTGCCTTCATCATTTGGATATAGTTCTAGAAAGGTGTCAAGCAAAAAGTCTGGTGTTGAATTTTGAGAAGTGTCATTTTATGGTTACCGAAGGGATTGTTCTGGGACACGTGGTTTCAGAGAGGGGAATCCAGGTGGATCGAGCTAAGGTGGATGTTATATCCAAATTACCGTTCCCTACTGATCAGAAGGGAATAAGGGGTTTTCTGGGGCACGCCGGATTTTATCGAAGATTTATCAAGGATTTCTCCAAGATTGCCCAACCCCTTACTCGACTCCTTCAGCATGAAGTAGAGTTTGTTTTTGATGAGCAATGCAAGTCTGCGTTTAACCTTCTCAAGGAAAATGTGATATCCGCACCTATCATACGGGCTCCTGACTGGGACTATCCTTTCGAAGTGATGTGCGACGCCAGCGATAATGCTTTGGGAGTCGTACTGGGACAGAAGATCGATGGGAAGAGGTACGTAATTTTTTATGCATCTAAGACTCTGAATCAAGCCCAGCGGAATTATGATACCACTGAGAAAGAGATGCTGGCAGTGGTGTATTCTTTCGAGAAGTTCCGGCCATACTTGTTGGGATCCAAGGTCATCATTTATACTGACCATGCAGCGATTAAGTATCTGATTGCCAAGAAGGAATCCAAACCCCGCTTGATCCGATGGGTCCTTTTGTTACAAGAATTCGATTGGGACGTGGAAGATAAAAAGGGAGTCGAGAACAAGGTGGCAGACCATTTGAGTAGAATAGTGCAAGAGGGAAACAGCGAAGAAGTGTACGACAAGTTTCCAGAAGAGCATTTATGTGAGGTAAATTTTGAGGCCAGGAAGATTGACTGGGAAGAAGTGATGAAGCTTACTGGCCAGTACGATACTGAAAAAGGAAAAGAAAAGGTAGGGCAAGAGCCGTGGTATGCAGACCTGGCCAACTACCTAGTGACTGGAGAACTTCCAGAGGTGCCGAGTATTACCAAGGCCCAGAGAATGAAAATCAAGAGTGAGGCAAAATACTACTTTTGGGACGACCCCTATCTGTGGACAGTAGGATCCGATCAAGTGATAAGGAGGTGTGTTCCTGACTGGGAGCAAAGGGACGTTGTGACACATTGCCACTCTTTGGCATGTGGAGGACACTTCGGTCCTAAGAAGACGGCAAGAAAGATTCTGGACAGCGGCTTTTATTGGCCAACGCTCAACAAGGATGCGTACGAGTTCTGCAGAACTTGTGAGCGCTGTCAACTGACCGGAGGAATATCTGCCCGGGATGAAATGCCGCAGGTACCCGTCATTGTTTGTGAGCTGTTCGACATATGGGGAATGGATTTCATGGGTCCGTTTCCTTCGTCCTATGGCAATTTGTACATTTTAGTTGCAGTGGATTACGTCTCCAAATGGGTGGAGGCCAAGGCCACGAGCACGTGTGAAGCAAAGGAGGTGGCCAAGTTCCTAAAGAGTCATATCTTCAGCCGGTTAGAAGTACCAAGAGCGATCATATCGGATCAAGGTACACATTTCTGTAATCGCACAATTGAAGCATTAATGAAAAAATACGGCGTACACCACAGACTATCAAGCCCCTACCATCCGCAAGCTAACGGTCAAGCGGAGATTTCTAACCGCGAGATAAAGAAGATCTTGGAGAAGACTGTAAATCCTTCTAGGAAGGATTGGAGTGCAAGGGTAGAGGATGCTCTATGGGCATATCGTACTGCCTACAAGACCCCCATAGGAATGTCCCCATACCGGATCGTTTTTGGGAAGATGTGCCATTTATCGGTTGGAATTGAACACCGGGCATACTGGGCAGTACAGAAAGTGAATATGGATGCTACAGCATGTGAAGAGGAAAGGAAGCTGCAGCTGCAGGAGCTTGAGGAACTTAGATTGGAGTCGTTTGACTCAGCTATGTGGTACAAGGAGCGAACCAAATTGTGGCACGACCGGAATCTGAGGACCAAGGATCTCCATGTTGGGCAGAAAGTACTACTCTTCCCGTCGAGGCTGAAGCTCATGCCTGGGAAGCTCAAGTCGAAATGGACAGGGCCTTATGTCATCATCTCACTCCGTTCCAATGGAGCAGTGGAAATTTCAGGGAGTTTTCCTAACTCTGAACCTTTCATAGTAAACGGACATAGGCTAAAAATATTTAGGGAGAATAGTGAGGTGGGTGTAGTGGATGAAATTCCACTGCAACCACTTACTACGGTTGTATACTGATTAGTAAGATAGGAATTTGGAGTTCCACGTGGCTAGTTTCTTTTTGAAAATAGTTTGCATATACTGGCCAAGTAGAATTCCAAATTGTCTAAGGAAGATGTAAATATTGTAAATACGTAGTTAATCTCTGCATGCAAGATAGTTTCTAAAAATCCAAAAATATTCTCGGGCCTTAATTTTAATTTGGAATACGTATTGAAAAAAAAATTGCCTATCTGGTGCTATTTCAGATTTTATTTAAGGGCCCATTTGATTTATTTTCCTTATTAGGTAAGTATAGGGGAGATTATGGAGAGGACGAAAATTTGAATTAAAGTTGGTGCAGCTTTTGCAGGGTGGCAGCGGCTGGGAGTGGCGCGTGAGCAGAGAGAAGGGACACGCTGACCAATCAGAGGCCAACAATCTCAACCGCCTCCCATCTGAAGCGTCGCGACCGGCAACCCCTGATAACCGGCTACAACCACCTACAACTGCTCTCTCTCTCCCAAATTAAACTCACCGTCCCAACCCTTTTCCCTCACAAACCCTCATTTACATTTTCTCTCCCAAAAGTTTCTTTCCCATTTCCACCAGTTCAATCCCTACTTTCCACCACCAAATCGTAAATTTCCGATCATGGGGAAGAAAGCGTTCGCCAAGAAAATCAAACCTCGCCGCCAAGAAACCCCGGAGGCACAACCACAGCCAAATCCACCACCACCGGCAACGACCGCTCAGCCGCCACCCATGATTTCCATGGATGCCATGATGGCATTTCTTCGCCAACAAGACCCGACAAGGGACTGGACGAATGGGGGGCGTAAGATCCGCACCCAGTGAAATTCCGCCTGCGCCGGTCAACCATACAGTAGTACATTCAGAGGAGGGAACTCCCTCGGCGACCGCACCATCGGAGACCTCAGTACCCAATTCGGCAGAACTCGACGCCATCGCTGCCCACTACGACTCCGGCCTTGAGGAGCATGAGGAAAAAAACGACTCAAGAGGGGAGCGGCGGAACGGAGAAGACGCCCGAAGCGGAGCCGGTATCTCAAGAAGTGGCAAGGGAGGACTTAGATCTGAACGAGTCAGCCCAGAAGCGGACTCTTATGACTGATGAGGAGTTCGATTCCATTTTGAACCAAGTGAACCAAGCAGCACAAGCTACTACCTCGGAGGCTGAGGGTCTAGACCCCGCTTCGAAGGCAATAGGCGTGAGTTAAGAGACAGGGGGAGTAAATGAGCCAGAAGGCCCGGCATACCAGCTGGAAGAAGAGAAGGGTAATACGATTACAGAAGCCAAGGAAACAGAAACAGAGGCACCAGAACCAGAAGTGGAAGCACCTACCCCAATAGCACCTCAGGTAGTAAAGTCGATTCCCGTCAAGCGGAGACTGGTAGTGAAGACGGACTCCACGGTAGACCGACCCAAACCACAAAGGGTGTCGCAACGATGTTTGGGTAAGTGGGCATCCAGCAGGGCGGAACCGAACATGGCGGCAGATCCGCTGGAGATCGTGAGTGACGACGAACGGACAACTCCCACAAAACCTGGGGAGGAGTCCTCACCTTTTGCCGACCCAGAGGATGTCGAAATGGTGGTCGAGGAACCCTCTCTGGTGCAAGTGGATCAGGGTGTGGAAACTGAACGGATGGCTGAGGGTCTGGACCTCGCATCCAAGGTAGTTAGCCCCGAAAGACCGGAGAAGGACGACGCCAAGGTAGAGAGTAGCCCCACTACCCAGGAGGAAGTCCGATACAAAGAGGAGAGGAAGCGAAAAGGCAAGGCCGTTATGAGGAAACAGCCTAGTACCAAGAAACTGCGTGTCGTGAACACCGGAATCGTCATTACTGAAGCAACTCAAAGAACTCCACCAAGCCGACGGGGGTTGAGTGACGACGAGTACACAGCCAGCACTGAATCATCTTCCGACAGCAACATCTCTCTGGCCGATGAGGAGTACACTGAACAGCAGCTCTTGGATGATCATAGAGAGTTAGTCCACCCACCTGTAGAGAGATTAAGATACCGGAGGTGGACGGTTAACCTCGCTGACGACGTGGTAGAAGAGATGACGTTGTTCAATTCCAAGGAGCTCAAGTCCGCTTACCGTACCAAGGACGACAAGAGCAAGCAAATCAAGAGTGGGAAGGTACTTCATCTCCCTTCTTTAGATAAATTGAAAGCTCGCGAATCGTTTCTCGCCCTTTTGCATGCGTTGGGTTTCGAATGGCTGTTGGAAAATGAGGTTATGAATATCCCAGTTAAGCTGGCCAAAGAATTTTTCTCGACTTTTCGATTTAAAGTCACCAATGATTTTGACGAGGAGTGCATCAGTTTTAGGGTGTTTGGGAGTGAAATTAAGCTGAGTATAATCGAGTGGACGGTAAGAATGGGTATGTGTACTTTGGAGGAGGCGTTGAGTTCGGAGTGGAGGAATAGAGAGAGGGGAATCCCACGCAGGCATGTGGAGTTTGAACCCCAGGAGGCATGGGCAGAGTTAACCCACCCAGCTCCGGTCCACCCTCTCGCGGTCCATCCATTTCAAGGACCCTATTTTACGCCTGGTGCAGCTGTTTTTAGACTTCAACCTTTTAGGACAGTCAAATTCGGCAGTGAGAACATCGATGACGGAGTTGTACCTCTTGTGGTTTGCCAAGAAGGGCAGGAAGTTGTACTTGGGATTCTGGACCGCGTAACAATGCCACCTCATCGCCACCCACCCAGCATGGAATCTTTCCCTCTGCCACTTATTGGGAATTTTTGTGAGAAACAATATAACCGTCTCGGAGGGAGAGGACTTATCCCCCTTGACAATGGTGGACGGCCCAGGCTTCTGGAGGAAGCTGAAACCCTGTAAACCCGAGGAGAAAAGGAAGTGGTGGTGCAGAGACCCCGCACAGTATGGCGGCTGGTGGATGAAGAGGAACCGGAAGAGCCTCAAATCCAGGGGGCTGGAGATGAGAGAGAAGCTGCCGAGGGCAGCCTGGTGAGAGGGGAGAGAGAGAGAAAAAGGAAGAGGAAGGGAAGTGTTCTCTCTACTTCCAAGAGAAGCCACCCTGCCAACACAAGGGTCATCATGACAGATGCTTCCGCACCCGCTTCCCCATGGCCAAGAGATGACGGCTGTGATTCGGCGGGACAGGAGTTGCGCTGAACCCGAACGTCCAGGGGGCAACAAGGATGGCCTACAACATCTCTTTCCACCACCTACTCCCCTCAGCATGTGGTATTGACCCTAGCTCTTCGCCAACAGATGTTGGGATTCGATTATCCCAAAATGCAGAAGGAGGTTCACCAAAGGGTGACCTCCTAGAAGAAGCTAAAGGCGGGGAAGATGCTGCACCAGCCATCCCTGGAGAAGATAGAGATGAAGGAGAGGTTTGCCGCCTACATTGTCGGCATCGGTTTTGAATGGTTGTTAGAGGTTGATGAGTCCCCCATACCAGAGGACTTGGCCAAGGAGTTTCTCACGTCCTTCCGCTTCACCGGAAGCTCAGACCTGAACGACAAAAGTGTTTCCTTCAGGGATTTTGGCCAGGACCAACTGTTGAGCTTAAACAATTTCTCCATCCGGATGGGCCTCTATACAGAGAGCCAGGTGGCCAATGTGGTTTGGGTTGGGCGCGATATCAGTCTCCCTCAGAGGAAACCCGAATTCGATCAGCAGGTCGTCTGGAAGGCCATATGCGGTGGACGCACCCCAACTTTCAGAGCCTCTGAATCCAGAGGACATCTTATTGCTGATCCTGCCCTCCGCCTAGCCCAGGTCTACCTGGCCTGTAATCTCCTCGGACAAACCAATACATTGGCGATCCTCACTCTGGCCGAGCTCTACTTTATGTGTAGGATGAGAGATCGAGGGAAGTCCACCTTGGGTTCTGGCTGGCCTATTCCATGAACAAAATTGCTACCCGTGCTGCCCGCCATTTAAATGTCTGCCACATCCTCGGGGCTAATCTAAGGAGAAACTGGACCGTGAAGAATGTCGGACGCCCCATCCTTTGCCCTAGTCCTGAATTGTTTGACCTTGATTTCTTTGTTAGAATACAGGTCCTAGAGAAGACGCAAGGAGGGAATTTCCAGTTTTACGCAGCAGGTAGGCAGGAACAACAAAGAAGCCAGCCCAAGAGGAGAACAAAGCCAGAAGAGACCTCAGAAACCCTTGCCGAAGGAGAAAAGGAGGATACACATCAGGCGCCCACTCCAAGGATGGAGCGAGAGGAGGCTGCAAGTGCTAACGAAGAGTGGAAGCTCTGAATGGAACAGACGCTGATGCAGCTGGCGGAGAATTCAAATACTCAACTGGTTCTGCTGGCCAGGTTGTTGGGAACCACCCACGACCAAACCCCTGCCAGGCAACCACCACCTCCCTCTACAAGCTCTCCTCCGACTCGGCACCCGTCGTCCTCCAGGCCACCCTTAGCATCTCTCGGTCAACCCCCCAAAAGGCATTGAGTATACCCCCCCCCAATCTCACTCAATTCAAGTTTCAAAACAATTTTATTTTTATTTGTCTTTGATTTGTATAACTGTCACCCTGCTCCACCTCACACTTAGACCTTGTTGGGTATAAGTGTGAGAAATTATGCATGTTTTTGTTGGTTTTTATTTACCTATGTGTTGTTTTTCTGTTGTGATAAGCATGTTTGATTGTTGGCACTGCCTCACACTTGGCCCAGTGTCTGGTCTAAGTGTGAGAAGTTTTCCTTGTTTGTTGTTGTGCCGTTACCTGTACCTAACCCTTTGTCCACTGCATCCAGTCCCTCAAGGACGAGTTCATATGCAGTGGGGATGGGGGAGGGTTAGTTACAGATAAGTCATGCATGTAAAAATTTTGTTTCAAAAATAAAAAATTTTTACCTAGTAAAAACAAACAAAAATAGGCAATATGCATGGAATTGGATAAGTGGAAGACCTTGATGGCAAAAACTTGATCAATTTGAACGACGCAAGTATGATGGAAACGCTCAATTTTTAACTAACTGTGAAGCCTCTCTATATGTGAGTTATAAGCCAAAAGTAGAACACTTTCTACTGTTTTTACAAAGAAATTTTTTACGAGAGGCTACATTTCAATATTTAGATGAAAATTGCACAAGTAGTAAGGACTAAAGGCATTAGGACTTAACCCTTTGAGCATTTTCTTCTTTCGCTCCACAAACCCGCCTCGTCAAGAAGGGCACCCCCTTAGTTACCACTTTGAGCCCATATACACTTCTACCCGTTTCTTGAAGCCTTAAAACCAGAACTTACGTTTTATATCACGTGAGGAAAGAGGTCAAAGAAATGAAGTTTTTCAAGGGAAACAAAAAGGGATAGCAATAGAATAGTCAAAATAAAAAGGTAGCCGGGTTGATCAAGTTCAAAAAAAACAATATGTTGAGAAAAGTTTGAGAAAAAGCGGGCAGGAAGAAGTTGTAACCTGACCCAGGAAATCGAAAGATAGGAAATAAGCCAAAAATTTATAAGGCTGAAGGTCGAATTTTGACCAAGTATCCAGTAGGAAAATAAATATCCCACTCTGATCCAACGAGTTTAGTCAAATCTTTGGTCTGTTGACTCAAGTGATTTTCTTTTTACAGTTAAAATTTTAATTTTTAAACTTAGAAACCTAGGACCCTCCCTCAATACACTACTACCCTTTAGCCCCATTACACCCGAAACAAAGACCTTTTTCTTTTTTTACAAAAAATGCCCTTTGTGGG
Source organism: Salvia splendens (assembly GCF_004379255.2). Taxonomy (NCBI): domain Eukaryota; kingdom Viridiplantae; phylum Streptophyta; class Magnoliopsida; order Lamiales; family Lamiaceae; genus Salvia; species Salvia splendens. Next base: position 22,647,050 of record NC_056032.1, on the reverse strand, counting down.
CAGGGGGTTTAGGCAGACCCCCAACCCATAAATAAGATCAAAATGTAATGTTCCAAAAGTGTCTAGATGACAACAAACTAACCAGGGCAGCTAAGTCCAGCTCTATCCAAATGTGAGTAGAAAGCTCCATAGCCATCTCCAAACCCCGAATCAGAGCAAAAAGCTCTGCTTCAAAGCTCGAGGATGCAGCTATCGGAGCACAAAAAGCCCGCAGAAGGCCTCCATCAGAACCACGAACCAATCCTCCCTCCCCCGCTGCCAGTGTAGATGTAGAGAAGGCGCCGTCTATGTTCAGCTTCACCCAAGGTGCATTAGGGGAATGCCATAGGACCATGAGCGACCGCAGAACACGCTGTCTGGGGGAGAAAGGCATGAAATCAACCGACGGCGAGCATCCCCTCCAATGAGTCGAGGTGATCCTGCCGGCCAAAACTAGCACATGCAGATGATGAGTGACCTGCGACCTGCCAAATAACATGTGAATGATGAAAAGGACGACCGCCATGCTTGCAGCTGTTCCTCCCCGTCCAAAGAAAGCAAGCAATCAAACAAGGAACAAGAAAACCAATATGCATGGCGGGAGCCCTCTGGAAGGAGGACCTCCACCAGTGAACTAATCTAAGTGCAATATCGGTGCTCGTGTGAATCGGAGTGTGCGAGGAAGGAAACCAGGCATCGAAGTACTCCCATGCAGAAATCACCGACTGACTCGAAAAAAAAACATGGCTAAGAGACTCGACCGAAGGAGACCTACAACACTGACACCTAGACGCTAACTCAATTCCCCTTCTCTTCAACTTTTCATCTACCGGCAGCCTACCAAAAAGTAACCTCCAAATGAACACCGACATGGTAGGAGTCAACCCCTGGTTCCAAATAAGACCAAAAATTTCCCTCTTCGGCAGTCTAGTCCGGAACTATCTTGTGCAGTCCGATTCAAGGTATTAAATTTATGGCAATACCGAGAGAACAGTCCTAACATCTCTTGTGAGAAATGAGTGACTGGGTGAATCCAACAGTGGTTTTTAAATTAAGCAATCTTGACGAACTGACACCTTGATCAAGCAAACGCAAAAGAGAAGAAACATAAGCTGCTGGCAAATGGATTGACCTCGACCTCGGGTATGATTGTTGGAAATTTATTCGGTCTAATGCATACTTGTGAATATGTGTTTTTGTTTCGAGTCTTGTCTTCCTTTTTTTTCGTTTTCTTTTACTTTCTTGAGATGAGTAAACCATGCCTGAAATTTGTCTTATCTTTTTCTTTTCTTTTTCTTCATACTTGAGGACAAGTATGTTTTAAGTGTGAGCAGTTTGATAAGGCTCATTTCATGCATCGGTTTAAGGGTAAAATGTACTCTACTAGATCGGTTTATCGCGCAAAGCAAGTGTTAAATGTGCAGGAATGCCGCTTGACCAAGGCAACAAGGCCAAACTGACCAAGCGAGTACAATAGGCGAAAAAAGGCCAGATTTCGGGGGAAGTTGATCAAGGGGAGTAATCAAGCAGTTAAGGAGGGGACCACTGGATGTCAGAAGGACACGCGAGGCTATGAGCTGGGTGGTGCGTAGCATTCTGTTATCAAGGACAACGTTCTAGAAGGGGACACGTGCTGAAATATGAGACGCAAGGACGGAGCTGAGTCACGATTCTGTTGCTGAAAAGCGTCGTCATTCTAGAAGAAGAGCGCGTAGCAATCAATAAGTCGCTCACTCTCAGCATGAGCGAATATTCCCCGCCAAGATCGTTATCCAGCTGGAGGTCGTGCCGGGCCTATAAATAGAGGATGCGCCACCACATGAATAGGATCTGATCCTTTACTTTCCGTTTTAGTTTAGCTTAGTTCTCTAGCTTAGTTTAGTTCTCTAGCATAGCTTAGCTTAGCTTAGATAAAGTAATGCTTAGTTAGAAAGGGCGATCAAAGGAGCGTTGCAGAATACTTTATATCTGTCGTCGTTTTCTTAAGTTTCCCACCGAGGATCTCCTCGGTTTTACTTGCTTTCGTAGTTTCCAAAGTGTTAGCTTAGTTTAAATTTCATGTAGTATTGTTCTAGTTTAATCGAAGTTGCTTTCATTTTCATCCTCGCATTTACTGCTTTAGTTTCAGTTTCGTTACGATGCACTTGACCAGTAGTTAAATTTACATTGTTCAAGTTAGCCGTATTAATTCTGCCTAGAGTAAAATCAGTAGTTAAAAACTCCCAAGTTAAAGCGTGGCAGCAGCCAACCCCCTGTTCACTACTTACACACTCGATACACTAGCTTCTCTGTGGGATCGACCCCGAACTTGCCGCTTTACTGTTAAAGTAGTGCAAAATTGGGAGTTACAAATTATTTTGGTAGGAATCGAGTGAGAGCGATATTGCATTGATCAAGTGGCAACGATATTTGCTAACTGATCCAACCGGTTCGGTTATCTTCCATATAACTTGATCCATTCACGCAACCTCCCGTTCGAGGCCTTCCACCAACCCTTCCAAATTATCACCACAATTAACTCTAGTACGTGTCCATCTCTGTGGGATTCGACCATTACCTCCACTATACTAGCCAATAGAAGTGGGTTGAGGAATTTTTGTTGATACCAGGTTTTAGGTTATCGTGCCAATGACTCGACTAGGTTAGGATTCCCTCCTGATCAGTTAACTACACGAACCTGCACAAACCTGCTACTTCAAATGGCGTCGTTGGCGGGGATGGATGGCGTTTATATTTGCAATTGTGTGTGATACTTTAGTGTATATATTGTTCATAATTTTTCTTTTGTTTTATTTTTTTCAGTTTATGAGAAGAAGGTCGAACTTTGAGAAGTGGAGGCCGAAAATACTCCCGCGAGGATCGATTCTCGTCACCACCCGTTGTAGAGTCGGTTGGGATGTAAGAAATCTAATAAAGTAGTAAAGATACCTTGAAAATTCGTGCTAAGGCTGGACGGAGAAAAATTCCAACAAAAGTTGAAAATGTCGGACTGGATTGCGGTGATATTACAGCGGACCGCTGGACGTCTTCAGCGGGCGCTGTGTTGAGTATAGAACCAACCCCAAAATCTAAACTCGAGCTCTACATATATACCACCCCACCAGAGAAACTACCAAAACCAGAATCCTCAACACTCACAAAGCCAAAACTTCCCTAAGCAATACCATTCCCATCAAGACAACCATAACCAGTCTAACCAGTACAACCACCACCCGCCTAACCAAAATCAACCCAACCCTGCCTACCACTCAAATTACCAAGGTTACCAGCAAAACCCTCACAGCCAGTATAACCCTTACCAACCAGAAGGGCCTAACCAATTCCAAAACTCCAACCGGCCGAGAAGGTTAATGGAGGATATGATGGGGGAAATGCTCGCCTCCCAGAAACATATGATGAGCGAGATGCAGTCGAATAACGAGGTGGTGCAAGGATGCAAAACGCTCAGAAGGAGCATAAGGCTAATATGAATATACTGAACAACCAACTATCCCAGTTGGCAACCTCGATGGGTGAAATGAAGGAGAACTCAGGGAGACATCCATCTACAGTCCATATACCAGAGAAAGCAAATGTAAGCAAAATCACGCTGCAATCTGGCACATCATACAAGGGGCCTAAGTTGAAGAGGTCAGAGGGAGAGCCGAACCCTCAAGTGATGGAGTAAGTAAGCTCAAATTGGAAGGATATCGGGCGAGATTGAGGAGGAGAAAACCCAACTGCCTGGGAGGAACGACCATGACAAAACTGGGTCAGTTACTGAGCCCCCTACGGAAGCAAAAACGAAGGATTATGAGAAGGTCACCGAAATTCCGAGGGAACTGACGAAGGGAGAGAAACCATTCCCCTATCGCTTTGTGACAAAAAGGAAGAAGGAGGACCCCGTGGATTATTTGTCCATATTCGGGAAGTTGGATGTTACCATACCTTTCCTCCAAGCCATAAAATTACCACCACTAGGGAAGTTCATTAAGTAATTCATAGCAGGAAAGGCTAAGGAGGATGGAAAAATTGTGGTGGAAGGGATAGCATCGGCCATAGTCCAGGAGAAGCTCCCGCCCAAGAGAGTCGACCCAGGTATGTTCACTTTGCCCATAACTATTGAGGATGTCAAAATTTAGCATGCAATGTGTGTTCTAGGAGCATCCATAAATATTATGCCATATGCAATCTATAACCATTTGAAGGGGGCGAAGTTAACAAGTACTAGGGTCCTAATTCATCTGGTTGATTGGTCTTGCATTAGTCCCGAAGGGGTTGTAGAAAATGTGTTGGTAAAAGTGCATGATTTTTTGTATCCCGCTGATTTTTATGTGGTTAGAATGAGTGAGCTAGAGGCTATGGAGTCTAGCGGAATACTCTTAGGCATGCCATTTTTTAGAATAGCAAAAACAATTGTGGTTATGGCCGAGAGGACAATATGCATAGATTTTCATGGTGAAAAGTTTACTTTTAGTATTGATGAAGCCATGAAAATACCCATTGATTCTGAGAATCGATATTATGTTGATGTGATTGACCCCCTAGTCCAAGAGTATCTTGAGGCTGAGTTATTGCAGGAAAAATATGCCGGCCCTAGTTGTGTACGAATAGGCCGACTTAGAAGTCGCAACTGTTAGGGTTAGTATACTGAAAAGCATGTTTCGAGTGAGTTCGCACGAATAGAATCTTGCTTGTGTATGGAAAAACTCTACAATCCACTTTTGACCCAATTCAGTATCATTCGAGCAGTCTTTTGCTTAGTAGACTGGTTGTGGGCATCGTCCACTTTAAGGTAACTACAGTCGGTTCTATGCAATGCTTTGCAAAAGAAAAAGAAGAATTTCACAACCTAGATAGGCTTTGGCTACCTATCGTGAAAGGTTGCAATGTCAGTCCGATTATTTCTAAGCCTTATTAAAATAAGATGACGTTGGTGAGGTATAGCACTGAATGGATCTATCAGCAAGACGTGTCTTTATGCTATCTACTAAAAGACGAGGTCTTGATAAATATCTATTTCTTAATCAATGTACGTTAGCATTGAGCATATGATATTGAGTATCTACTACTTTGACTTACCAAAGGTGCGGGTTTTTCGTCACCCAACGATCCAGGTATATTGGGTAGTGGTGATCATTATCTAGCGGTGCTAGGATTGCTATTATGTTGAATCGTGCACGAGGTGAGTCTCGTTTAATAATGTCCTCAAGAGGAGCTTGAACAAGGTTTTATTATTCGGAAACTGGCCAGTTGGAGTATTATTACTCTATAAATAATAAATAAGTGTTTCTTGCTAAGTCTACTCTTGGAATTAATAAGATGCTTCCGCTGCTAACCCCTTCAATTGGTATCAGAGCCAGTTTTTGGCTCTGATTATTTGGATTTAAATTTCGCGAAATTCATGTATGCATGTATTATTTGATTTCGAAGCATGTTCTTGGTGTTTTGTTTAATTTATTATGAATGATGATTTCAAGAACTATCGAATCAAAGAACTTGAATTACTCTATAGTACGAGAAGTGCGATCCGTCGGTGCTCGCGCAGAGACGGATCGCACCACGCGCAATCGAGGTAGGGATGTCGAGACAGTGGGAGCCGGGGAGCCACGATCACGGGGCGACGCGCAGACAAGCGAGGGCTCGCGCGCGCTGCCTGCCGAGACCGCAAGCCCCAGATGCACCCGCGTCGAGATCGACGCATGAAGCTGGCGAGGTGCGGTGGTTCGTTCGAGAACCACCGAGACACCAGGCGCCGAGAGCTTCAACCTTAGGCGGAAGGACCGAGACGGGCGGGTGGAGCTGGCCGAGTGCAGGCGAGCCTCCGTGCGCGCCGCTGGCCGAGAGCTCGCGCTACCCGACGGCTCGGATGGCCGAGAGTAGGCGCGCCTCCGTGCGCGCCGCTGGTCGAGAGCTCGCACCACCCGATGGCTTGGATGGCCGAGACGGGCGTCAAGACGTTGGCCAAGAGGCGCACGCCACCGCGTGCGCGCCTGGCCGAGAAGCGTCGACACTCGTCGGAACACGACGCCGAGACGGGCGCTCGCCGCTGGCCGAGAGGAGCCGCGCCTTCGCGCACGCTCCTAGCCGAGAGGCTGGCGACTCCCGACGAGCCGCTGGCCGAGACGCTGGCGCGCCACCTGCGCGCCGGTGGCCGAGACGCCGTGTGCGTCGTATTCCGATGAAGAACTCGTCGGATTTTCGTCGTTCATCATTCGTGCGAACCTCGTACAATGAGATAACGATGAAGGATTATTTTAATGATTATTTTAATGATTATTTAATTATTTTATTAAAAGATATCATTAAAATATTATTATTTAAAGGAAATAAAATCTTTTTGGAAGATTCGAATATATCTTTTGTGGATTTTATATATTATATGAGATTATGAATTAAATCATGGATTAATTAGATTCTTTCCTTATTTAATGGGTTTATATGGATTTTATTCCTAGATAAATCCTAGTTATATTTGGAAAATAATAATCTAATTTTTTTTATATATATCCCGTGGATTTATATGAATTTATTCCTAGATGAATCCTAGTTGGATTTAGATAATGATAATATTATTTTATTCTTATCCTATGAATTTATATGAATTTATTCATAGATAAATTCTATATGAATTTGGATAATGATAATATAATATTTTATTCTTATCTTATAGATTTATATGGATTTCTTCCTAGATCTTAGATAGATATGAATAATTATAATATAACATTATCTAATTCTTTGGATTTATATGGATTTACTCCAAGAATAAATCATAGATGGATTAGGATTAATAATACTATTAATTTATTTTATCCTATGGATTTGAATAGATTTAATTCTATCAAGACAAATCTTAGATGGATTAAAATAAGATATACAATTTTTATGTGATGAAAATTTCATCCCTCACATATACAGTGTAGGGGACGAAAATTTCTCAGCTCTCCTCCGTGAGTTTTTCAACTCCTCCTCCGTGAGAAAGTTCTGTCTTCTTTATTTGAGTCCTAGTGTTTCGATAAGATCAGCCCACCCTGATGTCAGAATATAGTTCGGGACACCAGTTAGAAGATCCGTGCTCTAGTATTGAAGATATCGTGGAGAAGGCGCGAGCAATCGATGATTCATTGGAGAATCAAATCGGTAAATTGGCTAACTCCGTAGCAAGCATGTTTTAGGGATTTTTGTGCTAAAGCATGTTTGAAATTCAAGTTATGAGCATGATACATGTGATAATTACGCGAATAGATCCGTATATGTGATCCGTTAGAACGCATGCTTCCGCTGCCAACCCCTTCAGCAACATGGTCTGAACTGATCAGTAGCCAGGGGCTGACTGATGAAGTTGAGAAAGTCACTAAGGAATTTTGCATGAAACCCGAGTTCGCTGGGAACACAAGTACTAAGCTACCAGCTAGTACAGAGGGTACCATAGAATCAGAGTTGGAGAAAGACGATGAAGCGGGAGGAAACCCATTGCCCTCAGGGACACTTCCCCCATAAGTTGAGTTGAAAAAACTACCAGCCAATCTGAAGTATGCCTACCTCGGAGAGGCTGATTCACTCCCAGTGATCATCAATAGCGAGCTGACAACGGACCTAGTGGGATTAAGTCCAGATGTATGTATGCACCATATCAGACTAGAAGCAGGAGCTAAGGCACACCGGGACCCGCAGAGGAAATTGAACCCCAACATGCGTGAAGAAGTTTTAAAGGAGATAATGAAGTTGTTATCCTTGGGAATCATTTTCTCGGTTCTAAATAGTGAATGGGTCAGCCCAGTTCACATGGTTCCTAAGAAGTCATGAATCTAGGTGGTGAAGAATGAAAAAATGAGCTAGTGCCCACCCGGTTGGTCACCGGGTGGCGGATGTGTATCGACTACCGCAAGCTGAATGCCGCCACCAGGAAGGACCACTTCCCTTTGCTGTTCATAGATCAAATGTTGGAGCGATTGGCTAGGAGACAATATTTCTACTTCTTGGACAGATACAGTGGATATTTCCAAATCTACGTACACCCTGAAGACCAGAACAAGACAACATTCACCTGCCCGTTTGGAACTTATGCGTATAAATCTTTATGGACGACTTCAGCATTTATGGAGATTCATTTGATTCCTGTATACGCCATCTGGACGTGGTGTTGGGGAGATGCCAAGAGAAAAACCTGGTCTTGAACTTCGAGAAGTGTAATTTCATGGTCACGGAAGGCATAGTATTTGGCCATGTGGTGTCAGAGAGAGGAATCCAGTTGACCAAGCAAAAGTGGAAGTGATATCCAAGTTATTGTTTCCTACTTACCAGAAGGAGATAAGAGGTTTTCTGGGGCATGCATGTTTTTATTGGAGATTCATCAAAGATTTCGCCAAAATCGCCCAACCTCTCACCAGACTCCTCCAGAACGATGTTGAGTTTTTCTTCGACGAACATTGTGAAGCAGCTTTTAAACTTCTGAAGGAGAAGTTGGTGTCAGCTCCTATTATCCGCGCTCCTGACAGGAATCAACCCTTTGAGGTGATGTGTGACGTCGATGACTATGCGGTGGGAGCACTACTGGGTCAAAACATCGATGGGAAAAGATATGCGATCTTTTATCCACCAAAGACGCTCAACCAAGGGCAGAGTAATTATGACACCACTGAAAAGGAGATGTTGGCCGTGGTGTACTCATTTGAAAAATTTCACAAATATTTGATGGGATTGAAGGTTATCTTATCTAATTGCCAAGAAGGAGTCGAAACCCAAACTGATTAGATGGGTACTTCTACTGCAAGAATTTGATTGGGCTGTTGAAAACAAACGAAGAGTGGAGAATAAGGTAGCGGATCATCTTAGCAGAATCGTGCAAGAAGAAAGTAGTGAGGATGTACAGGACAGATTCCCGGAGGAGCACTTATGTGAAGTGACCGCCAGACGAATTGATTGGAAAGATGTTATGAAGCTTACTGACCAGGAAGTGACAACAAAAGGAAAAGAAAGAGTTGGGCAGGAGTCGTGGTTCGCCGATCTGGCGATTGTCTAGTTACAGGAGATCTCCTAGAGGTACCAAGCATTATGAAGGCTCAGAAGTTGAAGATCAGAAGTGAGGCAAATATTACTTTTGGGACGACCCTTACTTATGGAAGATGGGAGCTGATCAGGTGATCAGAAGGTGTGTTCCTGACTGGGAGCAGAGAGATGTTTTGATGCATTGCCATTCTTTGGCATGTTGAAGGCACTTCGGACCAAAGAAGACTGCAAGAAAAGTGTTAGATAGTGGATTTTACTAGCCTACTCTAAACAGAGACGCTTATGAGTTGTGTAAAAATTGCAACCATTGCCAACTAGTGTTGCCCACGGTTCAGAACCGGACGGTTCCGGTTTCGGTTTGGTCGAAGGCGGAACCGGAACCGGACCGTGAGGCTATTTCACGATTCCGATTCCGGATCGAAAACCGGCGGTTCCGGTTTCGGAACTGCCGGTTTCGCGGTTCGATTATTTTTTTTTAAAACTGAAATTTGGATTTATACAACAAATTGGAACAAAACAATCTATAATTCAAATAGAAATACGACGAATAAGGAGAAAATGATATCAATTTTATTGAGTTTGAGTTGTAACGGACAACTATACATTACAATTTACAATACATCTACAACTACAAGTATACAACATATAACAATGTAATATAATTTACAAGTGTCATCGGACTCGGAACTTAAATAAAAAAAAACATGAAATGGGGGGGAAAAAATTGAAAAGGGCTTGAGCTCAACTTTTCAAATTTAAGTTGAGTTGCCTACGTATCCACAATTTTATTGAGGAATCAAAGCCCACGTAGTTCTCTTACCTTGCTTACCTATTTGGTCGGCCGTGCTCGCCGTTCACCGCCACCCCCCCCCCCCCCCCCCCCCCCCCCCGTCATTGCTATTGTTGAGTGCTCTCACTTCTGACCTCGTCATCGCCATCGGAGGAAAATTCTTCACCATCACTCTCTACACGGAAGTCGAAATCCGGCTCTTGTGCTCTCATGTCTGCCTTTGCCCAATCATCAAGTAACATAGTGGCTTCCATGTTCTTGGCGGAGAGATTGCTCATTTTGTCATCTAGGACACAACTGCCGACACTAAAAGCTTGCTCAACGGCGATGGTGGAAGCGGGAACGGCGAAAATCTCCTTAGCCATGATGGATAGTATCGGAAACTCTTTGTCATGTGTTCCCCACCAATTAAGGACGTCAATTTGTTGAATAGGAGGACCTGCATCTTGAAAAATAGAGCGCGATTCCAAATATATATTTAACTCACTAGTCGCTCTAGTCCTATTGGTTGTAGTACCGTATAGATCTTGCAATTGTGATACTACGTCTGGATCAATCATGACATTGCTAAACTCCCCGCCACCAAAATCAAATGTGGAAGGACTAGGAGGAGCACGTACCTAGTGAGCGGTGTTATAGCGCATTTCATATTCCGCATAGAGAGCACGAAGTGCACTATCTAACCTTAGTTTGATTTCATCAACATCCGGAGTACTTAGTTCGAAGCATTCTCCTCTTGGCAAGCCCATTTCGCAGAGTTGAGAAAAATCCAAATCGTGCAAACAACCATAGTACATGTCTAAAATTTTATAAACACCATGCAACTTCCACTTTGGATACAAGCATTTTGCAATCAAAATTACATTTGGAATACGGGCAAAATATTTTAACCACTTTTCAACCATATAAAACAAAATTGCCCTCAACTCAATGAATTGAGTATTTTTCACACATGTTTTAAAACCAATTGCCACATACATGCAATGCTCCAAAACGCGCACAGAAGTAGGATAATAAACACCGGATAACTCAACAGTGGCATTTTTAAAAGCGCGGAATAATCGAAACAAATCCATGCTGTGGTCCCAACAAGCGGGTATCAAAATCAAATCAGAAGGAACATGAGGACAACTTCTAAAAAAATCACATAAATACTCAATGTGGTTCAAAGCCGACTCCAACATATCATACGTCGAGGTCCAACAAGTTGAAACATCCAAATGAAAGTTGGTGTACCTGCATTGCTTACTATGACAATATCTCTTCCAAGCTCTACTAATAGGAGCTTTGTTATGAATCAACTTCACAGCAGTTCTAATAGGATCAACATACTTTTGCCACAAATCGATTGCATTGAACACACAAATTCAAAATATGGCCAATACATCGCACATGAAATATTTGCCATCAATAACAGGAGAACATGCACTGATTAGTTCATCTATGCTAGCAGTGTTAGCGCTAGCATTGTCAAAACCAATGGAAAAAATTTTATTGATCAATTGAAATTCATTCAAAACTTGAATGATCAATTGAGCAATTGCTTGTGCAGTGTGTGGTGCGGGAAATTCCCGAAATGCAATCAAACGTTTATTTAAAGTCCAACAGTGATCAACGAAATGCACAGTGATGCCAATATACGAATTTTTTCAAAAACAATCAGTCCACACATCAGAGCAAATAGAAACTTTATGCCCTAAGTTAATAATAAACGTACCTAATTGCGCCTTCTTTTCCATGCATTGTCGAACAACGGCTCGAGTCATTGAAGTTCGACTCAATTTTCTTACAGCGGCATTATAAACTCGCTGCATACTCGACTCAAAAGCATCGTTATCAAAAGCATTGAATGGAAAATGTTTCATAACGGCAAATCTAGACATCACATTAAGAGCATTTTTGTGATCATATTTCAAAAGAGTATTGCTACACATACCTGATGTTTGGGATGAACCCGTCCCACTACCGGTCCCGACTCCATGTTGAAAGTTGAGTTGAGTTTGGGTTGGAGCGATACCAAACTCGACCGGATGTGCTTTCTCCATGTGACGGGTAAATGTACTGTATCCTCCACCCCTTCGGAATGTGTATACGTTTTCGCAATAGTTGCAATACACATTATAAGTGTCAGGATCGTTACCATCTTGTACCTTCTTGAAATGTTTCACCATGATGTTTGAGGTTAAAGCCCTTTCAGCTGGTCTAGGAGGTTGAGGAGGGTGTCCACGACCACGACTACGGCCACGGCGACTCCTTGGTGGTGGTGGGGGTGGCATTTCTTGAACCTCTTCTACCTCCTCCCCCTCCTCGTCGTCGTCATCATCATCATCGTCGTCTTCATCAACATTCACAGGGGTTGGAATTTGTTGAGAATAGGCACCGCGACCTGGAGCACCACTACCGGTACCAACATAAGCATCGCCTTGGGATTAAGAGCGAGAGAGAGCAATAGCATGTGCCACATCTTGCTCTTCTCGAGTCTACAAAATAATATTTGTATTGTAAATTTCAAATAAAATTATGAACAATAATGTAATGTAATTCAAAATTAATTAAATTAGTAGATAATAAATATTAACCTGCCACGCATCCATGTTCATTTGAGAAATTTCATCAATAACGGATCGCCGAGATGGCCTCTTGGACTTTCCCTTTCCCTTATTAACACGACCTTCTCGGGATGAAGACATATTGCTATGTAGAAAAGTAAAAATATGGAATAATATATATATTTTTTTGTTTTAGCAATTGAGAAAGAAAGACAACTTATAGAATTACGGGAACATGTATAAGTGTATAACAATGCATAATAATAAGAGTAGCACTTAGTAATTAAATGGAAGCACAATAGCACAAATGAGAAATTGGAGACAAAGAGAGAGAATTGAGAGATTGAAGAGAGAAACTCTTATTAACACAAGAGTGGGGTATTTATAGATAAAAATGGGGGGGAAAATGGAAGAATTCGAATTTGGAATCTAAAAAAAAAATTTAATTTTCAGAAAATCGGTGGATTTGGCGGAAAACCGCCGGAACCGCCGGTTTCCGGGACAAAACCGCAGGTTCGGTCAACAAACCGTCTGCAAAAGCTGCGCCATGTCTCCTCGTTTCTCGCGCCGCCACCGGAAGCCACTGAACTGGCGGTTAACCACCGATTTTCACGGTTAACCACCCAAAAACTGCCGGAACCGGCCGGTTTTGCAGCTGAAAAGCTGCCGCCGTCGGCCCCATCCCTAATGCCTTGATATACGCACCCGAACCGGCGGTTCCGCCTATTAACTGGTGATTCCGAACCGTCCCGAACCGCCGATTCGGCGACGGTTCCAGTTCGAAATATCTTGAACCTGAACCGGACCGCGACCCGAATTGCGACAGTTCCGATTCAGGAAAATTGCCACGGTTCCGGTTCGGAACCGGAACCGGTGGGCATCTCTATTGCCAACTGACCGGTGGGATCTCTGCGCGAGATGAAATGCCACAAGTCCTGGTCATTGTCTGCGAGGTGTTCGATGCCGGGGGGATGGACTTTATGGGTCCGTTCCCATCATCCTATGGGAATTCCTATATATTGGTAGCGGTTGACTACGTCTCTAAATGGATTGAAGCTAAGGCCACGAGCACGTGTGAGTCAAATGAGGTTGCTAAATTCTTGAAGAGTAACATATTCAGTCGGTTCGGAGTACCAAGGGCGATCATATCTGATCAAGTGACTCCTTTCTGCAATCGTACCATTGAGGTGCTTATTAAGAGGTATGAGGTTCATCTTCGATTGTCTAGTCCCTACCACCTGCAAAGCAACGACCAAGCTGAGATATCTAATAGAGAGATAAAACGCTGTTGGTTTTGCAGTGGAAATCAATTTAGTTTGATTGAACGATTTACATCTAACCATGATTTTAACCCAATTGTAAACTAGAAACATGTTTATAAACATATAATCTCAGATCATATTAAATATCTTTGCAATTAAATACAACGATTTACCGTATGAATTGAAGTAATTGAATTCGAACTCCTTCTTCAATCGTCTCTACCACGGATCTTCTGATCTGTTCCCTTTGATCTCGAATTTGACCTTTGTGTGGGCAAAGCTTGTCAAATCCTCAAAAGCTGGAGAAGAATTGAAGACAGAAATCTCTACGGAAGAAGAGCCCTAAAAAATCAATAATTTCTCTCTACAGATTGTAGAGATCGAATTTTTTACGTAGAATCAATTAATTTGTCTTCTCTTCTTCTCCCTTTTATATTAAGTTAATTATTTTGGGGCAGACCAGGGATATGTGGAGGATTGGATTGGGCCACAGTTCAGGCTTTCACTAATTAAATTTAAAGCAATTTAATTCAAGGCCAAACTTAAATATTATTATCATCTACTATAGATATAATATTGACTGCCCATCCAAACCAAAATTACGAGTATTTAGGGACTTCCTCATTTCCCGTGTTAAAGATATAAATATCCATTAATTAATATCAAGTCTGCTATCTGACTATTATTAATTAATTTCTTTTTCCAAGAGTGGTCTAGTTTAGAAACATTATTTATTATTCATGGAATAAATTCCAACTGACCAGTTTTCTGAATAATAAAACCTTTTTCTAAACACCTCTTGAGGATATTATCATACCGGTCTCTCCCAGCACACGATTCATTGCAATAACAATACTAGCACCACTTAGACATTAATGATCATTACTCAATATATCAGGATTCTTGGGCAACGAAATTCCCTCACCATTTGATAAGTCAAAGTAGTTTTCAATTAATATCGTATGCTCAATGTTATGTCAACAATGATTAAGAAACGACAATCACCGAGACCTCTTCTTTCAGTAAATAGCCAAGAAAGACTTATCTCACTGTTTGATCCTTTCAGTGCTATACCACACCGACGTCGCAACCTTTCACGATAGGTAGTCAAAGCCTATCTAGGTTGTGAAACAATTTTCCTTCTGCAAGAACCGACAAGTTACCTACTGTGAGCGCTGCTCACAACTCGTCTACTATGCAGAAGCAAACTACATTGTAACAAAATATTCTTTCTCATAAAATGGTAACAAATGGATAAAAGAGTTATTACATATACAAGCATTCTCGAAAGATGCTTTCAGTATACTAAACTCTAACAATCTCCCACTTATACTCAAAACAGCTTTCGAGTATACCAAAACTGCAAAATCCTCCCACTTATACTGAAAGCGGGTCTAGGTCAATCGAACACCTAATCCTTTCACGTGACGTTCAAACTTCCTGGCTGGAAGTGCCTTTGTGAATGGATCTGCCAAGATGTTTTCTGATGCGATCTTGACCACTTCAATCTCTCCTCTCCGCACTATATCACGAATGATGTGATATTTCCTTTCTATGTGTTTGCTTGCCTTGTGGGCTCGTGGTTCCCTTGAGTTTGCCACAGCACCAGAATTGTCACAATAAATAGTGATGATCTTGGGCATACTCAGAATCACATTCAAATCAATAAGAAAGATTCTGAACCATACTGCTTCCTTTGCGGCTTCTGATGCTGCCACATATTCAGCTTCCATGGTAGAGTTTGCGATGCATTTCTGCTTCACACTTGTCACGACCGCACTTCCTAAGGATAGAAAGTACGGTGGTTCGCGACTAATGGGGGAATTAAGAAGCGGAGAAGAAAGTGGAAACAATCAAGTGGTACGACATGTAGATCAAAAGATACAACTTTATTACCAAAATATAGTCAGAAATCATGAAGCACAAAGTTCATAGGAAACTAGTCCAACAGAATACAAAAAACATAAGATTTCAAAAAAAAAACTTGACGTAGCGGAAGCAGTCGAGAGTTAGCTACTACTATGTATGAAGACATAATAGCAACCGGAATATTTATTGAATACTTTCTTTGTCAAATGCCCAACATCCTCCGTCCCCCATCCACGCTCAACCTGCACATAGGGAAAACATATGCAGGGGCTGAATACTTGATGCACTCAGTGAACTCATGCCCAAAATACATTTTATTAATAAAGTTATGTCAAGCCCTCGTTGAGTGAAACTCGGGTTTTACTTTAAAATGCCTAGAAACACTAAAATCATTTCCAAAAATAAAATGGTGTTCGCGCGAACAATTATCATCGTCATCCTCCATCACATACCATATCTGAACCATCATGTGAAACGAGAATGTGGCCACAAACTCGATCACTGGACCGGCCGACCCAAGGGACGGCTCACGATCCCCATCAGTGCACTAGCCTAAGTAGGCTTAGACCTGAATTCGTTAACCATCAAAGTCTAGTAGAACATTATTCTAGTAGACAATCAGATAGGCAATTCAAAACATAAATACGGCATGACATAACATTTAAACCACCCTTATCTCACCATAGACATATCATTACAAATTAAAAGAGTTTAAGTAATAAAGCCCACCTCAAAAGCTTAGTAGTTTCCTTAACAAATTTTTGATCCGACTTTTAACGAGCGTGCGAACCACCTTTAGAGAAAAATTAAAGTACACATCAATCTCAAGAAAGAATACATTTAGAATGCATGCACCCTAAATAACGTCTTTTATCTCGTTTCTCGGTTTTCAGGCATTTTCGATTATTCAGCGGCCGCCCAAGGCGTCGTGGGCGAGCCGGTAAGCCGCTTACACCAATACTTCCTCTGTTGGCTCCTCGTATTTTTTTTTCTCCACGATCTCGAATTCATTTCGAAAATTATATAAGCGCTTAATTAAATTACAACACATTTTCCCGTCGTAAATATATTTATTTCGGACTCGGGATAAAATTATTCATCCTTTGCATCATTCGGAAATTAATTAAATAAATCACCCACAATTACATTATCGGCCCATGAATTAATTAATTTATCTTAACCCACCTTATTTCTCCACAATTAAAATAATTGAGCCCAAAGTTATTTAGGAGGCCTAAAGCTTATCTTTTATCCCACTTAATAATATTTTGGCCCAACAAAATACTGGCCCAAATCAACCCAAAGCAAAAATTTCCCTTCCTCCATCTCGGTCAACTCCCTCTCTCTAATTCTAATTCTAATTCCAATTTCTTTCATCTCTCTCTGTTTTCTTTCTCTCGTCGGCATATTGCAGCGATTTTCCTCCAATTTCCGTCGGTTCTCTTCATTTCATTCCACGCCGCCGTTCCTCCGTCGCTACTGGTCGCCGTCCGTTGTTGCTGGTCGCCGTCCGTCGCCGCTGGTGTCGGCTTCTTCAACAATTCCCGTCGTCTTCCAACTCAACCCCGACAGGATCTTCTTCAGGCGACCGCTCGCCGTCGAAATCACGATGCCACTACTTTCTCGTCGGGAAGTGCTGCTGACTCCGATTTGTCACCCGCGTCCACCACCGACGCTCGGCGCTGCTGCATCGCCGCTGCCGTGCAGCCTCCTCGCCGGAGGTCGCCGTCAACGCTCGAAACAACCCCGTTTACATCCGATCTATCCTCGAACACATCGAAAGATAACCGAACAGCCCCGAAACAGCCCCGCTTACATTCGAAGATAAGTTTCTTTTACCATTATGTCATTTCGATTAATTTGTCGTGGGTGTTCGATTGTGAATTTTTAAGGATGTTGTTTGATTGGTGATTGAGTTATTGATTTAGTTATTTGTGGGAGTTATGTGTGATGATATGCTTTGTGTTACAATGATCAAAGGGAAGGGATTATACCTTCGTTGCTATGAACTTGGTGGGATCGAAAGGGATGAGCTCCTTGGCTTGGCTGATTCGTTTCTGTCAACAATTTGTTGTATATGTTGGAAACTGAAATGGAACTGAGTAGCTTGAACTATGGATTTGTGAAAAGGAATTACCTTGACTTGCTGCAATTGCAACAAAAAGGCAGCAACTCGTCCACTGCCTCTCTCTCTCGGTTTTCTCTCTTTGTTTTGCTTGGGAATGCAGATTGTGAATAGTATGTTGTGAGTAGAGAAATGAAGGGATTGGTATAATTAACTTGTATGACCTTTGATTTGCAGGAGTGAATGTAGAAGATGAAAGATTGGGAGGTGGAATGTGGAAGATTGGCGTTCCATTTCTTGAGAGGAAGGCTTGGGCTTGCACAAAGAACCTTTATGAATAAATTGGGCCCAAGTTGGTGACAATAAGAGAGTTTGATGGCCCAACACTCTTTTAAAATTGTTAAGGACAATGGGACTTTAATTTATATTTACTTGGGTCGGCCCAAGTTCTTATATATTTATTTTTGTTCGTTTTCTTTTGTTTAGACAAATTTATTATTTGTCTCGTAGTAACTTGGTGTTATTCCAAGTACTATAAAAAGTACGGGCGTTACATTCTACTCATCAATAACGAACAACTCCGGGTACTTCTCTTTCATTTTATCCTCGAGTTCCCTTGTAGCCTCCTCATAACCATGATGTTTCCAAAGCACTTTCACAGATGCAATTGATTTATTTCTCAATTCTTGCACTTTCCTGTCCAGAATAGCTTCTGTCGAAAGGGATGAGCTCCTTGGCTTGGCTAATTCGTTTCTGTCAACAATTTGTTGTATATGTTGGAAACTGAAATGGAACTGAGTAGCTTGAACTATGGATTTGTGAAAAGGAATTACCTTGACTTGCTGCAATTGCAACAAAAAGGCAGCAGCTCGTCCACTGTCTCTCTCTCTCGGCTTTCTCTCTTTGTTTTGCTTGGGAATGCAGATTGTGAATAGCATGTTGTGTGGAGAGATTGATATAATTAACTTTTGTGACCTTTGATTTGCAGGAGTGAATGTAGAAGATGAAAGATTGGGAGGTGGAAGGTGGAAGATTGGCGTTCCATTTCTTGAGAGGAAGGCTTGGGCTTTCACAAAGAACCTTTATGAATAAATTGGGCATAACATATTATTTGTGGAGTTGGGCTCAAGTTGGGGAAAATAAGAGAGTTTGATGGCCCAACACTCTTTTAAAATTATTAAGGACATTGGGACTTTAATTTATATTTACTTGGGTCGGCCCAAGTTCTTATATATTTATTTTTGTTCGTTTTCTTTAGTTTAGACAAATTTATTATTTGTCTCGTAGTAACTTGGTGTTATTCCAAGTACTATAAAAAGTACGGGCGTTACAACACTGTCACGACCGCCCATACAAGGGTACCACAGACGAGGCGATCGTGACCGACATGCATGGATAACAATTTAAAGGAACAACTTAATTAACTTAAAGAAAGAAAAACAACTTAACTTAAGGAGTTTACGGTTATAAAATTTTTTTGAGAAGACTTAAGGCAAAAATACTTGTTCAAACACAAAAACACAAAGAAAAGATTAAGGTCTTGAGACATAGTTCAAATTATAGCAGTGGAAAAATAAGGTTTAAGGAGAGTCAAGGATAACGCCTATGTATGGAGACACAACGCATCCTAAGTACTTAAGCCAGCTCAACATCCACCGCAACATCCCGCTCAACCAGCACATAAGGAAAAATAATATGCAGGGCTGAGTACTTGTTGTACTCAATGGGCTCATGCCGAAAACATTTTAATAAGTTATGTCATCCATACTAGTGATCTCGAGTTTTATATAGTAAGAAATATCACGAGAAACACAAAAATTCAAGTATGGCCAGACAATTTATCTCCCCACTTTTCACATCAATCCATCAATCACATCACAGTGCGACGAAAGTGTGGCCACACTATTCGCCCACGAGATCGGCCGACTTGCAAGGACGGCTCACGATCCCACCAGTGTACACAGCCTGATAGGGTTTACGGCCCTACTCAGACCCGAATTCGTTTCACAACACAACCATATAGCCTAAAGGAGTGAACTCATACGAACTAGGCATCAGGCACACAATCTCATAATAAAAACAACATGGCATGACTTAACAGTTAAACCACCCTTATATCGCCACATAATAATTTTCGAAAAAGTAAAGAGGTTTGAAAAGAAAGCCCACCTCGATCGCTTAGCAAATTCACAACCCAACTTATAGCAACTCTCGATCCTCGAGTTCACGAGTACACAACACCCTTGTCAACGACAACACAAGTCAGCCTTCCACAACAACATTTTACTATGCATGTCCTATCGTTTTCTCTCAAATTCCCCAACCCAACATACGTCACAAAGGTGTAAAGACACACGTAACACATTCCAACTTATCACAAGTGATTTCAACATTTAAACACGTTCCTTGGACATACGTGCATCATATAATACTTTTAAACTTGAAACTAGGTGTCATTTTAACAAGGCAGAAAACTGGCAGAACTGCGCGACCGTTTTGTGAAAATCACTATAAATTCACCCAACCTCAAAAGAAGCTAAATTTTGGTCACAATACAGAGGACACATTAAAGTTCATCCATGAAAATTTTCACACCGAAATCACGTCATTTAGTCAGTCCTATCACATAATAAACTCTCTGGTCGGAACATAAAATTTCTGACAGCACTGCGTAATTTATTTGAAAAATTCACCATAAATTCATCCAATGCCCAAAAGGCTAAAAATTTAATACAACTCAGAAGACACTTCAAATGTTCATATAGTTCAAGAATCACATCAATCGGAGGTCATTTGGTCACTCAAACAGAAAACGAAACTTTCTGGTCGAGAACACACGTTCTGGCCGAATTGCACAGTCGACTTCAAACATTTTTCAAAAATTCATTTTTCCACAAAACGGGCTGAAATTTACACGAGACACAAAAAACACCTTGAAATTTACTCAGTAAAATTTTCATATCAAAATTCGTTATTCTATCTGAATCTCGAATCAAGATTAATACTTTATATTATGTACTTTGCATATTACTTCTGTAGTGGTTGCTTATAATATTCTGTATTATGTAAAGGAAAATTTTCTCGAGTTTTTATGGTTAAGGACTTGTGTTCGTTTCTCAAAATGTGAGGAAACATGAAATCAATATAGATATAACATGGTGGTGTCGCATAAAGATACCTGAAACCCCCAAAACAACGAGTACACGTATCTTTTAACTAAACTTCTATGAGTGGTTATATTGACAGCAGCACTTGCATTCTCATTGTTCTTCCACATATCCCAATCTCCTCTACTATCCGTGAATCTCTCGTTAGCATTTCCGTGTCCGCAGTCGATGAATTCCGTACAGTCCGTAATATTGCTGTTACTACAAGCGTCTCGAAAACATTGATTGACCCTCTACACCGAAGTACATCCTTAAAAGTTAAAAAGGAACATAATGCTTGAAATTTGAAAAAAGAAGACAAAAAATGATGCTAGTAGCAGAGCAGTCGAACCTGCAGGCCAAAGAGATACCAACACGAGCCGACTACATGGCTTGCCAAAACAAAGGTAAGAAGATTGATGACAAAATTTGCCCATGCCGATTCAAAGATGAAGCCAGTTGGAGATGGACCAGTAACTAAAGGTAAGAATCTCCACAGCCTTGGAATATACTGTATGAGTATTGCTGCTCGAAGAAGATTTTTTGCATAATTTGCTCCAATTGAACCGGGTAAGACCACTAATATAATTATTAAAATGCTGGTCGGTGATATTGCTATTAAACAAGAAGATAGAGATATATTCACATGCAGTGATCAGATTAGAATATATTAATGCAGCAGATTAGCAGAAACAGGACAGACTACTTGCCTGTGGCAGGGGCAGTACAATGAAGAAATCAACAGCAAAGCATCCACGGAAATAATTTCGAGCAATCAATTTAGGGTCATCGACTAAATCTCCAGATCCAGCAACTCTGGACTCAGGAGCAACATAAGCTAGCCTGAACTGCAAAAAATGACATAATATCTTTACTTGTTTGTAAGAGATGTTTCGAGAAAAGGAGTCAAAGGACGCATCACTACTATGTCTTTTGCCCGAAAAGCTCTTTTGGTCTGCTAGTATTTGGATTGCAAATTTCTCCAAGGAGAAAGCGAGAGAAAATTTTGCATAAGTAGGACCGAAATGCCCATTTTCACCGATCACTAGTGTATTTGTTTGAAAGTTCAGTTTTTTAAAAACTGAATCAATCTGAACCCACGTATCCCGTTTCACCGAGTGGGGATTGATACCACTCGGCTTCTTCCCCTGCTTTATCCAATGCGATAAACTCAGATTCCATGGTGGAATGAGCAATACACGTCTGTTTCGTTGATTTCCACGAAACAGCACCACCCCCCACAGTGAACACATACCCACTTGTCGAAAATGAGTCTTTTGAATCAGAGATCCAATTTGCCTCACAGTACCCTTCAAGTACTTGGGGATATCTTGTGTAATGCAACCCAAAGTTAATAGTACACTTCAAGTATCTCAAAACTCTACACAGAGCTTTCCAATGTTCCTTGCTTGGATTGCTCGTAAATCGGCTCAACTTGTTTACAGGACAAACAAGATCAGGTCGAGTACAGTTTGTGATAAACATCAAACTTCCAATGACCTTTGCATACTCTTCTTGAGCAACATAATCATCCATATTCTTGCTCAGATGGACATTGAGCTCCAAAGGAGTCTTTGCTGGCTTACAATCAAACGAGTTGAATTTCTTAAGCATTTTCTCAACATAATGAGATTGCGTTAAGGCAATTCCCTCATTAGTCCTCAATATTTTGATTCCGAGAATCACATCAGCTAGACCCATATCTTTCATAAGGATAGGCACTTTCCCAATTGTATATGTGTTAAAATATAAGATCCTGAGGTGTAAAAATTTCCTTCAATTCTTTTAGATGTTGATTGAAAGATCTATACATAAATATTCAAGTAATTTTCCTGCCAAAACCAGTTTTACAGTGTGTCGTGTAGTTGTTGAATTTAATATAATACTTGTATTATAACTAAGATAAAATCTATAATTAATTGTAATGTTATTATCACTTGTGTTGGCCCAATTCTTATTGGCATCAGTCCACTAGGTGTGGCCCATTGACGATTTCATTCCTTTAAGGAGAGAAAAAGCCCAAGAAAACTCTTCATCTCCATTTCTCACATTTATAGCTATTTACAGCCGGGAACACTCGGTCTCCATTCCTCATTCGACCTTTTTCATAAAGAATTATTCAAACTCCACGATTCATCATATTCAACCAATTCCAAGAGAAATCCGGAACTAAATTTCAGAGAGAGAGAGACGACAGAAGCGGACAGCAGCTGCGTGAAATCGGCGATGGAGGAGTCGAGTGCGCAGCGGCGCTGTGACAGAGAGAGGAGAAAGATGGGGGTTGTCGGTGGATCACGAGCTGTCGGTGTACGGTGACAACAACCGATAGCAGTAGTGGCTGTATCACGACGGAACGGAGAGCAGAGTGAGATGGCTTCGGTGATGCTTTGACTTTGGCAGATGGCAGTAGGCGACGGATGAGAGAAAGGGAAAAGAGAGAGGATGCGAGGCGGCGAAAAGGAGAATTCAAATTCAGAAATTAAACGAACAAGATTGGGGAAGTAGCGACCGCGAACAGCAGCGGCGTTAAGCGCTGCTTGACGACGAACGGTGGACAGAGACGACGAGTCCATGGCGGCGGCGTACCCCGAGCAAAAGCAAAGTTAGTGGGAGCTGCCCTCAGCTTTCAGCCGGCAGCTCCTACTGTTCTGCGTGAATTCTGATCAGCTAGGTCATGGATGGCATGTCATGACCTTGATCAATGCGATAACCGATCGTCTCACCCTATGACACGATCAAATCGACTTCTTTTCGAAAGTTCGTAGGTTCAACAAAAAAAAATAATTGAACACTAAAACATGCATCGAAACCTATAAACATGCTATTCATACAATCAAAGCACGTAGTAAATCAAACAATCAGAGCCTAAAAACCGGCTCTGATACCAATTGTTGGTTTTGAAGCGGAAATCAATTTAGTTTGATTGAACGATTTACATCTAACCATGCTTTTAACCCAATTGTAAACTAGAAACATGTTTATAAACATATAATCTCATATCATATTGAATATCCTTGCAATTAAATGCAACGATTTACCGTATGAATTCAAGTAATTGAATTCGAACTCCTTCTTCAATCGTCTCTACCACGGATCTTCTGATCTGTTCCCTTTTAACTCGAATTTGACCTTTGTGTGGGCAAAGCTTGTCAAATCCTCAAAAGCTGGAGAAGAATTAAAGACAAAAATCTCTAAGGAAGAAGAGCCCTAAAAAAATCGATAATTTCTCTCTACAGATTGTAGAGATCGAATTTTTTACGTAGAATCAATTAATCTGTCTTCTCTTCTTCTCCCTTTTATATTAAGTTAATTATTTTGGGTCAGACCATGGATCTGTGGAGGATTGGATTGGGCTACAATTTAGGCTTTCACTAATTAAATTTAAAGCAAATTAATTCAAGCCAAAACTTAAATATTATTATCATCCACTATAGATATAATATTGACTGCCCGTCCAAACCGAAATTACGAGTATTCCGGGACTTCCTCTTTAATTAAATCATTTCCCGTGTTAAAGATATAAATATCCATTAATTAATATCAAGTCTGCTATCTGACTATTATTAATTAATTTCTTTTTCCAAGAGTGGTCTAGTTTAGAAACATTATTTATTATTCATGGAATAAATTCCAACTGGCCAGTTTTCTGAATAATAAAACCTTTTTCTAAACACCTCTTTAGGATACTATCATACCGGTCTCTCCCAGCACACGATTCATTGCAATAACAATACTAGCACCACTTAGACATTAATGATCATTACCCAATCTATCAAGATTCTTAGGCAACGAAATTCCCTCACCATTTGATAAGTCAAAGTTAATTAATATTGTATGCTCAATATGTTATGTCAACAATGATTAAGAAACGACAATCACTAAGACCTCGTCTTTCAGTAAATAGCCAAGAAAGACTTATCTCACTGTTTGATCCTTTCAGTGCTATACCACACCGACGTCGTTCATTTCCTTAGGTAAGGAAACTTTCGGACTGACGTCGCAACCTTTCAAGATAGGTAGTCAAAGCCTATCTAGGTTGTGAAACAATTTTCCTTCTGCAAAAACCGACAAGTTACCTACTGTGAGCGCTGCTCACAACTCGTCTACTATGCAGAAGACTTGGACTCATTTTTCTTAAACTATGTATTTAAATGGAAAACGCATTTCAACATCTCATAAATACATAAGCAATACATAAGTAAAATACATTGTAACAAAATATTCTTTCTCATTAAATGGTAACAAATTGATAAAAGAGTTATTACATATACAAGCGTTCTCGAAAGATGCTTTCAGTATACTAAACTCTAACAAAAGCATCCTTGAGATTACGATTAATCCTTCTAGGAAAGATTGGAGTAAAATGTTGGATGATGCTCTATGGGCATACAGAACTGCTTACAAGACACCAATAGGGATGTCCCCCTATCGTATCGTCTTTGGAAAAATATGTCATCTGCCAGTGGGAATTGAACCTCGAGCATATTGGGCAGTACAACAAGTTAATATGGACGTTGGAGCCTGCGCAGAGGAAAGGAAGCTGCATCTACAGAGTTGGATGAACTAAGATTGGAATCGTTTGATTCAGCCATGTGGTACAAGGAGAGGACAAAACTGTGGCATGATAAGAATATGAGAACCAAGGATCTCCAAGTTGGCCAGAAAGTACTACTCTTCCAATCTCGACTGAGACTAATGCCTAGGAAGCTCAAATAAAAGTGGACAGGACCCTACCCCATAACTGCACTTCGTTCAAATGGAGCGGTTGAAATTTCAGGGAGTGCCTCTAACTCTGAACCTTTTTTTGTGAATGTGCATAGGCTGAAGATATTTAGGGACAACACGGAAATATGTGTAGTGGAAGAAATTCTACTACATACACGTCTTGATATCGCCTAGTGATCAGTAGGATAGGGATTTGGAGTTACACCTGGTTATTTATTGAAGAAAAGATGTGTCTACTGACCAGGTAGAATTCCAAATTGCCTACTATAGGATTGTAAATATTGTAGATAATTAGTAGTTTAAAATTAAAAATGTTGACTAAACAATACGGATTTGAAAACCCAAAAATATTTTCAGAGCTTAAATTTTAATTAGGATGCTCACTAACCACAGCAGTTCCTCATTCGTGCAATCCCTGATAAAAACTTTAAGTCTTGCTTTTTACTTTATTTCCATACTTAGCAAAATTAGGGGGAAATTTGAATTTGAATTGGGGGCAGTTATTTTATTTTGTCACTTAGTGCACCTTTTTCGCAGGTCAGGGGCGACTGTGGGCGCGTGAGTCAATGATGAGATGGGACGCCATCCAATCAACTGCTTGTGTCAGAAACCGCAGAGCCGAAAGGACGCGACCCGGTAACCGCTCCAACCGGTTGAAACCCTGCAACTACCACGGCCCCTATATAAACCAACCAGAAACCACCCCCTCTCATTTTCAACCTTTAGAAACCGAATCCCTCTCTGCAAAATTCAAATCCCTAACCTGCAATTTCGACCACCGCACCCACCACAAAACAGACTGAAATTCCAACCATGGACAAGAAGAAAATGGCGTATAAAACATCCAAAAGTAAGTCCTCGCCACCACCGCGAGCAGAACAACCCAGAAATCCACCCGCTGGAGGACCACCGACGAATCAACCACCACCATCTCCAACTTTGCAACCAGGAACCATGATTTCGGCGGAGGTGTTGGCCGCATTCCTTCAACCAACAAACCCTGGGGTAAATTGGGGTGCAGCGCTGGCAAATTTGACCCAAGTTATGGGCGCTGCATCTACAGTGAGTGGGACGCCTACAGTCTCG
Organism: Salvia splendens; assembly: GCF_004379255.2. Taxonomy (NCBI): domain Eukaryota; kingdom Viridiplantae; phylum Streptophyta; class Magnoliopsida; order Lamiales; family Lamiaceae; genus Salvia; species Salvia splendens. Next base: position 22,620,588 of record NC_056032.1, on the reverse strand, counting down.
GCCCCTCCACCAACCGTTCCGGCATCTCAGGTTCCTTCGTCCACCATTCCTGATTCAGCAAAACCTACACCCACTGAACCCTCCCCGAAGACAACCGTACCCCCTAAAACGCCCAAACCCTCACCAAAGCCAAACCAAGACGAAACCTTGGATGTTAGCCCCCTTTTAGCATACCAAGATCCGGGCGAGAAAGCAGAGAACACCGAGGGCGAGACACCAAAGGAAGAAGAAGGAGGAGTGGAAAAGGGCGAGAAAGAGGAGACACCGATTGCAGAGGTTCCTAAAGAAAAAGAGGCGACGGATGAGGTAGACCTAAATGAGATGGTCAAGAAGCAGGGCATAGAGACTGATGATGAATTTCAGACGATCCTGGATTGAGTGAGAAACGTAGAGGAGAATGCTGCCAAGATGGCTGAGGGTTCGGACCTCGTATCTGAGGCAGTAGGAAGTGAAAGCCCAGCATAACCCACAAAAGAACCAGAAGAAACACCCACCGAGCCAGTAGAGAAGGCGGAACCCGAGAAAGTGGTGGAGACAGAACCACAAGTTCCAACTGCCCAGTCTGTGGCAGAAGCGTCACCCTTGACGAGACCAGAACCTGTGAAAAGAAAGTTGGTATTAAAGGATGAGCCGAAGGAAATCAGAGGCCGAAGCGTCTATCACAAAGATACCTCGGGCGTGGGATGACCAAGAACGCAGGGGCAACCACTGCATCTAAGGCAGTGGAGATTTCAAGCGATGAAGATCGATAGACTCCTACAAAACCTGGGGAGAATCCCGACTCAACTACTACCCAAAAAGAAAGCCACCCAATTACAGAACCGGAAGCGCCTACCACTACTGGTCAGGAGGAAGGGATTCCTACAAAACATGGGGAGAACCTGTTTGAAGGGCCGGAAGTGGAGGTGATCGTTGAAGCCCGGGAGAGCCAGCCTACTGCCCAGGAAGGACGATCAGCGTTTAGAAGCCTGAAGCAAGAAATGGAAGAAGAGAGGTACCAGTTAGAACGGAAGAGGAAAGGGAAAGCCCAAGTGTAGAAGAAGCAGAGTAGCAAGAAGGCCCGCACAACCACTATTGGGATCGTGATCCGAGAGCCCGAGCAGAGGAGCCGTTTGGCCAGAGATGAAGATAGTGACGAGGAGTATTGCTCTAGTGAAGAGCCTGATTCGGAGGACGACATCTCCTTGGAGGACGAAGATTTCCAGGAACATCAATTGGCGGAAGATCACCGTGAACTCGTCCATCTACCAGTAGAGAGAATGGAGTACCAACGATGGCAAGTGGAGCTCGATGATGAGCTGATGGAGGATATGAAACACTACAACACGAAGAAGCTCCAAGATGCCTTCGACGACAAAGATGACAGCAGTAAGCAAATCAAATGTGGTAAGGTACTCCACCTTCCTTCTCTGGATGAATTAGCTGCTCGTGAGGCTTTTCTATCGTATATGCACGCTTTGGGTTTTGAATGGTTGTTAGAGAATAGAGACCCCGACATACCCTTTAGGTTGGCTAAGGAGTTTTTCACCACATTCAGGTTCCAAGTCACAACGGACCAGTTAGTTTTCTGCTTATTTTTCAGTCTTTTTTATTTCTGTTTTTATTTACGTTTTGTTGGTTTCTGTTAGGTATAATAACTTGTACATATGTGTGTTTTTAGTTTTTGTTGCGCAAACTCCATGCGCAACACTTAGCCTATTCAATAATCTAAGTGTGAGAAGAAAGAGTTTGCGATTTTGGCGCATGAATATATGTTTCTTTGAGCTGTTATTGTGTTTTAGTATGTTCAGTTGTTATTCTCCCACTTAGCCTATTGCATAGTCTAAGTTTGAGAAGTTTTAAGTACATAGAATGTTTTTTCTGTTTTGTCTGAATTTGCGTCAATGTGCTCTGTCATACTAGTCATCCTTTTTCCACTTTACTGATCGTACTTGAGAGCATGCACTTGTGAAGTGGGAGGGGGGATAATTGCCAGTCTGACGCGTATATGTTTTTCTTTATTTATGTGTTAGGTCTTTGAGTCAGATTAGTTTAAATAGGATAGATTTTTTCTAGGTTATGTGTTGAATGAACGGGCTTAAAACTCAGCTGTTTCAAACTGACGGTGAGGGGGATAGATGGAAATAAAGCATGCCAAACAATACAAACCACCCCACTAGTAGCTCCTGGTCAGTGCAAGTGATGCGAGTATGAGAGAAAAGCCCAAACTTAAGGCCAGATACGAAAGCCCTCCTAAATAGTGAGTTAAAAGCCTAAAGTGAAACCACTTTTCGCTAAACACTTAAAAAAAAATAGAGAGTGGCTGTCATATGACGACTAGGGTGAAGTGACTGTGAGTAGCAAAATCCTAAGGGCACTAGGAAACCCATCCGAAAACATAAATAAAAAAAATTCTTCCCTTAGAAACCGTTTCTAGCCTTATTATTAACCCCTATATAACCCAGAAGCCACAAGGATTGTGTGTGTGGAAGGCCTGAGGCAGGGAAGCAACTGACCAAGAAGGCGGAAACAGAAAACCGACTGGAGAAAGGCAAAAGAAAAGAAAAATTCAACCAAGGAGACACTCGGTCCAAAAAAGAGAATGAAAGAAAAAAGAAAATGGCCAGGAGAAATATTCGGCCACAAAAAGAAGAAGAAAAAAATCAAATAAGGTGGCAAAGCTACCAAGAAGCTACTGACCAGTTGAAGAAATCTAAGTACACATATTAACACAAAAAAGGGGGTCATTTAGTTAATATATGTGAGTCGGTTTATTTGACTATATTACTAATAAAAAAAATGAAAAGAATTACGATGGGAACATGAAATTAGCTAGCAGAGAGTGAGAGATTTAAAACAAAGGGAACTTTTAAGGTAAAAAAATTAAACGAGAGAGTTGGAATTTAGAAGAGGAAATTTCACGCATATTTTCAGTTTCTGGTACACATGCCTATATCTTTTACATAGTTGTATGTATAGAATTTTACTTAATTAATTTTTGTAATTAATAATTTATAGGATTGAGGGCTATGGAACAAGAGATAGAATCAAAAACGTTTTGATTACATAGTGTCTCTTCTTTGAAGCAATACTTACTATTGGTGAGAAACAGTCCCACTAAGCTATGATACAACCTTGGT